>NW_020951131.1:1097948-1135240 GCF_900497805.2 Vombatus ursinus
CTACTACTACTGCTACTACTGCTGCTATTACTACTACTGCTACTACTACTACTATTACTACTACTACTACTACTACTGCTGCTGCTGCTGCTGCTACTACTAACTGCTACTACTGCTGTTACTACTACTACTACTACTACTACTACTACTACTGCTACTACTGTTGCTATTACTACTACTGCTACTACTGCTACTACTGCTATTACTACTGCTGCTACTACTGCTACTACTGCTGCTGCTACTCCTAACTCTATTTATAATGACGAGGATGGCAGTAAAGTAACACTTTAAAACTTGGCAAAGAGCCTCACTCCAGATCTGGGAAGAGGAAAACGAGGAGCCGAAACGATTTTCCCATTTGTCACTGGAGTGACATAAGGTTCTGTGACCTGGGAGGCCATCTCACCAATTCCATCATTTCACAGACCAGGGCACTGACGGAGACTGTCTGAGGCGAGCCGACTTCGCCAAAACCATTCAGTTGGTAGGTGCCCAAGGCAGGTTTTGAACCCAGATCATACTAACTCCAGGCCCAGAATTTTTTTTACAAGCAAAGCCTCTAAACCAGTAATCAACGGCGTGGGAGAAGCAGGATCAAATTGCTCGCTCATCGTTTGAAACAAACAGACCAGAAGAAGGTGGTTTCCAAACGTCATGGCGTTCTGACGCCACTGGTCGGCTTCCCTTGTTATTTTGAAGGTTCACTCTTTTCTGGGGGGCGAGGTATAAAGACAGAATTGGCAGGGGCTGCCGCTGCTGGTTTCTGGGGGACGAGGATGACAGACAGGATGCTATCTCCTCTCCCATATGTCAAAAAGATGTGTCTCTTTAAGGAAAACGGGGAAAACAGCATAAGGAAATGCAGCATCTTAATTTGAAATCGAACATCTGGGAGATTCAGTCCCCTTTGACTGGAATAGTGCAGGCCTGGGGAGACTTTATGTTTGCTGCTCAATTAGATTTCATTTAAAAGGAATGCCTGAAAGGAGACAGAGATGAATACTTTCCACCATGTGGTTTTGGGGGGCTTGTTTTCAATCGGCCATCACAGGAAGCAGCAATGGGCCAAGGCTGTCCGTGGAAGGCTGCCCTTGGAAAGACCTATAGTCAAGAGCTGCCTCGGATGTATACTGGCTGGGAGACCCCAGGAGAGTCAGAGAATAGGAGTGTGGAGACAGGAATGTGAGGGACATTTAACCCCTCTGCATCTCGAGGACTGCAAGTCACGAGGTGCCCATCTACAGCAGCAGAGGCCATTTCCACACCAAGAGTGCTCCCAAAAAAATCTATGAAGTTACAAATCTAGACCAATTTTTTAAAAATCCACAACCGAAAAAGTATCAGTAAATCTTCTGGCAAATGCTATGGACAGATTCTTGGGAAGCATTTGTAAGCCCACCGTCCTTAGACATTATAGGTTCCAGGATAATTTAGGATAGAAATAAGAGTTGTGAGGCTGTGTCCCAACTTAAAATATTTTGAAAAATGCAAAATACAGGCTCTGGAATAATGTACATCACTAGATAAACTAAGATAGTAGCACTGGTGCACTGGGCCAAGGCCAATTTAGGCAATAGTGTTCTTTTGAAACCTTCTTCCAACATTAATAATGCCTGCACATACATGTGTCTATATACATGCGTGCACACACGTGTGCACACACAGCAAACTGTACCTACATACGGGATGATGGAGCTGGTCCCTATCACTGGGCGAAGGGTGAATTGCTAACAGAAGCCTGTATCCTTCTCATCCTCTCAGCCAAAATCTCTGTGGCTCCGTCTGGGATGTCAGAGCACAGCCCATGCCCTACTGCATGAACCTGCTCCCAAGGACAGCCCTCACCCAGCTTCCATTTCCACTTCAAGATCCACACAACAAGCTACTATGGCGCCCAATGGATTTCAGACTATTGGCAACCCAAGCGCTTGCGAAGAGAGATCCATTGAAAATGAGCTGCCAATCAGTCTCACTACAAAGTACCCCTGGAAGTGTAGGGAATCTGGCACTTCATTACCCATCCTCCTACTGACTAATAAGTTACATAACAGCAGGCCATTCGGGCCTTCTTTCAGAATTAACTTCTGGCAGCCAGTAGGCCCACCTTCCTGGGTGGTTCTCAATGCAATCCCTTAGACCCCAGACCCATGATCGGTGATCCCCAACACAGATGGCCCCAGACCTCAGCAGACAGCTTCGAAGGTCAGCTGTAACTTAAACGCCATCTCTGCTGGCCCATCATCTAGCAAGAAGGATCTCCCAACTTTGCCAGGCTCATCCTGCCAGTCCATTTAGGAGCGCCTATCTGATCAGGCTCCTATCGCCCCACAAGGCACCAGAGATGGCCTTTGGTGGGAGCTTTTCACTGAGAGAAGATCGACCCCTCAGTTCCCATAAATCCTAACAACCTTGAAGCCCTGATGCTATTGTATGACCTTGGACAAATCAAGTCACCTCTAGGAACCTCAATTTCTTTTTGCACAAAACAGACACACTCATCAAAATGAGGGTACTTTTTACGTCGCTGGGTTAACTGTTATAACTCTGAAAGGGCACTGCTGTTACTATCACATCATCATCGTCCATATGAAATGAAGCTTGGATATCGGGTAATTCGTTCCAATACCAGGGTTGGGGGATCAGCCTCAGCTCCCCAGCTTCAAGCATGCCATGGACTCAGTCTACATCCTGAAGACGACTCTTGCTATGGGGAAGGTTGTGGGGAGGGGCGTCACTAGTAAATAGCCATGCTCCGGCATCCCTCCTCATCAACACACAGTGACCACCGTCATCCACTCAGAGGTGATGGATTCATTACCTCTCTCAGCAGAAGGTCAATGGCTGGCCAACTTGTCACAGGAGGATTAAAAATGATAATAGCACAGGGAAGGAAGCGGAAACATCAACATGGCTCTGGTGACATAAGTCAAATGAGCAATGGTCTGAGTGACAGGAGCCGCGTTCCAAGGGGGATGGAAAGCGGGCCATAATAAAACAGAGAGACCCCACAAGAACATGCGCACACATCTCCCCGGTCAGCGGGGGATGTGGACAGTCAAAAAGAATAGGGGGTCTCCTTAGCACGATGCCCAAGTGCCCAAATCGTCTGGGGTTCCCCTACCAGGGGCTGGGTCGGTATTGTTTGATAATTGGGAGCCAGAGCCCTACCATCATATCTGAAATAGCTCTGGGCATCCTGAAAACACAAGACTTTGAGAGAAGGCGATAGCCGGGCAGAGCCAGCACGCGTAGCAGAAGGCCGGCTGGATTTGGGGTTCAAATGCAGCTCCCCTTTTTACTAGCTGGGTTACTTTGGGTAAGTCTGTTAGGATCTGCCTGCCTCAGTTTTCTTCAAAATGAGAATAAGAGCACCTCCTTCACAGGGCGATGAGGGTCAAGTGAGATGACAAAGGCAAATCTCAAAGGGCCACATGAATATGAGCCACCTTCAAAGGCTGCTCCCCTCCTCGGGACCCAGTCTACACTCACTATAATCAGGTCGTACGTAGCTCTAAATGCTGTAGTCGTTCTAGCCTCTGTCCATCCCCCATTCCACACAGTCCCATCCAATTTTCCCAAACCCTCAGGATCTTAGGCTTACATGGTCATCGCCAACAAGGAATCCTGAACCCTTCTGGGCACCCACGAGTTGGAACATGAACATGGATAAGGAAAGTCAACTTTTGGGGCAGCTAGGTGGCGCAATGGATAGAGCTCTGGCCTTGGAGCCAGGAGGATCTGAGTTTAAATCTGGCCTCAGACATATAATACTTAGTAGCTGTGTGACCCTGGGCAAGTCACTTAACCCCACTGCCTCATCAAAAAAAAGAAAAAAAAAAGCCAACTTTTAATAAAAGTTTTTCATTTAATTTCTTAATAAGTCTGTTCATTCTTAATGGACACGCCGCCATTCACCCACCTTGTCCCTTGTGGTTCACTTCTTTTGCTGCGATCACTTTGTTTATAACAGTCTGCAGGAAATCATTCTCCCCCGCCACCCTGGGTGAAAAACGGGATGACAGGTTCAGCTGCTTGTGTCGAATGACGTCGTCCAAAGCTAGCCTGGAGCGTGCACGGGACGACCGACAGCGCGGGAGACAGAGGGGCACAGAGAGTCACGAGTCACCGTGACAAGGGGACACGAGAGAGCGTCATCATCGAGTGTGACAGAGAGCCGGTTATTAGACAACGCAGGACAAAGGGGCAGGCAGAGAAGCAACAAGAAAGACAGAGGGAGATCATGGTCAGGACTGTCCTACACCGCCCGCCCGAGAGAGGCAAAGCCAACCTAGGAAGCGCTCGACCCCGGCACGCACGCACGCACGCACACACATGCACACATATACACACGCGCGCACAATAACACACGCACACACGGACACGCAAACACACAGAAACACGCATGCACACGTGCACACATGCATGTGCGGGAACGCGCACAAAGCATGTGCACGCATGTGTGCATGCGCACGCACACACATGCGCATGCACACATATGCGCACACAATGACATACACACATGTACACGCGAATGCACAGAAGCATGCGTGCACGCATGCACACATGCGTTGCGGGAACGCACACAATACATGTACACACATATGTGTGCATACACACGCACACACATACACATGCACGCAGACGCACGCATGCACGTGCAAGAACACACACAATACATGCAAACACACACACATACACATACACACGGACACACGCACGCAAGCATACGTGCACACATGTACACATGCTCATGCAATGACACAAACATGCACACATATATACACACATGCACAATAGCATGCGCGCACACATGCAAACATGCATCCACACATGCACGCATGCACATGCAAGAACACACACTACACACACATACATACGCATACACAAACACGCACACACACACATGCACATGCACACAAACGCGCACGCACACAAACATACGTGCGCACATGCAATAACACTTGCGCACAATGCACACACAAGCACACACATGCACATGTACAAACACACACGCAAACGCACACAAACACACGCAAACGCGCACACACACGCATGCACACGCACATACACACACACGCACACACGCTCACACTACACACGCAGTATGGCGCACCACAGCTACCAGCAGATGACAGCAGCGGCCCACCAGCGCGCTGTGTTATCACCCACAAGGGGCTTGGCAGGAGAGAATGTGATTTCACAGAAACTCAAGGGTGACTTTTGCAACTTGAATCATGTCTAGACACACTTTAAGTAGCAGAGAACACATGGTTTGAAGAAAAGAACACACTGGAGACAAAAAAAAACCTCCAACATAGAAAGTCTTCTCCTCCATCGTATCTGCAAGAATCTGACTCTATGTGTAGGTAAACATAATCAAATACAAGGCACTAGGCTAACCTAAGAGCACATGCTCACTCTGTGTGAAAAACAGGAAAGTGGACCCATTTATAGACAAAAAGAAAGTCTGCGAATGTCACTGAAGTCTCCCGTGTCAACCCTGCCAAGATCAGTTAACTGGACAGACGCTGGGAGCCAGTGCGCAGCAACACGTGGACAGAGAAAAGAGGGAGAAGATCTGCCACACATGATGAAGGAACAACCCTGACGCCCATCGCGGAGAGGGGAAGGTGGTGCAACGCCGCTCGAGCCACCACTATCACCTCCATGAAGAATGCTTCAATTTACTATAAGCAAAGAGAAAGAAATACATGGTGCATCCTTCCCGACATCTCTTCCATGGGGCAATAAATCAGTTTTAATGGATTAAAAAATGGTTTCATTAGCACGGTATCTAAGCCTTCCACAAAGACCTGGTCGTAGAACTTGTTTTACTATTAAAATCATGTTAAGCTTTTATTTGTAGTGTTGTATTATTTACCAGGCACTGGGGGAAGGGGTCACAAATTACACTAAAGATTTAACATCCAACGTGGTGAAAATGGGACACTTTGCTAAAGAGATTGTGGTAAACTGGGCCATTAGGTAGGTGCTTAATAGAATCTATCATCTTCCTTGAAACGGACTTATTCTGAAATTAATCACTAGCCTCCAACAATATCACTTCCCTTTCTTAGCCTGAGTTTCTCCAACTGATTTTACCGATAAATTATTTCAGATTAATATTATATTAAGTCACTGTCAAGTCATCAAGGGACTCAGAGAATACTGTAACAAATAACATTAAAGAAAATGAAAATATTTGCGTGTTTTAATTTTAGAAAAATGTTATTATTTCTCATCCCATTGCCTGCTCATCGTATGGGATAATCCCCTCCCATATACAAAAATCCCCAAGTGCCCTCTCAATGGTATTCCTCCTCATCACTTTTCACTAGGTGTTGTTCCTAAAAACACATACCTGTGTCACACGTCCAACAGAATGGCTTTCTTCCCTAAATAGATGGACTAATGATGAAGGTGAGTTATAAATTATATAACAAATGGCTTTTTTCCCCTTGATTCTTGATTCCAAACATAAGCCTCTCCTTTCTGAAAAGGAGAGAATCACAGATCCTAGAGAGTTTGAAGGCGGCCCTAACCAAACATCATTTGGTCCTACCTTCCTGCTTGCCAAACAGGCATGGTATTCACGTCCCCAGTTTACAGATGAAATAAATGAGGCCAAGACAGAATCAATCAACAATGTGCCCAAGGACTCCCAGATCTTTAAGCACTGGAATGGACTCCAGGCATGCCTCCCACTGGAATGTTCTTTCCATTGTTCCATTTAAGTTCCCAGGAGGTAAAATTACCAGAAGGAACAAGACTTAAATTACTCGAGTAATTCAGAACAGGTCTTTGCCTTGTAGAACTTATAAAACCCAGGGTCAGTAGTGAGGGACAGATGTTTTCAACAAATCCTGGCCCAATGAGCCCTGACCTTCATGAGAAGAGGCCGAGTTCTAGGGTACAACGATCAGCCAACATGTCTAGCTAAGCCAACGGCTGCCATCTTGGTTTTTCTCTTCCTATCCTAGGCGGAATACAAGGTGTGCCAAGCACTAACCTCTGAATACTCCCAGCATGCCCTTCCATTTCAATTCTCCAAGGAAATAGGCCCAATTCTTCTTTTTAATTCTTCCCCCAGAATTTATTAACAAATCACTCTTTAGCTCCCATCACTACTGACACAAAGCTTTCTAAAGATTCCACACTGCTCCTTGTTTCCCCCAAGGGGATTTATGGTCAGAACCAGGTACCAACAGAACAGCATCGAATGCAGGGAAAGAGCACCTTAAGAACTTACAGAAGGGAGCACTGAGGGGGTATTTACGCATCCCCCAGAAGGTTTTGCCACCGAACAAAATAATGAGCCACGGAGCAAGGTCCTTGACGGTGAGTGGCCAGGTGGATTATTTTATAAAAAGAGAACTAAACTCCTATGGTATATTTTAAGTCAAAGAATCACATTTACACAGCATTTTTGGAAAACATTAATTATATACATTGAGACACAACTATGCCTAGGATGAAAGGAACCATCACTCAAGTCTTCCCACATCACCTAAGTGACACTGTCTCCACCCAATTAGAGAAAGAGCAGAGATATAAGGGGACAACCCTCTGTAGCACCTACAAATAAATGAATGAGTGAATGAATGAATGAATGAATGAAAAAGCATTTATTAAGCATATACTCTGAACCAAGCCCTGTGCTAAGCCCTGCGAATACAAAAGCTCTGCTATTTATATCCTCTATATAAAAGTAAATTTTTGGTAGAAAAACACATATGGCATGCACATAGGAATAAATTGGCCTTTTTCACTATTAGATAACTGGCTTTGTAAGACCGGTTCCTGGAGCTAACTTGAAGGTTGACATAACAAAGAGGCCTTGCCCTCGCCCTCCCCCTCCCCCAAGTCATGCTGCCAGGCACTATCTTAGTGCCATACTTACGGCTGAAATGGAATGAAATGCTGCTTATCTTCATCATCTACTTTCCCATTGATTATATCGGTGACATCCATCACTACAACAAAAAAAGAGGAAAAGCCGTTTAAATATTTATCTATGGTTCTGAGTCACCCACATATCCTTCACCCCATCAAAGAGAATCTTTATGTCTGACTTACCACACTCCAGCTCAGACATTTCCCAAGCCAAGCCAAGATAGTTTAAAGACACCACCAACAACCACCACCAACATTACTATGGTATTTTAAGGTTTGCCAAGGAATCGGCCTCCACAAGTCTTAGTGAAGTTGTTAGCTTTAAGAGGCACACTTCAAACTTCTAGCTCTAAATAGTTTAAAATGCCAGTAAGTCCTCTGGGAACCTTGTGCACTCTCATGGGATCCTCACAAACAACTGTGAGATAGCTACAAATGGCTTCCGAAGGTTTCTGAAAGTAATAAACCCAACAATCTGTAAAAGGACCTTGCTGGGCAGGTCAGAGCTACATCCAATGAAAGAAGTCACTTAATCAGCTGGGCAATTACTCCCAGGCTCTACATAGCTCTCTGCTTCCCCAAGAATGGGAGCGCCTCTCTCCACAGTCCATCCCTTTGACACAGGTGATCCCTGCAAAGACCGGGCACAAGACCCACTCATGCTCACATTCATACGCCTCATACCAGGATCTCTCATCAGGGCATCATGTAAAGCTAAGTCCTCACTGTACCACCCAGCCCAATGCCCGATTCAAGGTCAACTGAAGGTCATTCTCCGGTCCCTGTGTAGAACATCTCTCTTTATTCTTGCCCTTCCCAGAAGCCCTGAACTGAAATTTGATCAGCAACCAAACCCTGAGATATATCTAAAACAGATAAGCAGAAAGGGGTTATTTACATAGTCTGTCATTTAGGAACATTTTTTCTCTCCAAAGCTTTTTTAACCCAAAATCTTGCTCCAAACTTGATTTTTTCTCCAATGGCCATACCTCAAATGATGATGCAACAAAATACTCAACCACCATTTCCATTGGGATTTCCCAAAGAGATTTTACTCCCTTTAGGTGTGGGCACTTACATACTTGGAATTGTTGGCGAAAAATAGAAGACCCGTTCACTCTACCACATAGAAAACTAGGCAGCCCTCCCACGGTCCAAACTCATCCAACAAGATCCTGGGACACATATCACCAGATTCAAAATCTTTTCAAATGCATTTACGCAATCAACCTCAAAGTACCTTACAGAGAAGGAGCAATGGGAGTTCTAATCACGTACACTTTAAGGAGCTGTGCTGATTCAACCATAGGACCGCAAAGGTGGCTTTCAAGCTGGAAAATTTAATTATTAGACTAATAGCTGACATTTATACAGATGTATGCATAAATGTCTATGTATAGATACAGATATCTATATATTTACAGATACGTGGGTATCTATTGTCAAATATCTTTATCTCAAAAATATCAAAGACGCGCATATAGTATACATACATAAGCATACATCAATGTAAACACATACATACATACATACACATGGGGGGGGTGACGTACACTTGTAACCTCATCAGTGTGAAGGAGATGACGCACTTCTATACTGAGGCTGAACCTTTATGCCTTATACCAAGGGGTTACTCGGCACCTCGTGCAGCTAATTATTTCATGATCTCTTCCTCCAACCCCTCTTAATTCTAGCGTCTTCCCTCTGTTAATTATTTCTCTTTATTTTGCGCTTGTTTATATGTTTGTACGTTGTCTCCCTCGTTTGACTGTAAGCTCCTTGAGGGCAGGGACTATCCTTTGCCTTTTTTGTATCCTCAGTGCTTAGCACAGTGCCTGGCACACAGTAGGCATTTAATAAATGCTTATGAACGGATTCCTAATCAAGTTGATTTTCACAGCTATCCTGTGTGTGGGGGGGGTGTCCTTAACATTCCCATTTTATACATGAGAAAATTGAGGCTCAGAGACATTGACTGACATAACTCGAAAAAGGGCACATTATCAGCTCCTCCTGACAACAAAGTAAAGGTCTAAGAAGAAAATGTTAAAAGACAAGCAGACTGCAGAGAAGAGGTCTTGAGCCCATCAACGACATGCCTCTAACACATGGCAGTAACCAGTTATCTCTCACCAGGGAGCTCAGACGTTTGTGGTGCTGATTCTGGAGATTGCAAGGATTCTGAGACCCAGCCTAAGGGCCCGAAGCCTCCCAGTACATAAGAGCTCTAAAAGGCCACCCACAGGACTCAGCCCAGGCAGACGGGAGGCCCGGGATCTCGGGGATCCTCAGGGACACAGGCAGGCAAGGCCATTCCAAAGGCTGCATCCGTCTGTGCCATCCCCAAAGGCTTTGGGCGCCTCCACGTCCCAGATCTCAGAACAGAAAGTGGCTGCAGCTCGTCTGGGAGGCAGAATAATTGGATCTCGCCGCTGGCTTGGGCCAGCTGGGCTCTGAAACAAAGAGATGTTTCTGTTCTCAACACCCCCTTCCCCACGGACGAGCCACGGCCTCTCCGTGTCCTCACCATTCTCCAGAACCGGCACGACCTTCTTACCTTTCTAACCAAATTCCCCTCCCGGAGAATCTGCTCACCTCACAGGAATCTAAATTTATCCAAATGGACATTTGGGGTGGGATGCAATGGAAAGGGTTCAGAGTCAGAGGACCCGGGTGCAAATCCACCTTCTGAATCTGCCTCCCTGCGACACCTTGGTCAAGTCACTCTACGTTTGGGGACCTCAGGTCCCTTCTCTGTAAAATGGCGGGGAGGGGCTAGACTACAAGGCCTCCAAGTCCCCGTCATGCCACAGTGAGCAATGCACGTTAGGCACATGGAAGCAGCAACTGTAAAGGAAGGAGTGGAGATGGGAGGACCAAGTAGGAGACAACGGCATGAAACGTGATAAGGACCTGAAGTGGGGTGCCTGGGGGGTGAGTAGAGGGAAGGGGGCAGAGAAGAGAGACGATCAGAAGGCAGAACCTACAAGATTTGGTAACTGGCGAGTTATTGGAAGTGAGGGAGAGAAAGGAGTTGAGAATAAGGCCATGACTGCAAACCTGGGTGACCAGAAGGATGGTCTATCACTAGACATAGGAAAGGCTAGAGGAGGGGCGGGTTTGGAGAGAAAGATAACAAGCTTGCTTGGGGCCATATTGAGGTTGAGATGTCTACGGGACATCCAGGTAAACCAATCTAACAGGTGGAACTCCAGAGAGAGACCAGGAATCTATATACATGGATCAAGGCGGCCACCAGGGTAGAGATACCAATTAAACTCTTCAGAGTAGATGAGATCACCAAGAAAGAGACCACAGAAAGAGAAGACCCAGTAAGAGCCCTGAGGAATCTCCACAGTTAAAAAGTCTGATGTAAATGATGATTCAGCCAAGAAGACTCAGAAGAAGCAGTCAGACAGGTAGGAAGAGAAATACTATGGAAACTTAAGAGAGGACAGGAGTATCCAGGGAGAGGTTAATCATCGGGGTCCAATACTAGAGAGAAGAGAAGAAGGAAGAGAAATGAATAATGTCCACTGATTTGGCAATAAACTTAGAATATAAGCCCAATGACATCGTCTAAGGCTCAGGGTCATTAAGTGACTTGCTCAGGGTCACACAGCTGGTCTATGTCACAGGCAGGATGCAAACCCAGGTTCCTGCCTCTAAGACAAATATTCTATTCATTGGACCATGCTGCCTCTCGGTGTTTCTAAAAATGGGCCATAGGAAGATCAACCTTTCTGTACAAAGGTCAAGGATCAAAGGAATTATTTAATCCCAAGTCCCAACAGTGTTGCCTGCAGGGCCTTCTCTGCCCTGGGTGCTTTCCAATCTATGGTAGAAATTCTGCTAAATAGACCATCACTGGATATCATCATGTCAGCAAACAACAAACACATGCATGTACACGTACACACACACACACACACACACACACACACACACACACACTCCAGAATTCAGGGAGAATGAGCTACCTGCATTCACTCCAAAGCTTATTTTACCAGCTAAATCCTCTCCCCACTCCCCGCCCCTCTCTCAATTATCATAGAAACTGCCCACAAATAAAACCAATCTATTTCTCCTTGACCGCCTCTGGGGAGGTGCCTTGTCTACAGTGAATAATTTGCCCCTCTTCCTGTGGCCTCCATATATTCACCACTCAATCAATCACCGACACCCGGCTACTCAAACCCTGCTACTGACCTGATTTCACACTGGTTTAAAATGTAGGTCAGTGTCTTCCCAGGATGGACACCATCAACTTTAAAAATCCAAAGGGTGATTTAGGTTTCAAGTCTCCCAATCTTGAACACCCAGGGCCAGGGACAAACTTCCAACTGAAAAGCCTCAAATGATTTCCGCCTTTCTCAGAAAGGCAGGAGAACCCAAAACTGTCCATCGCCCAACAAGCAATATCAAAGTTCTCATTTCCAGGGGATTCTGACAACGGGAGACCAGTAAAGAGAAGAGAGGACCAAAATCATACCCGCGACGCCAAAAGGTCGCCGTAAGCCGGAGGTGAGCTTGCGCGTGTGGTTGTCTCGAAGCTCCATCCGCCCAACCCTGACGATTTGGCAGACGAAGCTAATCTTTTCCCTTTTCAGATCTTTGCTGCCAAGGTCCTGGAAAGATAAATTTCTGTAAATTATTCTGGAGAGCCATCATTCAACTGAGCTTCAATTGCAATGGTCAGCTAAGAAGATGAATCCCTATTCTTTTCCCCTAACTATTTCTAGCATCTGAATAAGTTATTCACACAAGGATCACACAAAAGTATCAGGGGAAGAATAATCTATTCCTATTGGACAGAGAATACAGAACTCCAAGAGACTGGCTCCACTGTCCCCAGGGAAGGCTTTCTCTGCTCCCCAGATGAGAATTGGTATTTCTGAGAAATTGCATTAGGACTGATAATATAACAAATATTAATGTTAATGGTATTAAGACCATTACCATATTAATGGTAATGTAATTAGCACAAGATCTTCCCACTCCTAACTCTAACCCCAAATTCTGGACATATTTTGGGGGAGGGGAGAGTGAACGCGAAGGACTAATCAGGTTAGAATAGAGGATTAATTTTTCTGAAAGACACAGATATACTTACAGTGAATACTGCTCGCAAATTATGTAATCTGTCTATGTCTTTGGGTAAACCTGAACTTGACCAACGAACCAGATAGTTTTCACTAGAAAAAAAAAAGAAAGAAAAGTAAATACATTTCCATCATCGAATATGGGATCAACGCAATATTTCATATCAATTTGCCTATCACAGAGCAAGTTGACAGTAGGTGCCGAACGGCCCGAGTTTCCAAATACCATTAAAACAGTGTCAAAATCCCAAGTTAACAATCCTTTTCAGAAAAGAGTACAAAAAAAAGAATGGCAAGGCCATAGTGATAGGGGGAAAATGCAGGGCCTCACCTGAGTTCCTCCAAACCTCCCTCAAAACACTCTTAAATAACACCTCAAAACAAACGCTGGAATGCCAGAACCCTCAAAAGGACAAAGTGAAACAATTTTCCAGCCCAAGGCAATTTAGAAAGTTGGCAGGATGGTCTGTCACACCAGGGTGAGAGTGGAGTTCAGTCCACTGCAGCTGGAAGAGCTCAAAAAGGACTTTAAAAATCAAATAAGAGAGGTAGAGAAAAAACTCTGAAAAGCAATATGAGTGATGTAAGGAAACCATGAAAAATGGATCAACAGCTTGGTAAAAGAAGCACCAAAAAATGCTGATGAAAATGAAACCTCAAAAATAAAATAGGACAAATGATAAAAAGAGACACAGAAATTCATGAAAGAGAAAAACTCTTAAAAAGCTGAATTGGCCAAATGGAAAAGGAGGTCTGAAAGCTCCCTGAAGAAAATAATTCCTTAAAATTTAGAACTGAGCAAATGGAAGCCAAGGACTTTATGAGAAATCAAGAAAGAAAACAAAATTTTTAAAAATGAAAAAATAGAAGAAAATGTGAAATATCCCACTGGAAAAAAAAAAACAAAAAACAAAAAACAAAAAACAGACCTGGAAAATACATGAAGGAGAAGTAATTTAAGAATTATTAGACTACCTGAAAGCCATGACCAAAAAACAGCCTAGACATCACATCCTCTTTCAAGAAATTATCAAGGAAAACTGCCCTGGTGTTCTAGAACCAGAGGGTAAAATAGAAATTGAAAGAATCTGTCAATCACCTCCTGAAAAAGATCCCAAAATGGGAACTCCCAGGAATGTTACAGCCAAATTTCAGAGCTCCCAGGTTTAGGAGAAAATGTTGCAAGCAGCCAGAAAAGAACAATTCAAATATCATGGAGCCACAATCAGGACAACAAAAGATTTAGCAGCTTTTACATTAAAGGATAGGAGGGCTTGGAATATGATATTCTTGGGGGCAAAGGAGCTAGAATTACAACCAAGAATCCCCTACACTGCAAAACTGGGTATAATCCTTCAGAGAAAAAAATTAACACTCAATGAAACAGAGGACTTGCAAGCATTCTTGATGAAAAGACCAGAACTTCATAGAAAATCTGACTTTTAAATACAAGACTCAAGAGAATCATAAAAAGGTAGAGAGGAAAGAGAAATTATAAGGGATTCAACAAGATTAAATTCTTTACATTCCTACATGGGAAAATGGTACTTGCAACTCCTAAGAACTTTGTCATTATTAAAGCAGTTAGAAAGAGTATACATAAAAGACATAGGTGCGAGTTAAATATTATGGGATGATATCTAAAAAAATAAAATTAAGGGGTGAGAAAAAAGAATGCACTGGGAAAAGGCGAAAGGGAGAGGCAGAATGCAGTGAATGATCTCAAATGGAGGAGATCTTGCTGTGGATGGAGAAGATAGGATGGTTGCGGGGAGAGCTTAAACCTTACGATGAAAAATGCTACCCACGTCCAGAGAAAGAACGGATGGAGTCTGAATGCAAATCAAAGCACACTTTTTTTTTTACTTTCTTTTTCTTTTTCTTTTTCTTTTGGTCTGTGTTTTCTTTCACAATATGACTAAAACATGGAAATATATTTTGCATGACTAAGCACATATAACCCACATCAAACTGTTTGCCAGAAGGCAACTTTAGAACAAGGAGGGGGGAGGGGAAGGAGGAAGATAATTTGGAATTCACAATTTAAAAAAAACAAATGTTAAGAAATTGTTTTTATATGTTATTGAGAAAAAATATATTTTTTTAAATGAAGAACATAAAGCACTGGATTTCTGCCATCTGTCATGTTTTCTATCTGCCCAGGGTCTTCAGAAGGTAGGGTTTGAGGCCCTACCCCTAGTTGTTCCAAACCAAACCTATTAACAACTACGTAATCCAACTATCACTTAACATCATTATCAACATTATGTTAGATCTGAGGATAAATGAAAAACGGCTAACATGAGCAAGATGGTAAACCACGCCCTATGCCTGGCAGGCCTAAAGCCAAAGAAAACTCCAGGCTGTTCCTATCAGGATCAGATTTGTCCTAAGTCAAAATCCTGCGGGGCTGGGTTGACAACGTTCATTCCATCCTCAACATCTTGCTCATTCTTAGAGGGGCCCCAAAGAGATCCTCAGTGAGCCAAAGAGGACCCTGCACCGCAAAACTTCTCATTTCTTTGCAAAAAGTCATCATTTTTTCCATCAGGGCAAGGTCGCCAAACATCAAATGCAAAAGAATAATTAACTGTGGGATAGCAACTTGTCATAAGACACTTTCCATCTAAATTCCATTGAAGAGAAGATGGCAAGAATGAGATGAGAAAAATCATTCACATCCAGTTAGTGTTTGAAGTCTGCTGGATTTCAAGCAAACCTACAAGCTAAGTTTCCAAGGTTTAAAGTTTAAAAAGAACAAAAGAACTTTCTGAAAAGCCTGGAGTGCACGCAGGAACATGGAGCTCACAGCGCTGGAGTCAGGGAGATTTGGGCCCAAATCCTGCCTCAGATACATGCTGTGTGACCCTATGCAAGTCAATTAAGTTCTCAGTTTCCTCATCTGTAAAATGAAGGGACTGGTCCCTTCTAGCTCTAAGCCTATAAGCCTATGAATATTTAAATTGTGCTTTACCATTCAAAAATGCCTTCCCGTAACAGCTCCTTTTCCATAATGTCCTTTGGTTTGTTGAGTAGTATACCTATTATTACCTATTACTACAGGTGGTATACCCATATTACAGATGAGAACACAGAGGCACAGAGATTAAGTGACATGTTCATGGTTACCCAGCTAGTAATGCTCAAAGGTGGGATGTAAATCTGGTTCTTCCGTGATTGCAAGCATAATGTGCTGTCCACTATACCACACAGCCTTCTCCAAGATGGGCTGGCAGGAACCAGCCCAAAAATGATCTACTCTATAGATGTAATATTCCAGCCTTCCCAGATTATAAGAATGGTGTGGTGCCCTTAGTCTGGGAGAGTGCACTGGGTATCAATGAAGTTCCAAAGGCAATAAAATAGAATTATCCAGATTCGTCTCTACTTCAACATCTTCCTTAATGTTTTTTGGTGAGTTTAGTTTCCCAGGCACTGGTGAAACCAGCGCAGTGAGGGCTCTCCATATACCACAGATCCCATGCACACCCAAGATGGTGGCCAGGGAGAGTCACCCACCTGATGAACTTGGATTCCACAGGATCATAGAGAGACATGAGCACCTCTGCATCTTCTCCAATCTTACAAACAACATTCTTCAAATTGACCAATAAAGCAAATGAGGGGGTGGCAGCAAACTTGGCTTGTCTGTTAATATCGATGTTCTGCCTTTGAGACTATGATGGGGGACAGAAGGGGAAGAGAGGAGAATAAGCAACCCATCTCAAGAGCTCCCAAATTAAGCTGAGAGATTATAAAGGATGCAGCCCGTGGAATTCCCACCCAGTGACCAAAAGGACAAATACTTCAAATTTATGCTAAACATGTCTTCTGAAGAACACAAATCCTTCAAAGAAAATGACACATCCGTAGAGGAGGTCACCCTTTCATGAGGTGTGCAGCCAACCCACCTTTTCTTCTCGCAATCTTTCTTCTACTTGCTTGGAGGCAATTTCATGAGCTCGGAAGAGGCTTATGGTACTGGTCTGCTCAGGGTCTAAAATGTTTCCATCTTCATCTCGGACAACCAGGTCCAAATCCAGAACTCTACAATAAGAAAAATTCACCGATACATCCTGAAGAGGGTATTCAGTCGGCATGCTGCACTAGAACCAACCATGAGACACATAGCATCACCAGAGAAATCTGGCGGGCTCCATAGACCCAGAACTCGTTTCATTGAACAGTTTTTCATTAACTCAAAAGGCATTCCATTCTTAAAAAAAAAAAAAGATCCAGCCTAAACCTTAGTATCATTTCAATAAACATTTTCCCCCTGCAAGGAAGCATATCAGATCCCCCAGACTCTATTTTAAAAATCATTATAAAAAAAATGAAATATCCATCTCTCCTCTCTATAGAAAGGCAGAAGGCTAGGGCTGCACCAGGTTTGCTGGATCCGTGTCTTTTACTTAAGTGTTTGGCTTTGTGATAAAAAAGGCCTCCGTGGAGTTTGTAAGCATATCAGTACAAGACCTCAACACAAAAACAGAAGGCACCCACCAGAATATGTAAGAAGTTAGATAAGCATTTCAAAATGGTTCTGAATAAATGGGCACAGTGGAGTGAAGGCCAACCTGGGAGTCCAGAAGACTGACTTCAGTCCCTCCTCTGACATCAAATTGTCAGTCATCCAGAAAGACTTTAGCCTGCCCCTTGGCCAGAAGCTCAGACACCATAGCCCAACATAAAATGTCGGCAGCATTTAGGAATCCCACAACAAAATCCAGTATCCTACAGCTGGAGTTCTGTTTGGTGGCAACCAGCCAGCAACAGGAATAGTACTTTCCTCACTGGCAGGTCCCTATACTGATGAAATCACAGGTTCAGTTTTTTCTTTTTTTAATTAAAGTGAAAAATAAAACATTTAAACTTAGTTAATAACATCCACATAACATCTAGGGGAGCAGATTAACCAGAAATTCCCAACCTGATTAGGTAACTTTTGATCCTACAATCAATAAATCAACAGAAATTGGCTTTTGTCATTGGGCTTTCCTATGTTAGTAACTGAAATTTACATTATAGACTATCTTACATATATTGTCTCAGATACATTAAGGCAAAAGATAGAGCAATTTGAAATGGAGATTGAAAATAAAAATATAATGATAACTTTCTGGATAATGATGAGACTGGTTTAGGTTTTTGTTTGTTTTTTGTTTTGGATGTTGGTGGTTTTTATGTTTTTTGGGTTTTTTTGTTTGTTTGTTTCTTTAAGTTTCACTCTCAAAAAATCCATCTGTACAAGCAGACAGGAGAGTTCCTTTCACCGAGAGTTTATAGGCCTAACCCAGAGAAAAGTCTTGACACATGTTTAACACGTATTAGTATTTAAACAGCGATTACTGAGCCACAGCAGTATTTGCAAGGCAATTACTGGAATTAATGTTATCTTTTCATAACCACTGGGAACATGCCCCTGCTCGTGAAGAATAAGGGACAGGTATGGGCATCACCTGGAGGGCAAAGCTGCCTCGTGAGCAAACGTTTCCCGTCGAGAAATCCTGCCTTAAATCCTCGGAACATCTTTGGGTAATGCTCAGAATGCCAGGTCATGAAGCAGCCTCACAGACTCCCCTCTCCCCAATCAAGCTTTGGGCTGGGGGTTGGTCCTTTTCATTTTCTGTCCTAATCCATGTCTGTACAAAATGGTGGAAACACACTAGAATCCCAGGGCTTTCAAGGCAGAAAAGACCCTCGGGGGTCATGAGCGGGTCTCAGATTTAGAGCAGCAAGGGACCCCTGAGACCATCCAGTCCAACCCGGAGGAAAATGACTTGTCCAAGATCACACCAGGAACAAAAGGAGAAGGGATTAGAACCTCTAACTCGAGAGCCAGGATCTGTACCCTTCCTTTAACCACCACTGGCTGGAGTCACAGCCCAGAGGGCCCCAGGATGCTCTCAGGACCAGACATTTTCCATCTGCGTGCAGAGAGACAGTGTGACAGTGCACAGAGAGCTGACCACAGAGTGTGGAAAACCATTCTGCTTCTGACGATTTCTAGCTGGGCAATCTGTCCATCAGGCAAGCAATCATTGAGCCCCTGTTGTATGACAGTCACGTGCTCAATGATGGAAATACAAATAAAATGAATCAAACTGCCCCTGCCCTCAAAGAACTTATGGTCTATCAGGTAACACATACTCATAGTAAGACATAAGATACTTTTGGATCATTGGATCAGATCCTAATAAGAATGATAGGAAGAGCTAGTAATTGGATAGTGCTTTCAGGTTTGCCAAGGAGAATTAGTTTTATATATCGTCCCATTTGTTGTTTTTTTTTTAACATATTAGTATTGTTTTTCCCAATTACGTGTCAAGACACTTTTGAGCATTCATTTTTCCAGATTTTGAGTTCCAAATTTTTCTCCCTTCCTCGCTCCCCTTCCCTCTTCCTAAAATGGTAGGCAATTTGATACAGGCTATATATGTGCTACCATGTAAAATGTATTTCCTTATTAGTCAGAATTTAAAAAGAAGAAACAGATCAAAAGGAAAAAAAACCATGAAAAAGAATAAAGTAAGTGAAAAAAGTATGCTTCGATCTATACTCTGAGTCCAGCAGTTCTTTATCTGGATGTGGATAGCATTTTCCCTCATGAGTCCTTTGGACTTGTCTTAGATCACTGTGTGCCTGAGAAGAGCTGAGTCATTCATAGTTGATCATCACAAAATGTTGCTGATACCATACATAGTGTTTTCCTGGTTCTGCTCATTTCCCTTTGCATCAGTTCATATAATTCCTTCCAGGTTTTTCTGAAATTCGCCTGCTCATCATTTCTTATAGCACAATAGTATTCCATTACATTCATAGACCACAGCGTGTTCAACCATTCCCCAATGGATGGGGATCCCTTCAATTTCCAATATTTTGCAACCACAAAAGGGCTGCCATAAATACTTTTGCAAATGTAGGTCCTTTTCCTTTTGTATTGTCTCATTTGTGCAGGGAAATTACAGTGAAGAAATCTCATCCACCGAGGCAGCTCAGCACCTACACTAAAAGGTATAGTCTGAGACAGCTGCCTGGAGCATGCAGAGAGAAAGCGACCTGCCCAAATCACACAGTCAGGATGTGTCAGTGGCAGAACTTGAACCCAGGGCTCCCTGACTTCCAGGCCAGATCTCTGTCCACTATGCCTCACTGCCTCCCAGACAAAACTGATCCAAAATAAAGACAAAGCCATTTGAGGAAAATCACCTCATCTCTCTAAATATCAGTTTGTTCATCAGTAAAATAAAGATTATTGAAACAGTCACCCCAGCCTCATGGGCTCAAATGAGAACATGTAAAGTACTAAGCAAACTTTACAGGAATAAATCAATGGGTGATGATAATAATGAGGGAGAGGATAAAGACATCATCACCACCATCACCATCCTGGAACCACAGCCACATTTTTTCTGACTTTCCTCTTCAGGTTATCTCCAGAAAATGGAACAGTCCAAGTTCTGGGTGGATCCTGGAGGGACTGCCATCTGCCATCCCCTGGGTCAGCGTTGTACTGCTGACCCAACAGTCTGTGGGAACAGGATGCCTCCCAGAAGGCTTTTTTATTGAATCTTCACCTCCTTCCGTCGGTAACAGGATTATGCCACTACATAAGACACTTTGGCTGCCGCCCTCAGTCAAATTAAGCAGGTGTTCTCAGAGTGCAAGCACAAAGCATGTTATATATACCAAGAGAAAATAACATCCAGGCCCAGAAAATCTGGCCCTGTGCAAGGGGGACATTTTCTATACAAGTTTCACACAAATAACTTCACAGATCCATCCAGCAAGCTTCCAAGTGACTCCATAGTCATGACAATATAAAATACTTTCCTGCATGGAGTTTAGAGCAACTACTAGTAAATACTAGAGACCAGCTTTCTTCTTGAGCCGACAGGCCCTCTCACAAGAAGAAAGAATGACTGAACTCCAGATTTCCAGGTTCAATCAGTCCAGGTCCAATGAATATGAGATTTGAGGATGCAAACAAGCCACTTTCAAAAGAAGAAATTCATACGGATCAAAGATTAGAGAATCACAGAACTGAGAGCTGAAAGGGACCTTGGTGGCTGTCTCATCTAACTCACACACAAAAGGAATTCCCACTTATATCTCCCCAAAAACTATCAGTTCAGCAGCTGCTTGAAGCGTCCAAAGAGGGGAACCCGCCATCTCTTTAAGCAGCACATTCCCTTTGGGATGTCTGTCAGTGTTAGGACATCAAGCCTAAATTGACCTTTTTGGCAACCTCCCCTCATTGGCCCAGGTTTCACCCTTGAGGGACAAGTAGGACATGGCTAGTCACTTCTCCATATGACAGCCCTTCTAAGACTTAAAGATGGATCTCACATCTCCCCTACCCCCCAAAAGTCCTCTCCTCTCCAGCTTAAACATGCCCTGAAGCTTCAACCCATCTTCCTATGAATCAGTCTCACAGCCCTCGCCAAGATGGCAGTCCTCCTTGGGACACTCTCCACCTTATCACTGACCTTTTGAAATCACAGTAGTCAGAACTAAACCCAACACTCCAGGTGGGCTCTAACAAGGGGCAAGTCCAGTGGAATATCCTCCCTGTTAACGGAAATTCTGTCCCTTTTAGCACAGCTCAAGATGGCATTAGCTTTTACAGCCAAGGTATCTCCTGCTGACTCATCTCTAAAGCCAAAAGAAACCTCATCTAGTTCATCTCCCTCATTTCACAGATGGGGCAACTGAGGCCCAAGGAGGCTCAGCAACTTGCCCACACAAGCGGCAAGTGGCAGAACCCTAATTTGAACCAAGGTCTCCTGACTCCAGCTTCAACACCGTGCCCACTATCATCATGTTCCTCCCAATAGTGGTTGTCATCCAGTAAGACTAAAATAATTTAAACTGGATAATGTAGTTAACAAAATAATGCAGAAGAAAGTAACAATGAAGAACTCCAGAATTCTGATCCATGCAGTGACCATCTGCGACTTCAGAAAACTGACTGGGACGCACTCATGAGAGGTAGTGGCCTCTTGGGGTAGAATGGGGCATTCATTTTCAGAGAGAGACGATGCGCTGGCTGGTTGTACTCAACTGTATCTCCTCGTCATGATTTAGGACTCTACTTGGGGAGGCATTGGGAAGTATCCAAGATGAAGTGGGATGAACAAGGAAAAATGAGGAAGACAAAAGATGTCCTCTATAGTTAAGTTAAGGCCTCCACATAAGACTTTCTGAGTAGGCTTCAATATTTCCCTGTGTATCTCTCCTACGTTTCTGACCCTGAACTGAGAGAACGCATCATTTTAGAGAGCAAAATGGCTATTTCCACATCTGGGATTTCTGGCCTCTAACACAAAATGGGGCCTGTCTGCTCAAGATTTCAGGCTGAGGTGGCACCAGAAAACCCACGAGTGAAAGGCGGACAGCCCCAACAAACCTGTTTCCGTAATCAATCTTCGCAGTGACCTTCTTTTTTAGCTCCTTGAGTTCATCCTGGGGTAAGGTTCCAGAAAGAATCTGGGACCGCCATTCGATGAGATCGTAGATCATGTGTCGGACGCTTCGGAACATTTCCCTGTTGTCTTGCTGTTGGGGTGAGAAGGAAGCACAGAGAATAAGCCTTTCAATTTAAACTTAAAAAAAAAAACCCAAGTAGACAGTGGTCAGATCTACTTAGCGCTGTCCTGAGCTGTGATTTGGAAAACAATTTTCTACTACTATAAACAAAAAATGGCCAAGAATTCAATTCATTTGGTACCTAGGCAATGCTTTAAAAAAAAAAAATGAAATGTAGAATAAAGGTCCTGTCTCAGGTACCCATCCAACACCCCAGGGATGTACCGATAAGCCAAGAATTAGACTGTGAAGTAGATGGTCTACACCTCTATACTCCTCATGCCTTGTGGAGACCAAGGTTTTTATGGGTGAATTTTATGAAGGTGAAGGAGGGTGAGTCAATTAAATTCAATCAGTAATAACTAAGAGGCTACCACGTGTAGGTCACTGTGCCAAGTGCTAGGGATACAAAGCCAGAAGCCAAACGGGCTCTACCCTCAAGAAATCTACATTTGATTTGAGGTCAAGAAAAGGTTCCCAACAAACCGAGTGACCCAGAATTGGACTGGGCGGAAGCCCCTTCACGAGAAGTCTGCAAGCATTGGCTGGAGTACAACTCTTTTTTTCTTTCTTGCTCGGGTATGAGCAGCACCAGGCCAACGGTTCCTGGGCCCCCTCCAACTGAGCTTCTCCATCCTTCTCCCAGCCCTTCCTCACCTCTTCCTGGACAGCCTTGGCCTCCATCACATCATCATGATGCCTTTCCCATTGCCAGGACTGTTCTTCCCAGTCTTGTCACCATTCTGACTCATTTTGATACAAGAAACTACACTAAAATCTCAAAATCGCTGGCTTGTCCACGAAATCCCAGCACGCATCTAGTTTCTCTACTGCCTCCATTCTTTTCCCAGACTTCTAGAAGCTCTCCAAGTATCTCATCTCAACACTGTTCACAAGAGGCTCTTATTTTCCCAAAGTTCTGAGCATGAAATACAAACACAACCACGTGACAAACAGACCCTCATGCACCTGCATGAAGACAATAGATCTCCTTTAGAGAAACTAAGGCATCTGGTAACAACTATGTGAAAATAAAAGGTATACTCACGTGATCACTTACTGACTTACACAGAAAACACACACACACACACACACACACACACACACATTTAACCACCACATTGGTTAAATATATAAACTATCTACATTCCTGCCCTATTCTCGTGTACACATGGAATGGCATTCATGAAACTGTGATGGGGCCTTTCAAAGAATCAGAGATTTGGAGGTGGAAGGCTACCTCCTGTGAGGCCCCCCAACTAAGCTTCACCCCAGCCACATACTATCTCCACGCCCACCCCCTTCCCACCTCTTGCTCTGGGAAGAGAAACCAAAATCAGCACAACTACTCATTTGGAAAGGGGGTATCCATTGACTTTCCTATGGCTCCTTGCACCAGGCCCGTACCATCATCCTTCCCTGGCCACCAAGACACTATAGATGCTGTCTCCTCTGATTGGAATGGAAGCTCCTTGAAGGCATGCACTTAAGCCTTCCTTAAAAATTTAATAAATACCTTTTTCATGCATTAATTTAGGAACCCACATCATGCTTTGGTGCTACTACATCACACATACCTCTATAACACCAGGGACAAGTGGTGTAGATGGGACATTATGCTAGGACCACATGACTGATCATTAAAAGCCTACTCCCAGTAGGTAAAATAGTCCAACAAATTTGGAGCTATCCCATCCTATCATGGGCAATATCCTTTCTGAGCAGAATGGTCTTTTCCTATGGGTTTAGTTCTAAGCATTCCTTAGGCAAAAATGTTCCATACAATACACCTAGTTCCATCAAAAGAAATTGACTTACAACATAAAGCTGCCGCCATATTATCGACCATTCCCTCAGGGTGGTGGTTACTTCCTGGATCAGTGGAAGCTCACTAGGGATGACTGTTTCATGTTGGCTGAAAATGTAACAATGTGAGTTAGAACACACAAACCTCTTTGGACACCAGAACAGCTCTAACTTACGTCTTGTCCACTCTTGGTCCAGGCCATGGCATCCAATAATAAAGCAAATGGAAAGCCATCACATAAATCTTAGCTACTAACTATGGCATGCTGCCATCTACATCCCCGCACACATAGGATGATCAAATTACAGATTTGGGGCTGGAAGAGACCTTACAAGTTATCAGCTCCTTCCTCATTTCACAAAGTCCAAGAGTATAGGTGGCTGGTTACATGGCTCATGTGGTTTGGAGGTGAGGTCTGAATCCAAGTCTTTGAGACGTGAGGCCCCGGGCTCTCCCCGTCACCCCATACTGCCTCACACAGCCCTGCTCGCTCACTCCTTCAAGGCCAGCAGTGAAGGCAGTGAGATACAGGAGGTAAAGGACACACAAGTAAATAACCCCCCAGAAATCTGAGAGCTCGTCAGGGGAGCAAACACAGAGAGGATCTTGCGCCCTCTTCATCTTCCTAAAGTTAGGCCCGGTCTGGCCTCCACAAACAAGCATGCTATGCCGGCCAACCCCAAGTGTGTGTCACTGCAAACAGCCCAGCATCATCAGAGTCCTCTGTCAAGTGGCCCAATGCTTAAAAGCTTGGATCGGATCCTGCCAAAGGGCAATGGGGAGCTGCAGAAGATTCCTAAGCCGGGAGGGATGTGATCGAAGGATGAGTGATCTTGACAGTCACGTGCAGGATAGGTTTGAAAAGGGAGGCGGGAGCCCGGTTATCAAGAGCAGCAGGTAATAAGTGCGTCCACAAGGGGGTTGGAATTGGAAATGGAAATGAAGCAGGTGAGGGAAAGATGGAGTACAGAAAGATGGTACAGACATCACAGGAACAGCACAGAGACAGCAGCCTTCCCATGGTCTCCGTTGGGGAGCGCAGGAGGTGGATCATGGGGACGGGAAGAGGACAGCTCCAGGGAGGAGAAGGATAGCTCCACGAGAGATGGCACAAGGAATTCAGTATCTTCACATGGTGGGAAAAGTCCAAGGGAGATGAAGAACAGGCTTGGCATAAAGAGGGCTGTCCGGCTAACCACAGAAGAGAGGGTGCTCCACGAGGCACGGGGTAGGGTGGTGTCACGGAGAAAAGAGGAAGTCAGGGCTCCTCGATTCAAAACCTGGCTCTACCCCTTATGATTTGGGGGACCTTAGAAGTCTCTTGACCTCTAGGGCTCAGTTTCCTTATGCATAAAGTGAGGGCGTTGTACTGGGTGAGCTCCACAATCTGTTTCCGCTCTAGGACCCAGGAAGGAGAATGGGGAGGCGGCAGACCATTGCAGGGTCATTGGGTAGAGGCAGCAGTGGCATCAGGTGGTGAGAGCCAAGGACAGGAGTCTGTGAGCAGAGCAGTGGACGAGGATCAGAGGCCAGACAGAAGCCATGCAAGAAAGCATCTGCATCCCGCGTAAACACATCCACATTTGAGCACCACGGATCTCGGCTCACGGAGCAATGACCATTCTCCAACGCACTCATTACTCACAGTCACATACAATTAGGTTCAATAAGTCTCTATCTGATGATGATGGACAGGTATCTTTTGGAACAATCTGAGGCCAAATCTCCACTAATGGAGACTTAATTCAGTCAACATTGTGATTCTGCAAAAGTTTCAGAGGCAGGTTTTCTTTTGGATTCTTCCTTCCTTTGAAACTCTGCCTACAAAGCATTTTCTCAGCCTAAAAAAAGGCCCCCTCACAGGTCATCACTGCTTCTTGCCTCGAAATTATCTTCTTTCTAATTATGCATCAGGCAACCAGGACACCCCAGGTAGGCCATTCTGGACTTTCCAAGTGCCAGGCTTGGAAAGGCAATTTTGTAATCAGCCAAAGAAATGTCATTTTGCAGTAATCATATGATTAGTAATTTTATAATTTACATATTTAACTGAGTATGAAGGTGTAGCTGAGATAAAAAGGGAAAACAGCTTAATGCTGCCTCTTCCACAATGATGAAGACACACCTGGCTAATGGCTTCCTGTTTTACAAATGTCCTTTTAATGGCCTAACCCATCAGCTCTCTGACCTCTAGGAAACATACATCAAACTAAACACGATGGACAATTCATCTCTAAGCAGGCTGGGTCCGAAGCGTGGTTTCGCCCTGAACGGGGCTGGTACTGCACATGGGTGGGAACAGCTCTCAGCAAAGGGACTCAGGACATAGGAATGTGCAGAGGAAAGCTGTGAGTCACGGATGGCGGGAGCCACACAGCAGGGTGGGGGGGAAAGGGGGGCACCCCACCCCGAGCAGAAATCTTCCCAGGGCAGACAGAGCCCAGCTCTGAGACGGAGCCACAGAGGGGGAAAGACGTCTCTCCAAAAGGTCCATCTCATGTCACGACCCCAACGTGACCATGAGCTGACCTTCCTTCATCCTCTTCCTCCTCTAAAAATGGCCTGATTCCCCCTCAGCCCAATTAAGTTTAATAATGATGTTTAAATTCCCAAACTGAACTCACCCTTTTCCTTCTACTATGGCTTCTTTAAGGTGAATATATGAAGCAGGAAATATGCCCTTGGATAGAGAAAGAAAAAAAAAGTTAATGTAAATATGAGTAAGTTAATCTACACAAGCTAATGTAAATATGTGAGACGGACAACTGTGCATCAGTGGAGAATGTGGCACTGGGCACTGTGCCCGAGTCATCCTAACAACCATGCCAACTGACAATCTCCTAGTACTTTGCACATGTTTTCTCATCTGCTTCTCCTAAGACTCCTGTGAGATAGGTGTTATTATGATCCCATTTTACAGACGAGGAAAAGGACACTTAGACATCTTTCCCAACACCACAAAACTATTTGAACGTCTAAAGAAAGATCCAAAGCCAGGCTTCCCAATCCCAAGTTCCACTGCTCCGTCCGCCATATATCACAGCCCTTGGTTCTTCAGGAGACATGATGAAAGGGAAAGAAACACTTAACATTTAAAGCTCTGAAAGGAATTTGAAGCCATCCACCCCCCAAAAGGAATAAAAATGTAAATACTGAATTTCACTAAAAGGGAGACTTTTTCCTCTCCTCTTTATTCTTTGTGACAAGGGCTGGGAGGGGAAGACATATAGATGGAACTACAGAGGTGATGCTTAAAAAAGTGATCAATAAACTATTTTAAAATAAAATTAATTAAAAGTTTTTAACAATTAAAAAAAAGAAAGTGATGTACACAAGCTATAATGAGGCCAGCAAGGCCTTAAATTACAGGGAATCAGGGGCAATCTATTTTACAAAGGAACGCTGCATACAATTATTCACCAGTAAGTAGTAGCCAACTTGTGCCTAAAACATTTTTTTTTGGAGGGAGGATCCCCAACAAGTGTCCTTCTCCAGTCAATCACCAATAAGAATGTAAAAAATTAAGTCCACGGAGCACTAAGATGAGGAAGATGTCCCCACTGCCCAGCCCCGTGCGTGGGAAAAGATCAGTTTCTCAACCCTTAGAAAAACTGCCATTAGAGAAAGTGAATGAATGAAAATCCAAACTTCCTTTCATAATGGGCCAAGTGAATCCCACAAAACGAGCGCTGGCTGAGGGCCTGACTGGTCAGACCATTTCTCAAGAACAGGAACCAGGACATGGCTATACTTCAGAAAATTCTGCCCAATGATCCCTTCCAAATCCAAGGCAGCATGGTGGGGTGTTAGAGACAGGAAGGCCTGGGTCCAAACCCAGCCTCAGATAGGCTAGGAGGACTTAGCTGAGTCCCTTCTCCTCTCTTGGCCTCAGTTTGCCCATCTGTAAAATGGGGGGCTGGAATCAAGGGCCTCCAAGGTCCCTTCCTGCTCTCTAGCCAGGTCCAGTGTATGTCTCAGAGCTCCAGGCCCAAATTTCCAGAGGCTCCAGGCGGAGGCCCACGTCCACCTCAACATCTTGCCAGCATCTCAATCCCAACATTTCTAAAGTGGAAAGCATCAGCCTTTTCACCAAATCTCCCTCGTGCTGGAGAAGTCACCCTGACCTCCTGGTCCTGCAGACCTCTGACCACTCTTACTCTTCTTTGGCTCTGATCTTTCCCTCCCCAAGAGTTGGCTTGCCTCGCTAGTTCTCCTTTCGCTCCATCTTTCCCATCTGACTCTCTCGATCCCACAGCCCCAGGCCCCCACCACCTCCCACAGCCTCAGCCTCTCCCTGCACCACCCTGCTGTCTGAATCAGCTCCCCGCGGTCTCATCGCCCCTCTTCTCAACGGCCTCCAATGGCGCCACACCGCCCACCAAATCAACTCCTCATTCCAACGTTCAAGATCTTCCACATCTCGTCCTACTTGAAGGGAGAACCCGGAGCACGGGACAGAAGAGGCAACGAGCCTCATCTCAGGAAAAACCGCCCAACAGAACTGTCCCAAAGGGAGACGAGCTGCCTTGGGAAGAAACGACTGTACCGCCAAAGACGTCATCTGTCGGGCCCAGAGACGGACGGCCAACGTCGGCCAGGAATCAGCCTCCTCTTCCCAAGGACACAGTCTGCCCGCATCGGGATGGCGTGATGGTGGAGCATCGCCAGTGTACACCAGAAAATAATACGGCATGAAATGGAGCTGGAAGCCCAAGGTTTTCGTGCATCCTCCAGCCCTGAGTAACTTGTGTGCAGGTCCTATCAACCTGAGCCTCAGTTTCCCATCAGTAAAATGGGGATGATAATGCCAGCACTGCCTACCTCACAGGATTCATAAAATGAGAGATTCAGAGCTGGAAGAGGTCTCTTCAATCATTCAATCCAATCTGGGGTCCCTGAACTTCTTTTTTTAATATTATGACAATTGTATTTCAACATAATTGACTTCCTTTATACATTCTATGCATTGTGTTTTCTTTTATGCAGTGACAAATATGATTCCAAGAAGGGGTCCAGAGGCTTCAGCAGAGATAGTGAAAGGGGTCTATGACACAGAACTTCCCTACTCCATCCCATTTCTCCTCATTTTACAGGGAAGGAAAGCGAGGCCCAGAACTGCAGCAAACATGGAGTTTTGCAAACCTGAAGCACATTTTAAATCCAAAAGCACTGGCTGCAGGAACGTAGCAAGTAGCAAACAACCGGGCCAATCAGGAGATAACGGGAACAAAAGTGTAAGCGTCCAAAAGAAAAAATCCGAGACTGGGCCCAAAGGCCCATTTACAGGTGGCTGGCCAAATTCTGGAGCACAGCGGACAAAGCTTCCAAAACTGTCCTTAGGTCTGGTGAAGCTAAGAAGGCCCAGGGGGAGAGGGAGGGGCCGTGGCTGGAAGAATCCTATCCCGGGGGCTGGCTAAGGCCAAGAGGTGCTGAGCTCAGGAGACAAGAGCTTTTAAAACAACAAGCCCAGAGGGGCAGCTAGGTGGCACAGTGGCTAGAGCACTGGCCCTGAAGTCAGGAGGACCTGAGTTCAAATCCGGCCTCAGACCAAACACTTGACACATACTAGCTGTGTGACCCTGGGCAAGTCACTTAACCCTCACTGCCTTAAAAAAAAAAAAAAAAACCAACAAGCCCAGGGGAAAATCCCCGAAAAAAAACCTCAAGCCTGCTCATCTATCACAAGGACCCAACCTGAAAGCCCCAGATCCCGTTCTCCCCTTGAATCTCAGCAGAGAGCTGGACCAGACTGTCCCTTCGTGGAGGGGAGGCCAACCCCCTCATCGTTCCCACAAAGGTGAGTGTCCCATCAACGAAGGTCAGTGTGCTCGCTGGCGTCCGGAGCCCCTCCCCAGTCACAGAGGGTCCAGCATGCTTTCAACCTACGTTTTAAGACGGACAGTTGTTTTTCTAAACCAGCAATGATCACAAAGAATGCCAGAAGGTGGGTGTTCTTTCCCAGGTTTGAAAAGAGAGAAAAACAGAAACTACTTACCTTCTTAGACTTTTTTCTCAAAGTATATCCTCTGTACCACCCTAAAGAGAAAAAGAAGAGAAAAGAAATCAGTCCATCCAAGTAGTAAAGGGCTACATTGACCATTGTACTGGAACCTGCAAATGGCAGAGGAAGTGCATAGCGCTGGTAAAGAAGTCGCGCCAACAAGCATCTGTTAAGCACTTACTACATACCAGGCACTGTGCTGAGTCATGGGTATACAAAGAGACACAAAAACAACGGGTGTCATCGAGGAGCCCGGGGTCTGTGAAAGGCAACAACGCGCAAACCACTCTGTCCACACGAGACTCAGCCAGGATAAGGAAGTAGATATTAACCGACATTCAACAAATCTGGTCCTTTCAATTTGCTGTGAGTTGACAGCAATGATAATCAAATATGTTAGAACTGTGTGCAGAAAAAGAGTCAATAGGCTCTAACTGAGGTCTTCTTGGGATCAGTATTTGAACTTTAGTGAAAAGAGAGTGACATCCACTCTGACTTGTAATATATATTTGGCATAATTGAAGGCAACTCTCTTCTCCAAAAATTATATTATTTCTTCATAAAAATAACATCGGTGATACCATTCTCCTGCTTTCTTTGAATTCACTTTTATTACTTTACCTAACATTCAACAAAAGTTATGAAGCATAGACTCTGACTAGGTTCTGGGGGTACCGATGATAATAACAACTAACACACAGCATTTGCTGTGTGCTATACACTGTGCTAAGTGCTTTATAATTATCACCTCATTTTATCTAAATAACCAAACAGTGCCCTGCTCTCAAGGGGCTTCCATTCTAATGGAAAAGAAACAACAGTAAAGACCCAATTTATAAGCAGTAAATGAGAAATAATAGAGGAAGTAAGGAAGTAAGGAATCTCTTCTGTGTCCCTCTGCTAGCTGGTACTTTTGGTTTGCAATAAATCAGGTAATTCAATAACACCTGGGTGTTTACAGAGAGCATGCAGGAGTTTTCCAGGCGTCTGACGATCATTATCTCACTTGGCCCTCACAAGGCACCTATAAGGAAGATGCCACATTCAATAATCACATTTTACAGGTGAGGACGTTGACAGTCACCAGTTAAGGTGGGACAGCCCGTAGGAGGCTGGCAGCAGCTAGATTGGGTTGACTTTTTTAAAAAATGAAACGGTGCCTTTCAACAATGTTCCTGGGGGATAAGAGAAGTCAAATCTTCTTCATAACCATGTTTTAAGAGCATATGATTAGAAAAAGGTGCCAAATGATATAGTGCGGCAAATGCTGTCCCCGTTTTCAAAATGGAAGCTGATGGAAATGACCACCAGCAAAGTCTAGCGTTGACCTGCCACTTTTCTAGAATAGATCACTAAATCACTAAAAAGATGATTTGTGAGTTTGTGGAAGAGGAATTGGGAGTCACTGAGCACCACTACAGGTTCATGAAAATGGAACCAGCCTAATTCCCTTTAGGAGTAGAATTATTCGACTGAATAGAGGTGACATGTTAGAGATGAGAAGGCTGATCTCATCTAAGTTATTCGAGGCTGTTATTTTTCTGAACATGGAAAATGAGACAAGTGAAGAGAGAAGCTCAGTGGTTGCAGCGCTGAGTGCGAGAGTATTGATGAGGGGACTCAGGTCAGTCTAGCGGGAGGTCCAATCGCATGTACAGGTCTCTGTACTCAGCCCTGATCTAGTCAACACTTTCATCAATAATGTGAATCATGATATTGAAAGCAGGCTTACCAAGCCGAAAGAGAGATGGCACAAAGCTGAGAGAGATAACAAAACTCAGAAGGATTTTCAATAGAGCAGATTTAATAAGATAAAACTACTAAATGTGAACAAAGTCTTACATTTATATTAAAAATGTTGAACATGAATCAAGGATGAGGGGAAATTAGTTTGAAAGGTTGAATTAATATAAGCATCCAGTTCAAAGAAAGCGATCGTCCTAAGGTCCTCTCCACTTGCTACATCTGGAACGCCGCGGGGTCCTGTACCAACACGTGAATGAGGACATCGCCCTGGGGCCATCAAAGAGAGCCATCCAGATGTTAAACTCTGAGGTCTTCTACTTCACGCTCTTCATGGTGGGAACCGTCATGCCGATGGCTCTGGGAACAGTGCCACAGGATGAAGAGTGGAATAAGCTAAGGGTGTCCAATCTGGACAAAACTTTGGGGCTAGAAAGACGGCACTGACCACTTGCCATCTCTGAAAGTCTGAAGGGCTGCCATCCTGACAGACAGACTGGGCTTCTTTTGTACAAATGCTAGGACCCAGGGCTCAGCACAGTGGCTGGCACATAGTAGGCACTCAATAAATATTACCGAATTAGTGAATGAATAGCCAAAGAATGAAAAGTGCAGCTAGATTTTAGCTCAACACAAGAAACAATATGTGCTATATTGTGCTGTGTGGCGTTACAGCTGGTAGTACCTATCACAATGATACATCATGTTATAATTACATATAGCACATTCAAACAGGCAGCCCCATCCATAAATGGAACGAACCAAAGCACAAAGTAAGCCAGTCACTTCACCTGAGCCTCAGTTTCCTTATCTGTAAAACAAGGATAAATACCCAAAGTGCCTCCCTCACCGAGTTGCTGTGAAGCTCTAAGGAGATGATGGAGAGTGGTGATATTGATGGCCAGCATCATCATCATCATCACTGCTATTGTTATTAATTAGTTAGTATCCTCCCTTGCTGTATGCATGCAAGGAAAGGCTTGGTGGTCCCCTGTACCTTTTTCATGCATTTGCTAACAGGACTCTGAGAAGGGTCCACAAGCTTCCAACGGTCACCAAAGGACTCAGTGACACAGAGAGGAAGCCCTGATCTAGCCCAAAGATTCTCTTTCTCTCTGAGACGAGAATTGTGTAGAAACAGCTTCGCTGGCCCATCTCTGAAATGGAAAACTGTCAGGATCCTGAGGAGTCCTCTTCAGGTGATACTTGGACCAAGTCCAAATATCATTAAAAAATTAGAGATAATCTCGTTAGGTGAAGATACATAATTACCTTTTGAAAATCCTTTCCTTTTGCTTAAGGAGCCCAAATTCTGCACGTGAAGAACCCCTCCTTATTCCAGAGCATCTCAGATGTGCCTGGCTAGAAGGGACCTGGAGAGCAATCACCCAGCCCCACAGCCTCATCTGACACTCAGGCCCAAAGAAGGGAAGGAAATTGCCCCAAGTTCATCTAATTAGAGCCAGAAGGGACATTCAAGGTCTTAGAGTCCAACCTCCTCATTTTACAGATAAGGAAACTGAGGGCTGGAGAGACTGAGTGAATCACCCAAGGGTACCCAGAGCTGGGATTTGAACCCAGATCCTCTGACTCCATGGCACTCCACTGCCTCCCACAGGTCATGGGGTGAGATAATGGCTGTCCTTCATGATTCTTAGGATTTACCAAAATTTCTATCCATAGCCTGGAGATTTTGAAGAACTGTGAAATTAACCAGCACCTATGAAAATGTTAGGCAAACAGTTGGCATCTTATAAGTACGTTTTGAACTGTACTAACTACCTGCCAGATTTTTTAACCCTTTACCTCCCGACAGGTAGGGGCTCTATATGGCCCAGTAGAACATTTCAGTTTTGCCTGTTTCCTCACTCCCTAGCAGTGTAGCAAGTACTTAATAAGTACATGTGGACTTAAATGAAGGATCCTTCCAGCTCCATTATTTCCCACCTAAGCTACCACTTCTGATCTACTTACTTCTAACTCTGCCAAGGACCTAGGAAAATGAACTTTCAAATCTGAAAACTAATTTGACCTCTGATCCTTAAATAAAGTGATCTCATCTAGAAACCATATTCTCTATAGTAAGCTTAATGATGTCCTAAAAATTAACACCACGCTGAGGAGCGTGTCATATGATGTATAGAAATAGATTTTCTCATAGGGAAGGAGAAATACTATTATTGACACAGGCCTCCAAAAGAGGGCTATAAAAATAAAAGTGGGGCAGCAAACAAGGTCTAAGAGGAGGCCAAAGTGTGAAGGAATTATTTGTTTTGTAACTCACAATAATCAATTGAAGCCATGAAGGATAAGGTGATCCCGTGAGCAAACAATCTTGGTACTGCAAGTGGCTCCTTCCTGGAGCAAAAGCTCTGGTCCAAAACTCACCCATTAAGTGATGGACAATTCCATCCCAACAAAAGGCAAGATGGACCCCACAGCGGAAAATGGGCTGTCCAATTTCACATCACAATAGGACAGGTCAGCTAAAGCGATCTGACTTTTTGCACCTACTATGTATCAAGCATTGGGCTTCAAAGCATCAGGGCCAAGAAGACAAAAGTACAAGTCGCTGACCTCAAAGAGCTTACATTCTAACGGAAGAAGATGGAAAGCCCACTAACATCCACCGAGAACTTGCTAGTCACAACACTGGATAAAATAAATGACTGGAAACAGTATTATGGGGGGCAGAGCCAAGATGGTGGAGGGAAAGCAGTGACTTGCTTGAGTTCTCCCCCAAACCCCTCCAAATACCTATAAAAAATGGCTCTAAACAAATTCTAAAGCAGCAGAACCTACAAAAAGACAGAGTGAAACAAATTTCCAGCCCAAGACAGCCTGGATGGTTGATCAGAAAGGTATATCGCGCCGGGTAGGGAGAGGAATACAGTTCGGCGTGGGCGCACAGGCCACAGTGACCCTGGAGCAGGCCTCAGAGGACTGAATCGCAGGCAGCTGTTGCAGTTTCCAGACTTCTCAACCCACGAATGCCAAAGACACCTTAGAAAGTCAGTAGGAAAAGTCTGTTTCTGCAGTGAGAGAGGAGCGTGGGGTCCCAGCCCCATTCCTTGGGGCGGCGGCTGCTTTCTGAGCTTCTGGCCCATAGACTGAGGGGGAATCGAGTGGCTAATCAGAGGGGGACTGCAGGGATCTCTCTGCTAGTGCAGGATTCTCTTGCTTTGCCTGTGCTTGGATATGGGTCATAGTTCTGGGTGGTGGTGCTGGGGCAAGGAGGAGCGCTGGCGTGGTGGAGTTTGTAGTGGTGGTGGAAATCCTCCTCACAGTTCCAAGACAGAAAAGAATGCTTGTGGTCACTCATAGAGCAGAGCACAGGCCAGGATAGGAGTAAACACCTCGCCCTTGATCATAGCCCCTTGGAAGAACTGAAAATTTACAGGTCCCTAGAAGTATCTCTGAAAACTGCTACACAAAACCCCTGAAGCTTGGGACAGTACATTCTCCACACTGGAAACAGACTCCTACCTTAACAAAGAGTCTATAACTCAAGTAATTGGCTGAGATCACGAGCAAGCAGCGCAAAAAGAGTCAGACTATATTATCTTACTTTGGTGACAAAGAAGATCAAAACATACAACCAGAAAACAACAAAGCCAAAGCTCCTCCATCCAAAGCCTCCAAGAAAAATATGAATTGGTCCCAGGCCATTGAAAACCTCAAAAAGGATTTTGAGAAGCAAATAAGAGAAGTAGAGGAAAATCTGAGAGTGACGCTAAAGGAGACCCAAAAAAACACTGAAGAAAATAACACCTTAAAAAATAGCCTAACCCAAATGGCAAAAGAGGTCCAAAAAGCCAATGAGGAGAAGAATGCCCTAAAAAGCAAAATTGGCCAAATGGAAAAGGAAGTCCAAAAGATTACTGAAGAAAATACTTCCTTAAAAATTAGAATTTAGAAATTGGAAACTAGGGACAATTAGAGAAATCAAGGCACTGTAACACTAATCCAAAGGAATGAAAAAATAGAAGAGAATGTGAAATATCTCATTGGAAAAACAACTGACCTGGAAAACAGATCCAGGACAGAGAACTTAAAAATTATTGGACTATCTGAAAGCCATGATCAAAATAAGAACCTAGACATCATCTTTCAAGAAATTATCAAGGAAAATTGCCCTGATATTTTAGAACCAGAGGGCAAAAGAGAAATTGAAAGAATCCACCGATCGCCTCCCAAAAGAGATCCCCAAAGGAAAACTCCTAGGAACGTTGTAGCCAAATTCCAGAATTCCCAGGTCAAGGAGAAGATATTGCAAGCAGTCAGAAGGAAACAATTCAAGTACTGTGGAAACACAATCAGGATAACACAAGATTTAGCAGCTTCTACATTAAGGGTCCAGAGGGCATGGAGTATGATATTCCAGAGAGCAAAGGAATTAGGACTACAACCTAGAATCACCTACCCAGCAAAACTGAGTATAATCCTTCAGGGTAAAAAATGGTCATTCGATGAAATAAGGGACTTTCAAGAATTCCTGTGGAAAAGACCAGAGCTGAATAGAAAATTTGACCTTAAAAGACTCAAGTGAAACATGGAAGCAGTAAACAGGAAAGAGAAATCATAAGAGACTTATTAAGGTTGAACTGTTTACATTCCTGCAGGGAAAGATGATATTTGTAATTTAAGAGTCCTTTGTCAGTATTAGGGCAGTGGGAGGGAAAAAAATTATATGTATGTATAGATAGATAGAGGGCACAGGATGAGTTGAACAGGAAGGGGTGATATCTGGAAAATAAAATTAAGGGGTGAGAGAGGATTATACTGGGAGAAGGAGAAAGGGAGAAACAGGATGAGGTAAAATATCTCACACAAAACAGACAAGTAAAGACTTTTACAGTGGAGGGGAAATGGGGGAAGGTGAGAGGGAATGAGTGAATCTTATTCTCATAAGATTTGGCTTAAGGAGGGAATAACATACACAGTGGGGTATGGAAATCTAAATTACCCTACAGGAAAATAAGGGGTTGCTAGAGGGGAGGGAAGATTCGGGAAGGGGATAATCAAAAGCAAACACTTCTGAGGAGGGACAGGGTCAAAAGAGAGAATAGAATAAATGGGGGGTAGGATAGGATGAAGGGAAATATACTTAGCTTTTCACAACAGGACTACTATGGAAGTGTTTTGCATGACTACACAT
>NW_020951131.1:1135250-1152524 GCF_900497805.2 Vombatus ursinus
GATCCATCTCTTACAGTGCATGCCTCATGTTGTACCTGGGTCTGCTGCCTCTCTGCCAAGAGGATGGAGATAGAACGTAGCAGAAAATACCTGTAAAAATGGCTCTAAACAAATTCTAGAGTAACAGAACCCACAAAAATACAGAGGGAAACAAATTTCCAGCCCAAAATAACCTGGATGATTGATGGGAAAGGTCTGGTGTGCCAGGCTGGGAGAGGAGCACAGTTTAGCATGGGTGCACGGGCAAAGACCAGGTCTCAGATGATATTTGTAACTCATGAGACCTTTGTCAGTATGACAGTAGTTGGAGGGAAAAAAAAATTATATGTATGGAGAGAGAGAGAGAGAGAGAATGGGCACAGGGTGAGTTGAAGATGAAGGAGTGATATCTGGAGAATAAAATTAAGGGGTGAGAGAGGAAGAGGTAGAATGGGGTAAATTATCTCACATAAAATAGACAAGAAAAGGCTTTTACAGTAGAGGGGAAATGGGGGAAGGTGAGAGGGAATGAGTGAATCTTATTCTCATCTGATTTGGCTTAAGGAGGGAATAACATACACACTCAATTGGGTATGGAAATCTATCTTACCCCTACAGGAAAATAGGGAGGAAGGGGATAAGAGAGCAGGGGGATGATAGGGGGAGGACAGCTTGGGGGAGGGGGTAATCAGAAGCAAACACTTCTGAGGAGGGTCAGGGTCAAAAGAGAATATAGAATAAATGGGGGGTAGGATAGGATGAAGGGAAATATAGTTAGTCTTTCACAACATGACTACTATGGAAGTGTTTTGCATAATTGCACATGTATAATCTGTATTGAGTTACTTGCCTTTTCAATGAGGGTAAGTGGGGAGGGAGGGAGAAAATTTGGAACCCAAAGTTTTAAAAACAAATGTTAAAAATTGTTTTCACATGCAACAGGGAAATAAGATATACAGGCAATGGGGTATAGAAATCTATCCTGCCCTACAGGAATATAGAAGGGGAAAGGGATAAGAGAAGGGAAGGGCAATAGAAGGGAGGGCAGATCAGGGGAAGGGGTATTCAGAATGCACACCATCTTGGGGTGGGGGGAGGGACAAGATGGGGAGAAAATTTGGAACTCAAAATCTTGTGGAAGTGAATGTTGAAAACTAAAAATAAATAAATTAAAACACAAAAAAAAGAGAGAGAACACAGTATCTTGAAGAAAAGATCTCGAGAACCCTATTGTTACATTCTTTACCCTCACTTGTCCTTCAAAATGTCTCTTTAGTTTAATAGCAATTATAAAAGGAGGCAGCTAGGTTCTACTGGCTAGAGAACCAGCCTTGAAGTCAGAAAGGCCAGGGTTCAAGTCCTGACTCTGACACATTCTGGCCATGGCACCCTGAGCAAGTCACTTAACCCCTCAAGCACCATGCAATTCTTGAAGACTCTAGGCCAAACACATGTCCAAAAATATTTATAGCAGTTCTTTGTGTGGTAGCAAAGAAATGGAAATTGAGGGGATGCCCATCAATTGGAGAATGGCTGAACAAGTTGTGGTACATGCATGTAATGGAATCCTACTGTGCTATAAGAAATGATGATCAGGAAGAATTAAAAAAAAAAAAACTTGGAAAGACTTAAATGAACTGATGCTGCAGAGTGAAATAAGCAGAACCAGGAGAACATTGTACACAGTAACAGCCACATTATGGGATGTCAGACTTTAATAGACTTGGCTCTTTACAGCACTGCAAGAATCTAGGACAACTCCAAAAGATTCATGATAGAAATTGCTATCCATACCCAGAGAAAGAACTGTGGAGTCTGAATGCAGATGGAAGCAGGCTGTCTGCTCTCCTTTTCCTTTGTTTTCTTTTATTGCTTCATTCTCGTGGTTCCTCTCATTAGTTCTAATTGTTCTTTACATCATGACTAATGGGAAACTATGCTTAATGTAAATGTGTAAGTAGAGCCTATATCCGATTGTATGCCATCTGGGGAGGGAGAAAAAATTTAAAACTCAAAATCTTATGGAAGTGAATGTTGAAAACTAAAAATAAATAAATAAATGAATGAATGAATGAATGAATGAATAAATAAATGAATAAAATTTGGAAGAAAAAAAAGACTCTAGGCCATAGAGCAGGAGCTGGCGAGAGATCCCTTTGTCCTTTCTGTCTTAGGCCAATTCTCATTTTCTGGCAGTCCCCACACTGATGAAATGATGGATCCAACCCAAAAGAAAACCCTCTAAACACTCTACTAACACCCTATTTGAAAGCCCATTCCTGGCCTGCAGTGACTAGGGGCTCTCAAAGACTATATGATTAACCAAAAGCCAGGCCTGCCCATTGAACTGCAGGGGCGTTATGGCCTGGACAGGGCAGAGGCCTTTCTGAGCACCAGCCCAGGTAAGCAGGAAAAGGCTCATCACCAGGAAACTGACCACTAGCTCATTGGGATGGTCAGAAAAATTCTGATCTTCAGTGGGAGTGAGGGAGTTGGCCTTATGGATGAAACCTTTAACTTCCAAAATATTGAAGTCTTACTTATACCAATGAAGTGACTCCAGGAAGGCAAAAGAACTGTTGAGTCTCAGACAACTCCCCAGGACTTATTTCCTGAAGTTATAGGTTTAGGACCTAAATGCTACAGTCAGAACAGCTAGATGATACGTAAGATAGAGTGCTGGATCTGGGGTCAGAGACCTGACTGAGTTCAATTTTGGCCTCTGACATATACTAGCTTTGTGACCACAGGCAAATTACTTAACTCTTCCTGCCTCAGTTTCCCAGACTGCAGAATGGGTAGTGTAACTCTGTGTTCCCATCTCACAGAACTGTTTTCAGGGAAAATGCTACAGAAATGTCAATTTTGAGCATATCAGAAGTGTTCCAAACCCAGGAATATGAGGATGGTTGGAGCTGGGGCTGGTTTTGGTATAAGTTCACTACCTCCACATTTCCTAAGGCAATAAAAATACAATCTAGATAAAAACATTGGAGTCAGCACATTTTGTTTCCACGTCCCGCTGTTATTCAGGAAATCAGTCACTGCAATTATCTGTTAAGGACTTAAATAAAAACATGCTAAGCAAAGTAGGAGCAGTCGGATAAAAACATGATCCTTAATGGAGGACATCCCTGCTGATCAGCCCCATGCAGCCATTCCTTAGGGTTTTTTTTTTTTTTTATGTAATCTGGATTAAAAAAATCCATGGAGTGACAGGATATTGAGGCCAAGAAAATAAGAAGACCCCTTTCTCCTTTGGTTTTCAAGTCTGACTATGACCAGGAGATACCAAGCCAGTGGGATTTAGACAAAGGCACAGCTCAGAAGATCTCACCCATCTGGCCATAGTCTCATCCCCCAGGGATGACAAATGAGATAACATCTTTAAAACACTTAACTCAATGGATGCTTAATGAATGTCTGTCCCACCCCCACCAAAGGGCTACGGTGACTCCAGCACCTTGGCCAGCATCACCAGCCAGAAGAACAATAACCAAACAAGTGAGTCTGGGATGTTTCACAATGCAGTAAAATCCTCACTTCTCACCCCCACCCTCCTCACTCCTGCCCCCAGCACGGGCTCTCCACTTTGCTGTGCCTACTTAGACCTTCTTTATTCTTTCGGACCTATACCAAGTATTCCCCTCTCCTTGAAGCCTTCTCCACCTCAGGCATTCAGGAACAAGGCTGTTCCACCTTAGACCTCACTGTTACTTGGAATTGCTTTGCTTCCAGGAAGATCCTGAAATCCATTTCCTTAATGTAAGGATGCAGGCTGGTTGAGTAAATCCATCAAACCAAGCCCCTGTCCCCCATTGAAACTAAGTATCCAGAAGGCAAGCCCTGATACGTTTGTCAGGTGAGACCACATCTGGGTGGCCTACCAGGTGTCAAGAAGGTGCTCCGTCTCCACTCCTTGCATTTTTATTGGCCAATCCCCTAAGCCTGGTTTTGCTGCAGTTTCTTCTCTGCCTTCTAGGGTCTATGGCTTCCTTCAGTTTTCCAGTGAAATTCCCATTTTCCAAAAGAAGCCCTTCCTCATCCTGCTTCATGCCATATCTAGGTCTTCATTAATGAAAATAAAGAATCCCTTGAAGTGGTCACATCATTTGAATACATGTGACATATTTTCACTGAACTAGAACCAAATAGCGTATTTTACGTAATACTCTTAATGGTTCAAATTAGAATATGGGGATTCATTGTTTGCATTAACGGGGAATCTTGCTGTCAGGCATTGCCTCTCTGTATCATTTCCATTTTATCCTATATCTATCTTGTTTGTACATAGCCATTTGCATGTTATCTCTCCCATTAGACTGTGAGGTCCTCAAGATCAGGGACTGTCTTTTGCCTCTCTTTGTATCCCCACCACTTAGCAGAGTTCCTAGCACGCAGTAGGTGTTTAATAAATGCTTGTTGACTGACAGGTGGCAAAAGACTAAATCGGCTAGCGTAAACTTGGGGCCATCCTCCATACTCTAAAAACAATCAAGGAAATGGGACTCATACCCTTAAACTAGAGAAGCTCCAGCTGATACCAGAGGAGAGATTGCCCAGCTTCAGCTCTCCTGAACCTTGTTCAGCCTTTCCCGCCAAGCTAAGACTGGGCTAGCTAGTGATGGACCTCAGATGATATCGATACATGACACCTGTGAGCTGCATCTAAATTAGAAGGTAACCCTCCAGGCCATTCATATAGGTAAAGCTTCACAGTCTGGACCCCTGCCCTGGTGGCCCTGGAAGTTCTTGAATTTTTAGAAAGTTCTAAAAATGGCACAGTGGATCAAGTGCAGGCCTGAAGTCAGGAAGACCTGCGCCTAAATTCATCCTCAGACACTTGCTAGCTCTGTGACCCTGGGCAGGTCATTTCACCCTGTCTTCCTCAGTTTCCTCATCTGTAAAATGATCTGGAGAAGGAAATGGGAAGTCACTTCGGTATCTTTGCCAAGAAAATCCCAAATGGCATCACAAAGAGTCAGACACAACGGAAACTACTGAACAATGACAAATTGATGCCTTTTGTTTCTTTTTCTCATTGACATTTTCCAATATCCTGCTCCCCTTCACACTAACATTGAACACTCTCTTGTAAGAATCGGTTACAACCAGCGAAGAAACAACCGTGTCTGATGACATACAATATACTACACAAGTTGCCAATTGTCCTGATTTCTTATGAGGATGAGCTCAGAAGCTTTTCTGTTGTTTTTGTTTGCATTATTTTTATTATTGTAGGTAGTGTCTTCTTGGTTCTTCTTAGTTCACTCTGCATCAGTTCACAGAAATCTTCTCATGTTTTTTCTGAATTCCTCATAGTTATCATTTCTTATATTGAAATAATATACCATTACATTCATGTACCACAGTTTATTGAGCTCAAGCTAATAGGCACCTGCTTTATTTCATACACAAAAACCTTTGATTGATTTTTTAACCCATAGAATTTTTTTTTAATCACAGAAAGCCTGAATTGTGTAGGACAGCTTCTCTATGACAGGTTTAGGGAAGGACATGGTCAAGACACAGCTAGGTCCTGATGAGTGTGAATAATAAATCCCATGAAGTGGTTGCATTATTCCAGTTCACACAGCAAATTTCCATTGGGCTAGAACCAATTACCATATTTTATATAGCCATATCTTACAATAGTGTGAGTTTTAATACATCCTACATCAGAGGATTCATTATTCATAGCAATCAGGACCTAACTAGACTCTGAATTGTGGAGCATGGACCAATCTGTACTGGAGGAGAAGAACCTCAAGAGAGGTTCTCTATGCCAATGGAACCACAGGTTTGGTTCCCTGCCCCCAAAATGGGAAAGATATAAGATTACAGGGATAGATTATAATATTCACCAGTGGAGGAAACACCCTGATTGATGAGATCATATTCCAATCAATCAATGTAATGGGGTAGGCATTGTGCTAAGCCCCAGGCATACAAAGAAAAAGCAAAAATAGTTTCTGCCTTCAAAGAGTTTATATTTTAATTGAGAAACAACATATACACAAAGAGGTGCATGTAAGATACACATAGAGTAAGTAGAAATTAACCTTAAAGGGACTTCATCTGTAAAACCAGAGGGCATTTTATGCTTTGCAAATTGTGAAGTTCATGATGAAAATTTTCTGAAGGGTATTAGAATTATAGGCTCTTAATGTGGAAAAACACCTTTGAGGACACCCAGGTCCACTCTTACCCTGCTGACAATTCCTCTCTCTCTCTGAAGTTCAGGCTGAAGTGATTGTGGGAAATCTCTGAGGGGAAAATGGAAGGGGAGGGTCAGAGAAGCAATTAAAGGACATTTCTCATACATAGACCAGTGAGATCCAAACAAAAAGGAAAAAAAGAAAACACGTCCACCAAGAGTATGTCTGCTTTGGGGCATTAATATTAGAATAATTATTTTGAGCAAGAAAACACTTAGAGCTAGTGATGAGGCAGAGCCAAGATGGCAGAGTACAGTCCAGAACCCAGTTGAACTCTCCTAACATTCTCCCCCAAACAACTTTAAAATAACAAATCAAATTTTGAATCAGCAGAGCCAACGAAAGGTCAGAGGGAGACATTTTTCCAGCCTAAGACAACTTAGGTGGTGCACAGGAGAGGTCTGTAACACAGGAGTGGGCTTTGGAGATGGCTGCAACAGCAATAGCAGCAGCAGCAGCACCTTTGGGAGCTCTCAGCCCAGAGATAGAAAGGGGGTAAGACAACTGGTGAGAAAAAGATTATAGGAAACCCTTTGCTGACACTGAGTGTAGACTAGCACTGATTGGCAACTCAGTTGCCCATAAGTAGTTCTGAGTTGCCATTTCAGGGTAGAGAAGAGCACTTGTGATTGGTCACAAGGAAACAGAGACCCTGGTCACAGTTCTAGGACTAAGAGGAGCACTAGTTTTTGCAGCAGCATCAGGAGAGTAGAGGCCCTTCATGGGTAAAGACAAAAGCACAGACCAGGACCTGAGCAGTGACCACCTCACCTAGGATTATACTACCTTAGAAACACTGAAAAACTGCACACCCCCAGAACTAGTTCTGAAAACAGCAGTACGAAAAAGCCTGAAGATTGAGACAGTACCTCCCCATCCCCAGGTGAGCAGAGCTCAACTTTAACATAAAGTTCAAAGTGAAGAAATAGTCTGGGAAAATGAGCAAAATGAACAAACAAACAAAAAAAAAAAAAAACCTTGACCATAAAAAGCTACTATGGTGATAGGGAAGACCAAGACATAAACTCAGATGAAGACAACAATGTGAAAATAGCTACAAGCAAAGTCTCAAAGAAAAATGCTAATTGGAGCAATATCACTGCTAGGTCTATATCGCAAAGAGATGAAAAAGAAGGTGGGGCAGGGGGGAGGAACCTGTATGTACAAAATATTTATAGCAGCCCTTTTTGTGGTGGTTAAGAATTGGAAATCAAGGGGATGCCCAGAAATTAGGGAATCACTGAAAAAGCTGTGGTGTATGATTGTGATGGAATATTATTGTGCTATGAGAAATTACAAGAAACAATTACAGAAAAACCTGGAAAAACTTACATGAATGGATGCAAAGTGAAGTGAGCAAAACCAAGAAAATGTTGTACACAGTAACAGCAATATTGTACAATGATCAACTGTGAATGATAGCTATTCTCAGCAGTACAATAATCCAAGACAATCCCAGAAGATTCATGATGAAGCATGCTATCTGCTTCAAGAGAAAGAACTGATATTATCTGAATACAGACTGAAGCATGCTATTTCTCTCCCTTTCTCCTTTCCACTTCCCTCTTTCTGTCTTCCTCCCTTTCTCCCTTCTTTCCTTCCTTCTTTCCTTCCTTGCTTCCTTTCTCTTTCTTCCCTTTTTTTCTTTCTGAGTGTTCTTGTACAAAATAGCAAATATGGAAATGTTAGCTATAGTTGCACATGTATAACCTATATCAGATTGCTTACCTTCTCAGGGAGGAGGGAGGGGAGGGAAAGAGGGATAGAATTTGGAACTCAAAACTTTTAAAAAAAATGTTAAAAATTGTTTTAATATGTAATTGGGGGAAAAATAAAATGTTTTTAAAAATACTAATTGGACCCAAGCCCAATAAGAATTCTTTGAAGAACTAAAGAAGGAAATAAGAGCGGTAGAAGAAAATTGGGAAAAGAAATGAGACTGATGCAAGAAAATTATGAAAAGAGAATGAACATCTTGGCAAAAAGAGGCACAAAAATACTAAAGAAAATGATACCTTAAAAAATATATTTGATCTAATGGTACAAGAGGCACAGAAAAAAACTCCTTTAAAAGCAGAATTGGACAAACGGAAAAAGAGGTATAAACGCTCACTGAAGAAACTAATTCCTTAAAAATTAGAATTGGTCAAGTGGAAGATTATGACTCCATGAGATACAAAGAAACAATAAAACAAAGTCAAAGAATGAAAAAACAGAAAATTTTTGAAATATCTCATTGGAAAAACAACTAACCTGGAAAATAAATTGAAGAGAGATAATTTAAGAATTATTGGACTACCTGAAAGCCATGATTAAAAAAAGATCCTAGACATCATATTTTAAGAAAATATAAAGGAAAAATGCCTCAGTATCTTAGATCCAGAGGATAAAATAGAGATCTCAAAATGAAAACTCCCAAGAATATTATAGGCAAATTCCAGAGCTCTAGTGTCAAGGAGAAAATATTGCAAGCAGCTAGAAAGAAACAATTTAAATATTGTAAAGTCATAGTCACGATCACATGAGATTTAGCAACTTACACTGTGAAGGAGTGGAGGGCTTGGAATATGATATTCTGGAAGGCAAACAAGCTAGGATTATAACCAAGAATCACCTACCCAGCAAAACTGAATATAATTCTTCAAGGGGAAAAATGGATATTTAGTGAAATAAAAGACTTCTAAGTATTACTGATGAAAAGATCAGAGCTGAATAGAAAATTTGACATTCAAACACAAGACTCAAGAGAAGCATAAAAATGTAAATGTGAAAGAGAAATCATAAAGGACTCAATAAAGTTAAACTGTTTATATTCCTATATAGGAAAACAACACATGTAACTCCTAAGAATTTTATCATTATTAGGGCAGTTAGAAAGAGTCTTCATAGACAGAGGGCATGGGTTTATGTGAGTTAATTATGTTGGGATGATTTCTTAAAAAAATGTAGGTGTGAGAAAGAAGGATGCACTGGGAGACGAAGGAAGGGAGAGGTAGAATGGGAAAATTTTCCTCACATAAAAGAGGCAAGCAAGGAAGAGCTTTTATAGTGAAGGGGGAAAGAGGGGAAGGGTAGTGGGCAATGCTTGAACTTCATTCTCATGGGAATTGGTTCAAAGAGGGAAGAATACACACAGACATACACACACATTCAGTTGGGTATAGACATCTGTCTTGCCCAATAGGGCAATAAGAGGGTAAGAAGATAAGAGATGGGGGGGGCAGGGACTGATAAAAAAAAGGGTGGGTTAAAGGAGACAGGGGTGAGAAGCAAAACGGACTTTTGAGGAGGGACAGGATAAAAAGGGAGAGAAGGATAAATAGAAGAAAATAAGGTGGAGGGAAGTATAGTTTGCAATTACAACCGTGAATGTGAATGGGAAGAGCTAACTCGTACAACAGAAGCAGGTAGCAGAATGGATTAGAAATCAGAATCTAAAAATGTGCTGTGTGTAAGAGACACACTCGAAACAGAAAGACGTACACACACCACAAACACACACACACACACACATGCACACCACATGCACAGGCACACACACAAACACACCACACATGCACACACACACACATGCATACCACATGCACAGGCACACACACACACTACACACACACACACACACACACACACACACGGAGTTCAAATAAAGGGCTGGAGCAAATTTCATTGTGATTCAGCTGAAGTAAAAAAGAAAAAAGGCAGGGACAGCAACCATCATCTCAAACAAAGCAAAAGGAAAAATTGACCTCATTAAAAGAATCAGGAAAACTACATTTTGCTAAAAGGTACCATAGGCAGTGAAGTAATATAAAAAAATTTTATAGCAAGTTTCTCTGATAAAGGCCTCATTTCTCAAACATAGGGAACTGAGTCACATTTATAAAAATAAGAGCCATTCCTCAATTGATAAATGGTCAAGGGATACGAACAAGTAGTTTTCAGAAGAGGAAATCAAAGCTATTTATAGTCATAAAAATGTTCTAAATCATTATTGAGCAGAGAAATACAAATTAAAACAGCTCTGAGGTACTGCCTTCCACCTATCAGAAATGACAAATTCTGGAGAGAATGGTTCAACAATTTTAGAGAACAATTTGGAACAAGACCCAAAGAACCATAAAACTGTGCATACCCTTTGACTCAGTAATCCCAATACTAGGTCTGTACCCCCAAAGACATCAAAGCAAAAGGAAAAGGACTTGTATATACAAAAACATGTATAGTAGTTCATTTTATGGTGGCAAAGAGTTGGAAATTGAGAGGATGCCCATCAAGTGGAGAATGGCTGAACAAGTTATGGTACATGAATGTGAGGGAATATTATTGGGCTATAAGAAATGACAAGGTATGTGTGTGGGGGGGTTAGAAAAACATGACAAGACCTATCTGAACTGATGCAAAGTGAAGTGAGAAGAACTGGGAAATCATTGTGCACAGTAACAGCAATGTTGTAATACTGATCAACTATGAAAGGGTTGGCTACTCTGATTAATACAATGATCCAAGAGAATTCTAGAGGACTAATGATGAAAAAAATTCTATCCACCTCCAGAGAGAACTGAGGAATTCTTAGTGCAAACTAAATTATAATTTTCTCATTTCCTTTATTTTTTTAAATTTTTTGCCTTTTTTGTGATAAGGCTAATATGGAAATATGTTTTGCATTCTTTCACATGTATAATAGATATCATATTGTTTGCCTTTTAAGTGGGTTGGGGGAGGGGTTTGAGGGAAGGAGAAAATCTTGAATTTAAAATTTAAAAAGAAATGAATGTTTGTTTTTTATTTTTTTTTGAAAAGAATATTTTTAATAAATAATAAAACACTTAGTCATATGAAATGCCATCTAATCCCTAGATAGCAATAAACTGGGTGAAATATTCTCAAGTGAACTTACTCATCCCAGAATGATCTCAACATTAATCTCAACCTCATGTTTGGTGGCCTTTTAGAAACTTGATTAATTCTTGCATTGAAACCAGGAGCTGGGAGTCTGATTTGCTCTTTGGTTTACCAGAACTGCTGTGTAGACATTTGCCAAATAGAGGCACTGGTACATCAGGGTCATACACCAGATATCAGGTCTGCCAAAGAGATTGTGTTTCTGCTTTTACTCTAGAAATCCTAGGGCAAGGTCATTGAATGTAGATGAGTCAGTGTTTGGTCAGCTTAAGGCAATTCAGTTTCACCCAATAAATATATAGTAAGCACTATGGGCAGGTACTGTGTGTCCTAGGTGGAGAGGATGGGATCTATAATCAGTGTAATATAATGATGGCCATTCCATGCACCAGGCCCCCAAACTCCCATGCGGTCAAATGGAGCCAGAAAAGGCAACTGTAAGCATGGTCCATGGGATGGCCAGTTCAACCTCTCTACACTAATACCAGCATGAGCGCTGGGGATAGGTGTAGGGGAAAGGTGAGTGAGACAAGGAGCTTTAGGATGTGTTAGGAGGGAGAGGATGCTTTCAGTGAAGGAGGTGGCCCTTGAACTGAACTTTCCAAGCCAATCAGGATACAGAAAGGCAGAATTGAAGCTCTACTGTGAAGGGGATAGAGTTGGCCTCTGATAGATCTGCCCAAACGTTTTCAGCTTGATTGGAAGGAGGCATAATCAATGATGAGTGTCATTTTCATAAATATTAACAACACATTTAATTTTATATTAATTAAGTAATGATAAGGTGTAAATCCTTCCATTTGACAGAAAGTTTCATGTTTCTAATAATTACTTTCCCATCAGTCAGTCGTTAAGAGGTAAACTTCAACTCTAAAGGCATCAAGTTTAGTTAAAAATATTCTTTTTAATGTGATGAAAGTCCATGTCTTGTAAAAAAGAAGGGTTAATCATTTACACTTAGAAAATAAATTTGTAGAAGAATAACAAATATATTTTGTTAAAATGCCATGGCAGGGAGTGTATTAATTTATTTTATTTTATTTTTTTGGCTACGTAATTGGATTAAGTGACTTGCCCAGGGTCACACAGCTAGTAAGTGTCAAGTGTCTGAGGCCGGGTTTGAACTCAGATCTTCCTGACTCCAGGGCTGGTGCTCTATCCACTGCACCACCTAGCTGCCCCAGGGAGGATATTAATTTAGAAATTCAATTCTCCCCTGTGTGAGTTCATTTGTCTTGCCTGACTCTGGTCAGATGTAAGCTTCATGAGGTTAGGGATGGTTTCATATTCATATTTTGGTCCCTAGAATAAAGCACAATGCATGGCACACAGTAGGTATTTAATAAATGCTTGCTGATTTTCATTGAATCATGCAGTGAGGATTTTGAAAGATCACGAAGGCTCCCATACACCTACAATAATAGAGGAGCACCCCAAGTCCTGTGCCATGTGACAGTAGCCTTGTTCAGTAGCACTTCCAGAAGAAAGCATCCCAGGAAGGCAATTCTTGCAACCGCAACCTTGTGTGGTGGATTTTTCTTATTTCTTCTCCTTATGCCTCCAGTTCAATGATCACTATCTTTCAATTTTAAGACCATTATTCAAAAACTTTTTAATCTTTTCTAAGATTTGTGAAAAACCATCTTAGTTTTGGAGAAGCAGAAGAAATAAACGCTTCTATTGCACCTACTATGTGCCAGGCATTGTGCTAAGTGTTTTGGGCAAATGTCATCTCATTTGATCTTCACAACAATCCTGGGAGGGAGGTGCTATTATTATCTCCATTATCAGTTGAGGAAACTAAGGCAGGCAGCAGTTAAGTGACTCACCCAGGGTCACACAGCTACTTTTGAATTTCTGTCTCCCTGACTCCAAGTATAGTGTTCTGTCCACTGTGCCACCCAACTGCTGCATAGAAATGTAACAGGGTCTGGTGACTGCCTAGACTCCCCCCAGTGGTGTCCTGGCTGCATGTAGAGGGCTCTAAGGAGAAGGGAAGTGCTTGTCATTGGCCTCCTAAAACAGGAGGAATAAGTAAATGGAACATGGAGAGATGGCAAGGGCAAGAAAGACCCTCCCAAACCCCTCAGGGTACCTGTGAATCCTGAGGGGGACATACAACAGGCCTGGCCAGAGCACTTTCATTACATAAAGGTAAAAATGTAACAGTCCTGGCCTTCAGGGTACTTACATTCCGCTGAAGAGTGGGATGGAGGGGGATGCAACTCATATACAGATAAGTAAATAAAAAGTATATAGAGAGTTATTTTAAAAATCATTTCAAGGGGGGTGGAGCCAAGATGGTGGAGTGAAAGCAGTGACTTGCTTGAGCTCTCCCCCAAACTCCTCTAAGTACCTGTAAAAAAATGGCTCTAAACAAATTCTAAAGCAGCAGAACCCACAAAAAGACAGAGCGAAACAAATTTCCAGCCCAAGACAGCCTGAATGGCTAATCGGAAAGGTATATTGTGCCGGGTAGGAAGAGGAGAGCACAGGCTGCAGCGAACCTGGAGCAGGCCTCAGAGGACTGAATTGCAGGCAGCTGTGGCAGTTTCCAGACTTCTCAACTCATGAATGCCAAAGACAACCTAGAAAGTCAGTGGGAAAAGTCTGTGACTGCAGTGAGAGAAGGAACTAGGTCTCAGCTGCAAGTTCCAAGCGTGCCCTTGGGGCAGCGGCTGCCTCCTAAGCTTCCGGCCCACAGACTGAGGGGGAATTAAATGGGCTGATCAGAGGGGGATTGCAGGGCTCTTTTTGCCAGTGCTGAGGCAGGAATCTCTTGCTTTGCCCATGCTTGGATCTGGGTCACAGTTCTGAGGGGGAGTCCTGGGGTGAGAAGGAGCTCTGGCATGATGGAGCTTATTGTGGCAGTGGAGAGGAAACATCTGCCCCCTTATCATACCACCTTGGAAGAACTGAAAATTCACAGGTCCCTAGAAGTATCTCTGAAAACAGCTGTACAAACCCCCGAAGCTTGGGACAGTACATTCTCCACATTGGAAGCAGACTCTTACTTTAACAAAGAGTTTAAAATTCAAGCAATTGGCCGGGATCATGAGTAAGCAGCGCAAAAAGAGTCAGACTATATTATCTTACTTTGGTGACAAAGAAGATCAAAGCATACAACCAGAAGAAGACAACAAAGTCAAAGCTCCTACATCCAAAGCCTCCAAGAAAAATATGAATCAGTCCCAGGCTTTGGAAGAGCTCAAAAGGGATTTTGAGAAGCAAGTAAGAGAAGTAGAGGAAAAACTGGGAAGAGAAATGAGAGTGATGCAAGAAAATCATGAAAAAAATCATTTCAAGAAAGACACAAAAGGCCAAAATTTTACTTTTGAAAAGTACTTATTGTAGTGTGATGCTTTCTTAGCTTTCAATAATGTGCTCCTAAGACAGCAAACTCTTTTCTTTTTAAAGAAAAGCACTATGTTATTCATTTTATCTTGGTCTGTGGCCCTCTCAGGTCCCTAGATTATTTTATGCAGTCTCCCAAGGCTCATTTTATTTCAGCACAGTTGGTTGACTCTGTGTACATTAGTGAACCATTTCCTTTCCTTTTGGTCATTAAACTTGATTCAGGTAATTTTGAAATATAATTCTGACGTGTAAATATGTCAAAATCAAAACCTAGAATCATAGGCCTAGAATTAAAAAGGTCCTGAGGGACATTCTGTTCCAACCCCCTCATTTTACATATTGGTAAACTGAGGCCCAGGGAAAATGTGATTTGTTCAAGGTCACACAGGTAGTAAGTGTCAGAGACAGTATATAAACCCAGGTCCTCTGAAACCAGAGCCAGTGTTCTTTCTAGTGCTTTTTTATGTAGGTAAAAATATTTGAAAAGAGTTGAGTAGTTTAGTGACTGCCTGAGGGCAGAATTTTATGTAGTGAGTGGCCAGAGTAGAAGAGTCGAAACTGATGATGGAAATGCCCTTCTTGGGGGCTCAAGGAATGGGAAGTGCTGGAACTGGAGTGATTAGAATAAGTCAGAAGAAATAAAGGGAGCTTCTTCCAATTGCACTTACTGAAACAGTTTTCATTTTCTCTTTCATCTCTGGGTGCAGACATTGGATGTTTTAAATGTGTTTTCAGAAGTATTATTCCCTTGAAGCCTCCTGGAAATGATCACTTTAAAGGGGATTGCAAGGGACAATTTACCCAGATTCTCAGAAATGTACCCATAATTTGAAATTTTTTAAAAAACTTTTTTATTTAAAGTTTTGAGTTCCAAATTCTATCCCTCCATCCCCTCTCACTGAGACAGTAAGCAATCACATATAGGTTATATATGTGCAATTATGTAAAACATTTCCATATTGGTCATTTTGTATGAGAAGACTCAAATAAAAGAAAAAAATAGCAGAAAGAAAGTGAGAAATAGCTTGCTTCAACCTGGATTCAAATGATATCAGTTCTATCTCTGGAAGCAGATAGTATGCTTCATCATTAGTTCTTTGGGATTGTCTTGGATCATTGTATTGCTGAGAATAGCTAAGCCATTCACAATTCTTCATCGAACAACATTGCTGTCACTGTGTACAATGTTCTCTTGGTTCTGTTCACTTCACCATGCATCAGTTCATGTAAGTCTTTCCAGGTTTTTTGAAATCATCTTGCTTGGCATTTCTTATAGCACAACAATATTCCATTACAATCATATACCACAGCTTGTTTAGCCATTCATTCTCCAATTGATGGGCAATCTTTTGATTTTCAATTCTTAGCCACCACAAAAAAGAGCTGCTATAAATATTTTTGTACAAATAGGTCCTTTCCCTCTCTTTTTTTGGGTGTCTTTGGGATATAGACCTAGCAGTGGTAATGCTAGATCAAAGGTTATGCATAGTTTTATAGCCCTTTGGGCATAGTTCCAAATCATTCTTCAGGATGGTTGTATCAATTCATAACTCCACCAACACTGCATTAGTGCCCCAGTTTTCCCACATCCCCTCCAACATCCAACATTTTCCTTTTTTGTCGCATTAGTCACTTTGATAGGTGTGAGGTTGTACCTCAGAATTGTTTTAATTTGCATTTATCTTATCAATAGTGATTTAGAGCATTTTTTCATGTGACTATAGATAGCTTTGATTTCTTTGTCTCAAAACTACCTGTTCATATCCTTGACCATTTATCAATTGGGGAATGACTTGTATTTTTATAAATTTGACTCAGTTCTCTATATATTGAGAAATGAGACCTTTATTAGAGATACTTGTTGCAAAAATTTCTCCCAGTTTTCTGCTTTCCTTATAATTTTGGTTGCATTGGTTGTATTTGTGCAAAAGCTTTTAAATTTTACATAATCAAACTTATTTATTTTAAATTTTGTAATGCTCTTTGTATCTTCTTTGGTCCCAAATTCTTCCCTTATCCATAAATATGACAGATAACTATTCCATGCTCTCTTCATTTGCTTATGGTGTTACACTTTAGGTGCAAATTATATACCCATTTTGACCTTATCTTGGTAGCATAATTTGAAATTAAACAAGTAAGTGCTATCTATCTATCTATCTATCTATCTATCTATCTATCTATCTATCTATCTATCTAACCATAGTGAAGTATAGCTGCTTTAATTTAGTAAATGAGTGGTTTGATCCACCCTACAAAATTTTGGCCTCTTCTTGCCAAAAGAACAGATTTATTCTTAAAAAATTGGCCTAGGATATCCTTAACCCATTAATCTCCACCATCTGAAGTCATATCCGTCCTTCAGGGATCAGTTTAAATTCCTCCTCTTCCATGAAGCCTTCTTGGGTCTCCTTGGCTCCTACCAAAAAAGAACTCTTCCTCTTACAAATTTAGTTGTTCATTATTTTTAGAGGGAGATTCCCCCTATCACCACTACCACAAAGGTTCTCTAAAACTATTTTTGGGGTAAGAAGAGGACCAAAAAAAGACTAGAGCCATGCTTGGAGTGAGTGTGTGGAATAATCATCAGTGATGTTGATGAAATACTCAACTCTTATTTTGTTTCTGCTTTCTCTTCCAAGAAGAGAAATTTCAAATTTAATCTGGAAAGATGAGAACAAAAGTGGTGAAGAGAGAGCTAACTCTGAAGATAAGGGAAGAGATTGTAAGAGGACATGTACATAATGAGCAGCTTGTATCAGTGATCTCTGAGAGGCAAAGGACAGAAAACCAAGGAGCTGCCAAGGGATTGCAAAAA
>NW_020951131.1:1152534-1188750 GCF_900497805.2 Vombatus ursinus
GAGAGAGAGAGAGAGAGAGAGAGAGAGAGAGAGAGAGAGAGAGAGAGAGAGAGAGATAGGCACAGTGAGAGATAGAGATGGAGAGAGAAAGAGATTGACAGAGGCAGACAGAGAGACAGAGGGAGGCAGACAGACAGAAACACAGAGACAGAGGTAGAGAAACACACAGAGAGATGGAGAGACAGAAAGAGAGAAGTCTATAAGCTGTAGACCAATGAGTTTAACTTAAATTTTGAAAACATTCTGGGATGTATGATTAAAGGGATATTTAGGTGATATCTATAAAGATCACAGAGCCTGGATTCATTAAGAATAAATAACCTCAGATTAAGTACATTCTCTCTTTGGCTGGGGCTACTAGATTGGGCAACCATGGGGATGCTACAGACTTTAGCAAAGCATTTGATAAAGCCTATCACCTGATTCTTGTAGACGAGAAGGTGAAACATGAGCTAGAGGGTGGTGTGGTTTGGCACTGGTGGAAAGACTGGGCCACAAAAGTCAGTACTAATGGTTCTATGGCAGCTTTGAAAGAGTGATAGATAAAATAAATTCAGGAAACACTTATTAAGCCCTGTTTAAATGGGGAGGGGAGCAGAAAAGGAAGAAGAAAGTGCAACACATTCATAGACTGGTGAAGACAAAGTCCTTTGAGGAGAAAAAGAGAGTTCTAAGTAAAGCCATTAGGATGGCTTCACAGAGTGATAGAACCTTAGCTAAGATCTAAAGAAAGGAAAGGATACAGAGAGTCTGGGCTGAAGTGGGAGAGCATTATAGGCATGGGGGCGGGTATGGCTGGTACATATGCATGGCCATGGGTAATGAAATGTTGAATTCAGAGAGCAGAGAGTATCACAGTTTGACTAGAACAAAGTGTGTGATGAAGAATCATGTGAATGGCAATACTCGGATTTTGCTTTCCAAGGACCAGCCTGGTCAACTCCGGAGAGGCTCATCACCAGTGAACTGGCCACTTAATACTGGATTCTTTGCCTCAGAAACAAAGAAAGATGTCCAAGGCTGTTGGTCACCTCCTGTTTCTGCAGTGATGATGACAAGAGGGATGAAAAAGAAGACAGAGGGCACTACCTTTTAATTAGTGATCTACTTCACCTTAGCTGCTGGTACTCTTAAATGTGACATATTTGCTTAATGATGAACACATGAACATCCAACTACAGAAACTGAATCATGTCAATGTCAACATTCTTCCTACAGAAGAAACCGGAAGACCAAGGGTGCTTTCAGTAAAATGGAAAGGAGGCTCATGGATTCTCCTTAGCAGAGGCAAAAAAAGAAGTCAGTGGGGTTAGTTTTATTTTGTGTCCAAAGGCAACAAGAACTAACCTTTCATGGGATATTTGGTCATCTCTTGTTATTGTGCTTAAGATCAATTGTAAAAAGAACCCTATGGAAATAATTGTAGCTTATGCACCCACATTTGTCACAGAGAATGAAGAAGTAGAGTAATTCTGCAAAGAACTAAATGAGATGTCAATTAAATCAACAGATATATTTTGGTATTCAGTGATATCATAACATATGTGGGTATAGTGGAGGATAGCAAAAAAACCATGCTGGAAAACATGGCTCAAGTGTAAGCAGGCTTACAGACAACACAGAAGATTTATGTATTATGAATATTTTCTTGAGACAGTTGGGAGGCATTGGACCTGGCAAGCCCCGAATAACATTGCAGAAGAAGAAGAAGGAGGAGGAGGAGGAGGAGGAGGGGGAAGAGGAGGAGGGAGGAGGAGGAGAAATTATTCATATACTAACAGAGAAAATTGCTAGCTACCAAAATGGAAGTGATTTTCAACTCGTGTTGGTGTGGTCAGAATATCAGTTTGTTAGAGTGAAGATTCAAATCGATACCAAACAAGTAGAATTTAAATGGCAAAAAGGTATGGTATTCAACTGAGATCATTCCAACTTGACCTATTTAAATAAGCCCTTGATGCTGAAAAAATGAAAAATCAATCAACAAGTATTTATTAAATGCCTTTGTGCTAGGTGTGAGGCACACAAACACAATGGAGATGGAGGTGAATGAAAGAAAAGAAATTAATCCATATTATCACCATTTCCTAAGGAATTTCAATCCATATAAATGAATATAGCAATAAGGAGTCCAAAAAAGTCAAGAAACCACCTGAACCAACAAACATTTCATCTCCTGGCCAAGTGGAGAGGTATGGAAGCTAAAGTCAAAAGCAGTTGAGAACAGAACCTTATTTATAAAAGCTTACTGGAGAGGATGGTAGAAGATAATGAGCAATATGGCCCTAGGTAACAAGGATAAGCAGTGAGGGGGAAAACAAGGTTAGAGGAGGCTTGATGAGAGAACCAATTAAATCAGATCATTAAGGAATTTAAAGATCAACCTGGGAAGAAGACAACAAATAGACAAAAAAGGGGAAATACCTGTCAAGATTTCTATGATAAACTCTTTTCTCACTCAGTAATGGTAGACAAACATTTGGACTACAGTGGATTTGAATGTGCTGAATAAGGAAGACCAGCTGCACTGGACCAGGAATACCCAGAGGAACTCTATTTATGCTAAAGATGGCATCATTTTTTAATTAATTTATTTTGAATTATCAACAATCACTTCCATAAGCTTTTAAGTTTTAAATTTTTCTCCCCCTCCCTCCCCACCTCCTTCCCCAAGATGGCACACAATCTGATATAGGCTATACATATATGTTCCAATTAAACATATTTTCATATTACTGATGTTGTAGGTAAGAATTAGAACCAATAGGAGGAACCACCAGAGAGAGGAAACAAAACACAACAGAAGAAAAAAATAACAAATAGTCTGCTTCAATCTGCATTCAAACTCCATAGTTCTTTCTTCTTTATGGATAGCTTTTTCCATCATGAGACCTTTGGAGATGTCTTAGATCCCTTGTATTGCTGAGAAGGGTTAAGTCTATCAATATTAGTCATCACACAACGTAACTGTTACTGTGTACAATGTTCTCTTGGCTCCGCTCACTTCACTCTGCATCAGTCCACACAAGTCTTTCCAGGTTTTTCTGAAGTCAGCCTGTTCATCATTTCTTACAGCACAATAGTATTCCATTACATTCATATACCACAACTTGTTCAGCCATTCTGCGATTGATGGGCATCCTCTCAATTTCCAATTCTTTGGCACCACAAAAAGAGCTGCTATAAATATTTTTCTACATGTAGGTCCTTTTCCCATTTATGTGATCTCTCTGGGATAAAGCCCTAGAAGTGCTGTTGCTGGGTCAAAGGGTATGCATATTGTTATAGCCCTTTGGGCATAGTTCCAAATTGCTCTCCAAAATGGCTGGATCTTTTCACAACTCCACCAACAATGCATTAGTGTTCCAATTTTCCCACATCTTCTCCAACATTTATCATTTTCCTGTTTTGTCATGTTGGTAAATCTGATAGGTGTGATTTGATACCTCAGAGTTGTTTTGATTTGCATTTCTCTAATCAATAGTGATTTAGAGCATTTTTTCATATGACTATAGATAGCTTTAATTTCTTCATCTGAGAACTGTCTGTTCATATCCTTTGACCATTTATCAATTGAGGAATGACTTATATTCTTCTAAATTTGACTTAATTCTCTATATATTTTAGAAATGAGGCCCTTATCAGAGAGATTGGTTGTAAAAATTCTTTCCCAATTTTCTACCTTCCCTCTAATCTTGGTTGCATTGACTTTGTTTGTGCAAAAACCTTTTAATTTAATGTAATCAAAGTTATCCATTTTGCTTTTCGCAATGTTCTTTATCTCCTGTTTGGTCATGAATTCTTCTGTTCTCCATAAATCTGATAGGTAAACAATTCCTTACTCTCCCAGTTTGCTTACAATATCAGCCTTTATATCTAAATCATGAACCCATTTTGACTTTATTTTGGTTATATGGTGTGAAATTTTTATCTATGCCTAGTTTCTGCCATACTCTTTTCCAGTTTTCCCAGCAGTTTTTGTCAAAGAGTGAGTTCTTATCCCAGGAGCTGAGGTCTTTGGGTTTATCAAATGATAGATTACTATAGTCATTGACTACTGTGTCTTGCATACTTAACCTATTCCACTGATCCACCACTCTATTTCTTAGCCAGTACCAAGCAGTTTTGATGATTGTTGCTTTATAATACAATTTAAGATCTAGAATGGCTAGGCCACCTTCCCCTGCATTTCTTTTCATTAGTTGCCTTGATATTCTGGACCTTTTGTTATTCCAAATGAATCTTGTTATTAGTTTTTCTAACTCTATAAAATAATTTTTTGGTAGTTTGATTGGTATGGCACTGAATAAGTTAATTAGCTTAGGTAGAATTGTCATTTTTATTATAATAACTCAACTTACCCATGAGCAACTGATGTTTTTCCATTTATTTAGATCTGACTTTATTTGTGTGAAAAGTGTTTTGCAATTTTATTCATATAGTTCCTGAGTTTGTTTCAGGAGGTAGACTCCTAAATATTTTATAATGTCTACAGTAAGTTTAAATGGAATTTCTCTTTCTATCTCTTACTGTTGGGCTTTATTGGTAATATATAGAAATGCTGATGATTTATGTGGATTTATTTTATTGGATGGCACTATTTTTTAGAGGATCAAGCAATTGATTCTCAAGATATAATAAAGAAGAAAGGCACCAAACATATGGACAAAAATCGCAGATCACATTATTATTGGGAAAAAACAGTGATTGAGGACATGTAATTAACTAGTAACCCATAAGTCCGCTGTCCAATCTCTAGAAAGGCTTTGTAACCCTAACAAGCTACACACACCTCTACTAGAAAACATCTCCAAACCTGCTGGCCTTCCTTTCTTCTCCTCCCATTGGAACTTAGACTCCTGTTCCTGAAAACCTGGATTATCACAGGTGAGCTTTTACTTCATCTCTCCCAGAACCAAGCCTCCATGTCACTTCCTAGCCATCTCTAAACCAGGCCACCTGCACTCTGGCCCTCTTCCTCCTACTACTAGAATTCTAATTCCCACCTTTGAGACTCTGGACTTTCTTATGTGGGTTTTCATGTTAATCTTGCCTGAAAACAGGTGATCGTGCTACTTTCTGGCCATCTTCAACCCATCCCTCTAGACAAATGCCATCTATTCCCTTCATCCTTCTGACTCTAATTCCCCTATATGTGTTATTTTTTCCTATTAGAATGTAAGATCCTTGAGGGCAGGGACTGCCTTGCTTACTTGCTTTCATGTATCCAGAGCTTGGCACAGTGAATGATACAAAATAGGTTTTAAATTTTTTTCATTAATTCATTCATCAACACATTCCTTTAATCATGGTATGAGAATGAAATAGTCAGGCTTTCACAAATTATATTCTACAGCAGAATACATCTTTCAAACCTTCTGACTGAAGGGTGCAGAGATAAGATCCGACTGTGTTATTGTTTGTTGATGACAAAAATCAATTCGAAAGAGCAAAATGCTACCATTAAGCCTGGGCTCCATCAACATGACTCCCCTGTACATGTTAAAATCATAGAAGATGACTTTACCACTCTACCCTTCCTTCCTGATGTCAGAAATAAAATGCAAGGACAGAGATAATTGCTCAACAAACCTCTGATTAGTAATATAAAGAGAGTTCTAAAACAGGGATTTGCTGCCAACACTTCCCATCGTGAAGGATGCCCGGCAGGCAGTCCAACTAGAGGAAAGATTCCCCCTCTATGGCGAAGGCCTCCTGAGGCTGCTGTTGGTTTATGATATTGTGCTGATTTCATCAAGCCTGGGAATACTGCAGAGTCTTTTAAATTAAATCTATAATCACTCAGAAGAGTTTGGTTTAATGATCTACACAGAAGAAAAAAAGCTCAAGCAGTTGAATAAAGAAGGCTTACACTGGCTAGACTAGAGTATGCATTTGGGTTGGATAGACCAGTGATTGGGACCCTCAGAACATGTATTTCAGGGGGTTACTGCAGGTAGACAATGACCTGGGTGGCTTCAAGCTGAACCAGAGGCAGAGAGAGAACTACGTTGCATTTGGGAAGGTGGATGGTGCTATTAACAACTGCATGCTTCTCCTTGAAAGAAAGCCACATCTTTTTAATGCCAACCTCCTTTTGGGGTTGCTGTATGGCTGCCAGTCTTGCAACACCATATTTTCCAAAGAATTAAAAGTGTGCATCATCCAAAAGGCAATGGAGAGGCACAGGGTGGGCCTGAGTGGCCTTCTGTATGTTGCAAAAAAAATCACGCATGAGAAGTGGTGTAAAGGAGATTGTTGTCAGGAAGATGGCAAAGGGAGTGGGCCTGTCAGAGATACGGAGGGAGGGATGGCCTTTGGGCAGCCCACATACTCCATGGGCACCCACAAGATGGGGCTAGATGGCCTCTGGGCGCTGTTCCAAAAATACCTTGATGACCCTGGGAGTTGAGAATCTCTAGCACTTGGCACCTGGCTGTATATTCAAAGTGAGGGAGAGGGGAGAGGGGAGAGGGGAGAGTCTCTGAGGCTTCAGACTCAGGAGGAAGGGAAGTTTGGAGAAGCAATGTTTGGTTTAGACAGTGACTATTAGTTCTATTCTGGACTTACTCAGTTTGTAACGCTCATTAATGGGGAGGTAGAGCGGGCAGAGGGCCATGCAGGAACATCCAGGAGAGAGGTCAGGTCTGCAAATCCTCAGAGCCAAGGAGACTTGGGTTCAAGTGCTGCTTCTGGCCCACACTAGCTGTTATCACCCTGGGCACGTCTCTCAGGGTGCTAGGCAACTCTCTGAGGCTCCTAGAGACAGAGGTTGCTGGCTACCTTTGTAGATGTAGTTTCCTCCCCTGTGAGATTCCTAAACCAATGAAATCATAGGTCCATCCCCTACTCCCATCCTACATAGACTTGAGTCATCTTCATAAAGATGCTAACTGAACCCACAAGATCTGATGACATTAGCACAGGAGAGGAGGTGCAGAGAGAAGAGGGCCCAGGACAGAGATTTCAATGTGTCCTTGCTTATGGAATGTAGCGTGGACGGTGACAGAGATGACTGACATGAGGAAAGATCCTCATGCCATGGAAGGCAAGGAAGATGGAAATATCTGGTATCAAAAAGTGAAGCCGGGCCAATGAGATGCAAGATGAAACAAGAGCTCGCCCGTATTCTGGGAGGCAGCAGTCTCAGGAGAGGCTAAATGATTAGAAGTTGAACAGGAATAAATAAATCTTTAACACTCAACATTAACAAATGGTACCTTGATAAGGGTAAGGAATCCCCTTGACCTGAGCAATGGACCCATTCACACCTCACAGAGGATGATTGATTGAGTCTTGGCAAAGACAGGAAATGATGGGTGGGGCAAGTCCTGGTGGGCCTGAGCCTCAGATTCCACTCTGTGAAAGGAAACAGCCCTGTGTGCCTGGGGACCAAATGAGAGAAACAGAGCTGAACAGAGAAGCTGAGCATAGGTGGGGGTTTCTTCCCTTCTCATGGGAAGCCCTGTTATCCCAAGAGTGGGCAGTCATAGAGAGGCCATGATAGACCCTTTGGGCCCACCTGGATGGCAGTGTCAGGACTTCTCAAACATTCCCAAAGGGGAAACCATGTGGTCTGATACAGGCAGCAGTGGGGTATTGAAAGCGCCTGTACCCAGATTTTAAAAGAGAGAGAAAGATGATGAATGGTAAACAAAGATTCCAAAGAGAATCATTGAAAAAAAAAAAGACAATCAAAGAAATGAGCAAATGGGGAAAAAAATCTCCAACATGATGAGTAAATATTAGTCACTAAAAGAAAGCAATCTGGGTAACAGAAGAGAAGGAGGGGCAGTGAAGGACAGAGCCATGACATGGAGGAGCACACTTGGAAATTGCCATCCTTTTATTGTGGGTTCTGTGGATTGATAGCACTGATGGGAAGGCAGTTTCCTCTCCTTCACCTCAAGAGCAAAACCCTGTCATGGCACCACTATAGGGATTCATGGTTTTCTCAAAAGGGAATTGTGCCCTTGCGGTAGAAGGAGAAGCAAACCCTTTCTCATCATCCCTACACAGTTCAAATTACTCATCATGGTGGACGGCAAAGGCCAGCGATGCTTCCTCACATGGTCTTTGGGAAGTTGGGCCCAGGAACCTTCATCTTTCTACTCTTCTTTCCTTGTGCCAGTCTTCTTTCTTGAGACACCACATCTGTCATTCTTTCCTTAAGTACATTGATTTCCCAAGTTTATGCATCATGTAATAGCTCCAGATGTATTTCCGAGGCCTCTGTGGATGTTAACTCATTATTTTTTCTGCTGCAGTCTTCTCTTTGCTTTCTTTTAGTGACTAATATTTACTGATCATGTTGGAGATTTTTTTCCCCATTTGCTCATTTCTTTGATTGTCCTTTTTTTTTTTTCAATGATTCTCTTCGGAAACTGTGTTTACCATTCATCATCCTTCTCTCTCTATTAAAAGCATTTCTGTTTCTGTTCTTGAAGGAGACTTGAGTGACTTAGGCTGTCTTGTGACCTCCGCCATCTTGGCAGAAGTCCCCAGTATTTATCTTAGCAACTTGGACAAAGACTTAGATGGAACCATTGTCAAACCTGAGTATGGGGAGGGGCAGCTAGCATAATGTGTGATGACTGATGCGGGTCATTTTGAAATCTAAGCTAAAAATATCCTGACAGGCTCCAAAGATGGGCCAGATCCAGTAAGACAAATCTGGATTCCATTCAAGGCCTCCACGTTACATAGTTCCTCTATTCAAACCACTGTGTGAGGCAAGAGATACAAAATCAGAAACCAAATGAGGCTCTGTACCCATCCCTTTCATATTCTTCTGGTGTGATAGAATGTGGGCTCTGGGTGACAGGGACAGTTTTATTTTCATCTTTGTATTCAGCACAATGTCTGGCACATAGGAGGTACTTAATAAATGCTTGTTAACTGATATATAAGTAAATACAAAGTATTCCCACTAATGCAAAGCCGGCAACTTATCTAATTTATAGGCTTAGAGAATTGCTTGGGACACTGAAAGTTTGGGTATCTTTGCCAAGGTCACACATGCACATGTCAGAGAGGAGACTTCTTCATTCTGCGGCCAGCTAGCTGCCTAACTACTATACCTTGCTGCCTCTCAAATGCAAAATCTAGGCAAAGTAATTTCAGTGATAGGGACAAATGTAAAGTTCTACACTTGGGTTTGAAAAGCAGCTTCCTACATACCAAATGGAGGAGGCATAACTGCCATATTTTACTGTGGAAAGAGCTGGGGCTTTAAGATGGCCTGGAATCCCTTGCTCCTTAGGAAGTGATCTTAGACTAGCAGCGTTGGTCAACCTGGATTCTAGACCCTCAGACCAGATCAAAGACTCCACTCCCCGTATTTAGAATGTAAAAGAACAAAAGAAAAGATCAAGGATCCAAGCCTCTTTCTTGGGGGCTGTCTGACCTTTGTAGGACTTGGGGGGAGAGGGGCCCAGCCTTATGGCTTTCCCCTTAGGGTATGGTTCTCTCACTGGAGGCCATGAGTGAAGGAGTCACCTTGTTCCTTCGGATGGGAATGTAGCAAAAGCCGGGTCTGGTGCTGGCTCAGGCTGTTTTGAAGACAACATCAGCTCCAGCTCCAGAGCAAATGGAAAAAGCCTCCCTCCTGCCCACGTGGTAGGTCAACCACTAGAACACGTTACAGGATGTCCACAAATGTTCCAGTCCTCTCCATTTTCCTGGAAGCGGCTCTCCATCAATCTCCATGTGGATGCCTCCATCTTACATACTGCTGGAAACCACACATGCACTAGTCCACCGTTCCAATCCTACGTACCCTGCTCTGATCAGTCCACATCTGCAGTCCTGTGCTCATTTCTGAGAGCCACCTTTTAACGTAGCACATCCTCCAGACGCTACTTCCTCTCCTTCCCCTCTCCTTTACAGGTGTCTCCAGAGGGTCGATGCTACCTCAGTTTCTATGGGTTACCTCTGAGTGTCTGTTTCTGAAACTACACATATCATGAGTCCCACCATGTACTTCCATAAACAATGCAAACATAAAGGCATTTACTTAGATGGGTCAAGTGAGTAAGCATTTATTAAGTGCCTACCAAATCCCAGGCACTGTGCTAATGCTAAAGATGCAAAGAAAGGCCCCTACCCCCAAAGCAGTCCATGCTTTCAAGAAGTTCATATTCAAATGGGAGAGAGTACTTGCAAACAACCATATACAAATTATATGTGTGTGTGTATATACTATATATTTGTGTGTGTAGATACACATCAGTATATATGTATATACACACATATGGATAGAGCACTGGGCCTGGAGTCAAGAAGAGCTCAAGTCTGACCTCAGACACTAGCTGTGTGACCTTGGACAAGTCACTTACCCCTGTTTGCCTCAGTTTCTTCATTTGTAAAATAAGTTGGAGAAGAAAATGGCAAACCACTCTAGTATTTTTTGTCAAGAAAACCCCAAATAGGGTCACAAAGAATCAGACATGGCTGAAACAACTGAACAAAAATATATGCATGTGGGTACATATATGTATATATGATAAACTGGAGATGGTCTTAGAGTCAAGCGCATAGAATGATAGAGGACTGGGAAAATCTTCTTGCAAATCAACAAGTCAAGTACATAAACATTTGCCATGCACCCCTTTTTTTTTGGTAACAAATATTTATTGATCATGTTGAAGGGTTAGACCTTGTGCTAAGCACTGGGGATGCCAATAAAGGCAAGCACTCAGTCCACGTCCTTGAGAAGCTTGTAATCTGTCAGGGAAGACATTCTGAGAACAACTGTTTTCAGGATAAATTGGAGATAATTAATAGAGGGAAAGAATAAGCCGCAAGAAGGAGCAGGAAAAACCTCCTGCAGAAAGTGGGATTTTAGCTGGGACTCACAGGAAGAAATGGATTCAGGAGGCAGATATGAACAAGGAGAAAATTCTAAGTATGGGGAACAGTGACTGAGAATGCCCAGAGTCGGGAGTGGAATTTTGTTCAAGAGACTCTGCTCTCTGTATTTAGAATGTAAAAGAACGAAGGAAAAGGTCAAGGAGCCAGGCTTGCAAGGTGTGGAGCAAGGGGGAAAGTATCGCTTGATTGCAGTGTATGGAGGAGAGTGAATTGCATGAAGACTTGAGAGGTAAGTGGGGGCCAGGGTATGAAGGGCTTTAATGGAGGATTTTCTGTTTGAACCTGGAGGTAATGGAGAGCCACTGGGGCTTTAATCAATACAGGGTAATGTGGCCAGACCTGCATTTTAGGGAGATTGGTTTGGCAGCTGAGTGGAAGATGGATTGGAATGAGGGGACATTTTGAGGCAGGCAGACCCACCAGCAGCTGTTGCAATAGTCCTGGTGTGAGTTGACGAGGGTCTACATCACAGTGGTAGCAGAGTCAGAGGAGAAAAAGGAGGCATATTTAAGACATATAATAGCTCCAGATTTATTTCTGAGGCCACTGTGGATGTTAGCTCATTATTTTTCTATCTGCAGTCTTTTCTTTGCTTTCTTTTAGTGACTAATATTTATTGACCATGTGGAAGAGGTTTTTTTCCCCTGTTTGCTCATCAAGACTTTGCAACTAATTGGATATTGGGGGCGGGTAAGAGAGGAAGAGGAATCAAGGATGATGCCTAGGTTGTGAGCCTGGGTGACTGGGAAGCTGCTGGTGCCCTTGACAAATACTGAGGAAGTCAGGGAGAAAGGAGGATTTGGGAGGGGTACATAATGAGCTCAGTTTTAGTTTAAGACATGTATAGGACATCAGTCAGGATGTCCAATGGATAATTGGAGGTTAGAGAATGGAGGTCAGCAGAGAGGTTGAGGCCGGATAAGTAGATGTGAGAATCCATCGGCATAAAGGTGATAGCTGAATCCATGAGAGCTGATGAGATCACCGTGATAGAAAGAGAGAGGAGAAGTCCCAGGACAGAGCCTTCAGGGAAAGCCATCATGAGTGGGATTGACTGGATGATGACCCAGCAAAGGACACTCTAGATTCACATCTGGAGCTCATGTGTCTGCTTCTTTCATTGTGCTTTGGACTCTCACTAATCAATGAAGTTTAGAACTGCTAGATGGTACAATCTCCCTCTTGGCAGGTTGCTGCTATTAGCCAAAATCTCTTCTTTGCTGCAGTAGTTTCCTCCATAAAGGGTTCTGGGTCTTGATCTCCCTCAGATTTGTGGGTTTTTGTTTTTTTTTGGTTAGGCAGTGGGGTTAAGTGACTTGCCCAGGGTCACACAGCTAGTAAGTGTTATGTGTCTGAGGCCGAATTTGAACTCAGGTCCTCCTAAATCCAGGGCTGGTGCTCTATCCACTGCACCACCTAGCTGCCCCCAAGATCTGTGTTTCTTTCGGTAGGGTTCATCTTTAAAATCTGACAAAGGCAGGTCAAGGATGTATTATTGTTGTTGTTGAGTGAGCAATGCTGGTTGCTTTAATTCCTCAGAGAAAGGTCTCCACATCCCTTAAAGGGATCAGCAGCAGATTAACACTAAGTTCCAAATTTTGAACTAAAACACCGAATAAAGAGCATTTTCGTATACACAGCAGAACACACAGAAGATTGTATATAAAATGGAAAAGCTCTCTACTGCTTATTTTCTGGAAAAAGAAGTATATAATAGATTCCCCATATTACTTTCAAAATTGTCCTTCTTGTCTTTGCTTACTCCTGGACTTATTTCTGTACCTTAAAAAATGTTTTAATCATCTTTTTTTTTATCAATATTGCTCCAAACCTTTGTAACAAATAAGCAAAGTAAGCAAAACAAATCCACACATTGGTCTTGTTTGCAAATGTCTGTCTCTTTCTGCGCCCTTGGTCCATCATTTCTCCATAAGAAGGTGGGTAACACGTTCCATCATTGGTTCTCTGGAATCATGGCTGGTCTTTGCATTGATCAGAGTTCTGAAGTCTTCAAAGCTGTTTTTCTTTACCATGTTGTCCTTGTATAAATAAATGGTTCTCCTGGTTCTGCTCCCTTCAACCATTCCTACTCCCCTGTACATTTCTGAGAATCCTCTACATCTCCAAATTAACCACATTATTGCTGAAGGGGAACTCAAGATTCCTTCTATGTTTTGAGTTATATTGTTTTGTACGTAGCCCTGATTAGTGGCTCCTTCCTGTCGTGAACAACTACACATACTTAGAGGATCTCTCCTCTCCTCTCCCCTCCTCTCTTTTCCTTCCCTCTCCTCTCCCATTTGAAAGGATGAGGGAGGGAGAGGATTGCCTCTGTATATACACCGCGCTAGATACCATACACAGTAATAACAATGAAGAGCAGCATTTCAGACACCCAGAAAGTGAGTGGATCTGTGGATGGTCCACTTTGATGAAGCAGGTAAGTGCTGGGTACTAGTCAGAAAAGCAGGTAGGGATGGCTGTGGAGTTGGCGGAGGGACCTCTGAAAGGAAGTTGAATAGGGTTTTGCCCAATGGGATATTTGGGTGGAGATGTCTTGTAGGCAGTTGGACATAGGTCTGTCTGCCGCTAATGAGAGAAGTCAAGGCTTTAGATATAAATTCGGGAATTACCTGAATATCTGTCACTGGCTGGTATGGAATAAGCACTCTGGAACCCTTTCTCACCTGATTGGGAGGTCTCCATCCTCACCTGAACAGAGGGTTGGGTGAGTTAGTGTTATTTGCCTCCCTTGGTGCCCCGGTCAGGAGTCTGCTGCCCATGTCCACAGCTACCTGCTGAAATTTTCTTACAGTTCTAGGGAACATTCTCACTTTCTCCCCAACTCTTTCTCATTCCTTCATGTCCCTCTGGGCCAGTCGACTGGTTTATTCACGTTACCAGAAGCTACTTCAGGAAAAATCTCTGAAGGCAGAGCCACCTGTGCTCCCAGTTTGGGCTGAGGGAGATGAAGCTTTGGAATCTCTGCTCCTTTTATGTTTTGCTCACTCTTCTCTGCCTTAATGAATCCCAAAGTGCAGTTTTCCATTTTTAAAAACCATCTTTCTTTACTGATATGCACAGATTATGGCTATATTATACCTATAATATTTCGAGCTGGAAGAGATCTTAGATATTTTAGATGAAATGAGACAATGTCTTCATTTTGTAGAGGAGGGCACTTCCAAGCAGATAAGTTAGATAATTTGCCCGTGATTACACAGCTAGTAAGTATCATACCTGTGATATGAACCCAGATTTTCAGACTCCAAATTCCATAGTCTACACCATACTTGACAGTCTCAGTTCTTACACTTTTTTGATCTGCATTCCATTTGGTATAGACCACTCTTCCAGACCATTCTCCATCTGTTTGGATTGTAATCATGGCCACCAAAGCCCTGACCAACTTGGCATCATCTACTAATATACTATTTCTGCCCATTCAGTAGCATTGCCCATCACCTCCTCTGCAGTTTATCAGATAGAGAATAACACAAGCCAAGGATAAGTCCCTTGTCCCCAAGCCTTTGGGCATCCTCCCTCCAATTGCTATCCTGGGATTGTCCATGACCTTTGGGACAGTTTTGTGCCTCTCTAATCTTTGCTCAGGGATACATCAGACATTTTCAAAGCCTTGCTTACCTCTCATCTACAAGTCAATGACTCTGTCAGAGGAGGAAATCATGTTTTCTTGACATGATTTGCTTTTGCAGAATCATGTTGGCCATGAATTATCCTCTGGGTTCTTCTAAATTGACTTTTTAATGAATTGCTCCAGAATCTTTCCAAGTATCGAAGTGGAGCTCATTGGCCTGTGATTCCTCAGCATATTCTTACCTATTTATTTGTTGATTTGTTGATTTTTTGGAATCCTGCCTTTTCCTTCTCCTAGCACTCTTAAATGTGGTCAGAACTACAGAGGTCCTTAAATGTGGCCATATTGAGGATGCCAGGAATGACCGATTCACTTGATTTGAGACTTCCATCTTGATCAGAGAAGGCATTTTCCATTAAAGGGTAATGAGGAAGGTAGAAAATGTGTAATTAAAAGGAGGCTACTTTCAAAGAGAATTTTGTTGGTGAAGCATTTGTAGGGGAGGGGGCATGTTTAGATGGAACACATGCTGTAAAAATTCATGGTAGTAACAAGTTTGGTGGAAATCAAAATCATTGACTCATGCAAAAATTCACCAAAGGACATAAATTCCCAGGTTGGTGAAAATGACATTATACCTTGCCCTGTGTTTAAATTATATAACAAAACAAAACTAAAACCAAACTGAAGCAATGAGGTCATTAGAGACACTGAGGTCTAGTGAGAGAAGGTCTGGACTTAAAGTCAGTAGTCACCTGACAAATTTTCCCTCCGACAATAACTGGGTGATTTTGGGCAAATCTTGATAAAAATACTGGAGTGGTTTGCCATTTCCTTCTCCAGCTCATTTTACAGATGAGAAAACTGAGGCAAACCAGGTTAAATGATTTGCCCAAGGTCACACAGCTAGTAAGTGTCTCAGGCTGGATTTGAACTCAGGTTTTCCTGACTTTAGACCGGGGACTCTATCTATCACACCACCTAGCTGTCCCCAGAAAGTGAAAGGGAGATGTTTAGTGCAAAGAGAGCTGCCTTTTAGGTCCCTGGCAGGCATTCTGTTACTCTTGTGACAGGTTTTCCCCACATAGAGGACACACATATGACTCAAATAATGAATGGCAGAGAACGTGACCCCCAAAAGCCAGATCTCCTGTCCTATGTGGAGAAGCCTCAGGATATTCCTTAGCAAATGGTAAGATCAAAGGTAAATAAATTCCTGACAGGTTATCAATCAATCAGCAAACCTTGTTCATCATCTAAGGTGTGCCAGGCATTGTGCTACCAAGCTCAGTGGCTCCAAACACAAAGAATGAAACAATCCCTGCTCCTCAGAATCTTGATATATCTCCAGCTGATATGGAAATGACTGGATTAATCTCTACTTTCCAACTGCATAGACTCCAATGAGACATCTCTATGAATGGGACTGACTCCATAAGACACAATTTGTGAGGATGGCTGTCCTTGAAACAGATACATACATACATAAAGGCAATGGGAGGTGGTGGACTTGGTATCTGAGGGCTTGGATTCAAATTCTGACTCTTCTACTTTCTAGCTATGGGACCTTGAGCAAGTCCATCTCCCTAAGACTTACTTTTTTTTTTTTCCACTTATCTATAAAATCTGACCATCAGACTAGATGGGCTCTGAGGTCTGTTCCAGCACCAGACGTAACTAAGGTCCTACGATCTCTAAGTGACTCAGTTTCCTTATTTTTTAAAAGGGAAAGATCCTGTGGGAAATCTCTAATGTTCGTTTTGTTCTAAGTTGTATAATCATTGGATAACTAAATACTATGTCCTGCAAACTGCTTATCACAGTCAATGAACTGAGACATCACGCCTGTCCCAGGACAGAGACTTGTTCAATGGCAGACAACCAACTTAAAAATAAGCAATATAATTTCAGATATATTTGCATATTTAAATGCATCTATATGTATGTGTCTATATAACTATGTGTATACATATATAGTGAAAGCTTATATAACTATATATATGTATATATATATATAAAGTCAATTTAAAATTAAGAAATCATCTAATACAATCTCCTCATTTTATAGATAAGGAAGCCAAGGCCTGGTGAAATGAAGTGACTAGCTCTGTGTTACATAAGGTTTAACCGATGCAAAGTACAAACTCATGTTCTCTGACTTCAAATCATGGGCCCTTTCCATTATACAGCACATGGTATTGTAGCGCCCTTGAAGCTGTAGCTCACAAGCCCCCACTGGTGTGGTTAATCTTGCTAGGCCAACCAGAGTACTTAATAGTTGAAAGCAAAAGACATTCATTCATTCAAACCTTCTAGCAAAATAAGCAATAAGAAATAATTCTCCCGTGTGTGCAGGGATAAATGCCGTCTTACAGGTTACTGTGCCACCAGTAGAGGAGGGGACACTTGCATGGAATGTATGTGAGTAAAGAACATGTATAGAAGGGCACATATCTAGAGACATATTTTGTCTGGTAATACCCATGGTCAGGACAACTCCCACCTTCAACACTGAGGAGCCATTAATGTCCTCTGTGATGTAATTGCTCTGCTCTCTGCTGCCATCTTCTGGTCTTCAGCTGTGATGGTGTCTCTTCATTGTTTTTTTAGTTTATAGGATCTGGGTTCAGCTTTAGCTACTTTGTGTAGCAGAATCCAGCCTTCAGCACTCAGCCAGCTAGCTAGAGAAGGCCTGAGGTATTTTAAAGTTAAACTTCTTTAGAGGCAGCTAGGTGGTTCAATGGATGAAGTGCAAGGCATGGAGTCAGGAGGACCTGAGTTTGAATACAGCCTTAGACATTTAGTAGCTGTATGACCCTGACAAGTCACTTAACCTCTGTCTGCCTCAGTTTCCTCAACTGTAAAATGGGGGTAGTAATAATACCTACCTTGCAGGGTTGTTGTATCAAATGAGATAGTGTTTGTAAAATGTTTAGTACAGTACCTGTATGTAGGTCTATATAAATGTTTATTCTATTCCCCTTCCCTTTCTTTTTTTCTCTTTGCCCTGCTGCTACTCAGACTCTTTGAGTCCAAACCCATCTCTGAATTATGGTCAGGAATTTAAATCCTACCATATCTGTAGGTCACCAGCCCCTTCAAATCATCCTTGGATTTCACTTAGCAAATCTGCAAAAGTGCTGAATGAAGCTGGGGTAAGGAGATTTTTTTCTTCAACACCAGTAATGGCTCTAGTTTCCATGCAAATTGAGTTGGGAGACAGACTGAACAGGGAAAAGTGGAGCTGGTAGAGCTGGTGTCCTATGCCCTCCTTCCTCCCAGCAACCACATTTAGTGTACTCTCTCCATATTTAGAATTGATGCTCATTCATTTGCTTTGGTGCCTCGGCTAATAATCACTGAATTCGTTGGGCTGAAAAGACCAAGACAGTATTGTTTTATTTTTTTAATCAAGTGTCCCTTAGAAGACTGAAGCTGAATGGAACAGACAGTGAATAATGGGAAGTAAAGATAATCAGAAGTCTCTAGTCTAGTGCTCTCTTGTGTTTTTTTTTTTTCTGTGTTATCACTACCTGGTTTTGGTAGATGAGCTTTTGTTAGTGAAATAATGCTCTGCTGATCTAGTGAGGGAGTCCATTAAACCTCACTTCCTTCCAGCTCTGGTCTGTGATCACATCCTCTAAGCCTAGTTTTGCTAAATCTCCCCAAAAAAGTGTTTCTGAGATTTGTTGCACACCAAGTTCATGGTAATAGTCTTGTTCGTGTACTTTGCAAAGTGGAATCTCTCTGAGAATTCACACTCAGAAAAGCTGCAAGGAGCATTTTTTTCAGGCCACTGGGATATCTAAGTCAGATACAAGGTCCTGAGTGTCCTTGACCACAGCAACTTTACTCATCCTGGTTAGTTCCCAGAGTATCACAAATATAGAAGACTTCAAAGGCCATCCAAGGCAATCTCTTCCCAATCATGGGTGAGAAGGAGTCCCTTCTATATTTTATGTAGACAGATGGTCACTTGGCCTTCCCTTGAACACCTCCAATGAGGAGGAACCCACCAAATCCCAAAGGAACAAATCCCGTTGAGGAGCAGCTTTAATCATTTAAGAGCTCATCCTGGCATCAAGCTTAAGTTAGTCTCTTTGCCACTTGTACTCCTGCTCCTAGTTCTGTCTCTAGGACCAAGGAGAATGCATCTGTTCCCTCTTTTACATGATAGACCCTCAAGTACTGAAGGCGGCACTTGAGTTCTCCAAGAGTCTTCTCTCCTCTAGGCTGACCATGACCAGTTTCTCCATCAGCTACTCTTTTGGAGTGATCTTGAAGCCTCTCATTGTCCTGGTCACCCTCCTGAGAACCCTCTTCAGCAGCAACTTCTCTCTGATTCATTTTTTTGACTCAAATTGACCTCTGAAGCCATTTCTGCTCCTGAAGTCCAACGTGCTGTGAGAAACCCAGTTTTTACAAACCACGTCTGGTCTCCTTTCTCAAAAACTCCTTAATATCTGCCTGTAGACACTTACCACCTAAAACCATTGCTTGTTGCTTTGTAGAAATAATGTAACTGCTTTCTGGCTTCTTCATGACTTTCCCATCCCTGCATCTCCTTCTCTCCCTCTCCCCCCACCCCCATCTTTCCTCTTCCCCTCTACACACACTCTCTCTCTCTCTCTCTCCTTCTTCCTTCTTTTCTTTCTGTCTCTATCTCCTCTCTGGCTCTCTGACTCTGGCTTTCTCTTTTACACACATACACACACTCACATACATACACATTCACACACATATACATACACTCAAACACATATACATACCACACATACACACACACATACACACACACACACACACACACACACACACACACACACACACCATGGCCATTCTTCATCTCAATGCTTCCTTCTTGTCCAGGTGTGGAATCCTTTGGCCATTGTAATTGTGACTCATGACATAATTCCCTCCTAGCCTGGAGGAGTCCAGGGCCTTCCTAATCATTAACCAATATTTATTGGTTCTTCATTCTGTGGAGCGCACTATGTGAGGCACTGGTAAGTTTGCGAGGTATAAGATGTGACCTTGCAGGGGTTGGACGACTCAGCAGGGACCTATGGGAGACAGACAAAAAGCTAAATAATATATAACTATGGAGTAATTTGAACGCCAAGAGAATAAAGCTGAGTGTATTTTTCTTAATATTTAACTACAATAGACTCTACCTTTTTCATTGCATACAGTTTCACAGAATGATCATTAAATATTAATTATACAATTGTGAACAGATTTCATTACACTGAGAGAGATGAGAGAGAGATGCACACTACACTGGAAAATAGCCGGAACTAGGCATATGTCTTGACTTGGGGCAAACACCCCAAGTGGCAGCTGGGGCAATTTCCAAAAGCAGCCATCTGGGTGTGGGGCAGTGTGGTGGGTGGCACTCACCCTGGAGCACCATGAGGCTGCTTTAGAGTCGGCCACTGGACTGAGGGAGATGAAAGAAGGAACCTGGGCCCCAGATGAGGAAGGAGCCTTGCCCTGCCTTCCACTGGGGAGTTTCCTATCAGGACTCATTATTCTTGCTTGTTAGGTGCTAAATTGTCCTTCCTGTGCTACCAAAGGAGTGCAGGCTCCTATCTGCCTTCTCCAAATGTGGCACCCGTGGGCAAGACATCCATCATTCCACCCTAAGGACAGCTCTGCCCCGGACCCTTCTGCAGGTGGCCAGCTCTCTGTTGTCCCTGAATACCCAGATCAAGGTGACAACACATAATTTGAAAAAATGCCCAATTTTGTCCAAAGGAATCAAGTACTTAGAATAGACCGAGGCAAACGCTAAATGTTAGGAGAAGGTAAGGTTGTGTGTATACACACATATATCCTACACACATTTGTGCATATACTTACAGACACATGTATAAATTACACATATATGTATGTATCATATGGATAGAGCCCACTCTACCCACAGGCCTATAATGCAGGAAGCATCTTCAGCAGACACAGGAACGTGGAGAGATGGATGGGAGTTGCAAGATAGATTGATAGAAGGCAACATGCCCTTAGAGCCCAGCTCAGGATGCAGACAAAGGCAGAAGACCAGCACGTGGCTGCTGCAGAGGAAGACAGAGCACAGGGCCTGGAGTCAGGAAGACCTGAGTTCAAATCTGACCTCAGACACTTACCAGCTGTGGGCAGGTCACCTAACCGCAGTTTCTTCATCTGTAAAATGGGGATAATGATAGCACCTCTCTCCCAGGGTTGTTATGAAGATTCAATGAGATCATAATTGTAAAAGGCTTAGCATAGTGCTGATCACATAGTAAATGCTATATAACTGTCATTATTATTATTACTACTGTTATAGCAGAGCCCAAGGACTGCCCCCAAGAGGCAGTGAATGGGCTGCCCGCCAAGCAGAGGCTGGAACACCTGCTGTCACTTTTACTTTAAGAGATTCTCATTCAGGTCCAGGAGGAATCAATGGCCACTGAAGGCCTGTCTGCCCGGGGAAGTGCTGTGGGTCTGTCCTGCCAGCTGCTTCTCTCACAGGGCACCCTCATTGTGGGTAGAGTCAGCAAATCTGGGGTCATGTGGGATTCCAATATTGATAGCAGTATGGATTTTAGGTACTGATGTGGGGAAGAAGGCCATCGAGGTGAATTAGATGCTGATAATGAAAAGCCTGGTGGTGCCGCCCTCTCATGTAGATGCAGCCCAAGTGAATGCCTCCGTAAATCCTCCAAGTGCTCCAGGCTGCTTAACATCTCCTTATTCACCACCATATTTCAGGGGGGAAATGTTTGGCCTGTCAAGCTCTCTCCTCATAAGGGACCTCTCCGCTGGAGACCTGCCAAGGTTCACTCTGCTGCCCCAGAGGGACGGCCGCTTTGGCCTGTCCTTCCTGCGCTGATGTATCAGCATGCGGTCGGTGTCACCATCATGAGTCTAATTGATAAATATTTAAGACTTCTCTAGGGAAGCAGCTATATTTAAATAAACATGAGCCCCCCCCTCCGTGATTTGTCATTGTTGAAAGGTCATAGCTGCATATCTGAGGAGGACAGCCTTTCTTTGTGAGTCTCCTGGATCTGCACTGTCCATTGTCCAGCGACCTGATCAGAGGTCTCCCAAGGCAGGGTGTGGCGGTACTTTTCCAAGAGCCATCCCCACCGGACAGGTCCCAACCTTTCCCCTTAGGTAGTCGATAGTATAACTGGTGAGGAGTGCTAGTTACTATAAGGCCATAATAACCCTGAAGGGTTCCTAACTATTCATGCTGTAGAAATAAAAGCGAGATATGGGTGGCACTGGTTAAGTTGCACTTTGTCTAGCTGGAGAGGGGGCTGATGAGGGGATGGAAAAGTCATTGGTGAAAGGAAGAACCCCCACCAAAATAAAAGCCTTAGCTCCATATGTCAAAGTTATTTTAGGTGAATGAATGAATAGAAAGCATTTATAAAATAAAGTACTCTGTGCCAGGCAAGCACTGTGCCAGGTCCTGGAGACAAAAGAGAAGAGAGTTTCTACTCTTAGGGAGCTCACGTTGTAATCGAGGGGGACGATAATATATGGGGGAGTGCTGGCTGAGAAGAATTCTTATGGGAATGGGGACTGGAGCCATAGGGAGATAAACACACCCTTCCCTGTAGCTGTGCACTATTGATGTGACTATTGCTCCTGAATTTGAAATGGGCATGGAGTCCACGTGTGACTGGGCAAGGCAGTTGGTGTGGATGTGATCGGGAATTCAAGGGAAGCTTCTGGAGTCCAGGGCAGGCCCATTTATAAGATCATGAGACTATAGTTCGGGAGCTGGAAGAGGTTTTAGAGGTCCTCGGGACCCGTCCTCTCATCTTACAGATGAGGAAGCTGAGACCTAGAGGGATTAAATGATTTTCTCAGTCTGTACACTGAGCCTGGCCCAGCTCAGTTTCTTGGTAGCTTAGGTTTGATACTGGAACGACATAGAACACTCCTAGGTCATCCAGCATTTACACAAGGAAGTTTACTCAGCCATAGCAGGGGAAGGTAGTTGAACAGAATGCTATGAGATGATTTAGTTGTGTGAAGCAGCCTTGCCTCTAAGTTGCCCATTATGGTCTGCCAGCCAAGCCTTGGGAAGAGGCTCCTTGTGTTTCAGGTGACCGGGAAACAGTGTCATCACCCTTAGGAGAAGCTTTCTGCTGAGCCTGAGGGTCAGTGCCATGGGCGGCTCCTCCCACCCCCAACCCAAAAGGCAAAGCCCTCAAAGACCCTCTAGGGAGGTCTTACCCCAATGTTGATTCTGAACTGCCCAGAGGCATGTCTGACTCTTTCTTTTTTTAAATTAATTTATTTTAAACTTAAATACACAATAAGAAAAGGAAAAGAAACATATTATAAACTTGAATACTAAATACAAAATAAGAAAAGAAAAAAAGCATTGCCATATGCACAGCAGAATGTAAGAGAGAATTCAAAATACTTAACAATAGATCTGATATCATAAATACTACACTGTGTAGTCAGAGCTGTTCATCTTTGCTTCTTTGTAAGTTTTCTTTTATTCTCTGCTGTGCACTTTTTACTTTGTTCTTTACCCCACTTCTTTCCCCCCTTCCCCGAGAAGGCTACAATTACGTGTGGATATACAGTATATGTATACACACACACACACACACAAGCATATATATACATATACATACCTATACTTACATACACATACATATACTTAGATATCTATAATCATACTCATGTATAGACATACACATTCATATACATCTATGTAAGACTGTACTCTATTTGTTTGTTCTCTGTTTCTCTGAGGGTGGATAACTTCTTTCTTCCTAAGTCCAAGTCTTTCCATATTTTTCTAAGTCCACCAACACGTCATTTCCTACACTACAGCAATATTCCAACCTTATACTATCTAATTATTTTAAATAGTCTAAAATAATATTAATTAATATAGCTGACATACAGTGTAGTTTTGCTATGTTTTCCTCTTTTGATTAAATCTATTTTAGCTTTAATTTTGTCTGAGGTCATGATTACTAACCAGCTTTTTTTTCCCTAATAAATTCTACTCCTGATCTTTATTTTATGTTTGTACGTATCTCTTATTTCCTATCCCTCCTGACTCCTCTACTTTACTTCTACCTGCTACCCTGCCCTCCTATTACTTAAAGTACCCCTCTCCAAAGATTCCTTCCTTATCCTCTCCCCTCACCTTTCTCTCGTTTCTATCTGAATTTGGAAGACTTTTATAGCCTTTCAAATACATATTATTCCCTTTTTATCCCATTCCCATTAATCTAGATATGCTTCTATACCCCACCTTATCCTCCTCCCTCGCCCTCTTATTTCTTTATACATTTAGAAGACTTTTATTCCCTTTTAAATGAATATATTCTTCTCTCTTTAACCCAGTTCTGATGTGTCAGGTTCCAGAACTACCATCCCTCCTCCCCCACCTAATTCTTTTATGTCAGTTCTTCCTCACTTGTATAATTACTTTTTACCTTTTCCTAAACAGTTACTTTTTAGAATCACGTCATACTCAGGTCTATCCCAATCTTTCTTTCGAACTATCCAATTACAATATTAGACGTACATTTTACATTTCCTCATATAAAAAGGAAACAGTCTGTCCTCATTGAGTCTCTTGTAATTAGTCTTTGACAGGTACTTTATATTTCTCTTGGATCTTGTATGTCAAATTTTCTATTAAGTTCAGGGTTTTTTTGTTTTTGTTTTTGTTTTTTGCAACAAAATCCTGAGAGTCTGGCAATTCGTTGAATATTTATTTTTTTTCATTCAGGATTATGCTTAACTTTCACTGGCTTCCCCTGGACCAATTCTAATTTTCAAGGAGTCTTTTCTTCGTTAAGATTCTGGATCTCCTTTTCTACTTGGTTGACTTTCTTTCCATAATCTTCTCGTTTTTCCTGGATTGTTCTTTTTTTTTTTTTAAATTTTTTCCTCACTCTCTCTCTCATTTGATTTTTCTTTTTGAAATTCTTCTATGAATTCTTTTTGGGCAGATGACCATTTGACATTACTCTTTGGGGTAGGAGAGGGTTTTTTTGCTTCAGTATCCTTCTCTGAAGATAAACCCCATCTTCTCTTTTACCATAGTAACTTTCTTTTTTTTCTCTTCTTTTTCTTTTCTTTAGACAATTGGGGTTAAGTGACTTGCCCAGGGTCACACTGCTAGTAAGTGTGTCAAGTGTTTGGCCCGAGGCCGGATTTGAACTCAGGTCCTCCTGACTTCAGGGCCAGTGCTCTATCCACTGTGCCACCTAGCTGTCCCCCCCCCCCCCAGTAGTTAGTTGAATTCTTTCTCCTTTGAATGCTCATTTTTAAAATTTGTAGTAGCTTATTATTGTAATCACTCTTAGTCCTGGCATTTGGGGGATGGTGTCTCTGGCCTCTAATCCTCCTTCAGTTCTCCCCTCTGGCCTGGAACAAATAAATGGAAACCTCCACCCTCCTGTAAGGGCCCAGAGCCAGCAGAACCTTGCTCCACTGTTTCTGCTGTCAGGTGTGTGCTGCTTCCTTCTCACCCAGAGCCAGCTATCAGCAGCACAGTTGGACTTGGCCTTAGCCAGCAGACATTCCCTCAATCTTCCCTGACTCAGACACCCCACTACCCATACTGTCAGGGAAGTGAAAGTGGGGGCCTGGAGGCTACCTCCCAGCCCCAGGGCTCACTGCTGGCTATTTCAGTGGACCTAGCCTGGAGATGTTTACTCTTCACAGGGACCAAACTTTGTTCTGGGATTTTTCTTCAGCTCTTCTCCAGTTGTCCCAGGAGCTCCACTGTTCTGCCCCAACTCTTGTTTATTTTTACTGCTCTACATTCTTCCTGAGGCACTATTTTGTCTTGTTTGTGGGAGAATCTGGAGAGCTTGGAGTTTTCTGACCCACTCTGCCATCTTCCCGGAATCCTCTCCTATATTCTTCTTATGTCTGGCTCTTTTAATCAATCACAAGGCACTTCCCTTGTCTTCTCTCATCCAATGATTCGAAGTCCCTATGATCTTTCCCAGTTGGTTAAGGCCTTATTCATACCTGGTTTTGATTGACTGATAGTTTCAATGGAGATGTCTGGGCTTTCCCTGATTACATTAACCCTTACAGTTGGACTCTGTGTGTGTATATGTATATGTGTATATGTTGTATGTACATGCACAGTGTCTGTGTGTATGTGTTGTCTGTATAGGCACGTAGATGAATCTGTGTGTGTGTATGTGTATATATTACACATATGCATCCATCTGTGTATACGCGTGTATGCACGTGTATGCACATTGTGGTTGTTTGTGTGTGTGCATGCGTGTGGATGTGGTGTGTGTGTGTGTGTGTGTACATGCACTCAGATGTCCGTGCCAGAGTATAGCTTCACTATGGGATGTAAAGCTGCTCAGGTGTCAGCCTCAGAGTCAAGAAGCTTTTGGCTCTGGCTGGTTCAATGTTTTCTCCCTTCTCCCTTGAGATTCAGTGACAGACGCAGCGATCTTCTCGTATGACGGCAGTTTCTCTTAGATAACTGGTCCTGATGGACCCTTCTTCATGCTGAGGGATCACCCATGCTGTGCTCTTGGAAATGACAGTGATGAATCCATATGAATCAGGGTGTCTGAACTGATGACGAAAGCTCAGCTTTGCTCCTGTTGAATCTTTGTTCATTTATGCCACAAGCATCTGTGAAGCCCTAATCAGAGGACAGGCACCAAGAGCTGGGCAGACCCAGGCAGAAACTAAGTTTTCTTTGCCTCGAGGTGTGTATGTTCTACTGGGGGGGACAGCACCATGGACAGAGGAAAGCCACTGGGAAGGGTCTGCTAAGGAATGATGGGGAGGGGGAAGGCCCTGGACTGAAGTCAGAAGGCCCAGGCTAGAAGCTGGCCCTGCCCATGGGACCTAGGCCACGGCGCCTCAGTTTTCAGGACTGGAAAGCAAGGCCATTGGGTAGATTATCCCCATGGTCCCTCCAGGTAGACAGGGCAAAGCTGAGCGTCCTCGATTTGCAGAACAGAAAAGAGACCTGGCCTGGGAGGCAGGAGATTCACGGTCAGTTCTCTTTCCACTTTCCTAAATCCTCAGAGCTTAGGAGAAAAGGGGCATCACTGAACTTAACTTGAAGACATCATCTACAGCAGACTCAGTGACAGATATGCTCCAGGTATGGCAGGTCATGGTTTACAAAGTTCTTTACATTCATTATCTCATTTGATCCTCCCAGAAATCCTGTGAGGTGGGTGCCATTTTGCAGATGAGGAAACTGAGGCTCAGGCAGCTTCATCACCTTGGCTAGAGTCACAGAGCAGGTAAAGGGGGAAATTCACATCCCAGTCTGACTCTAAGGCTGGTGCTCTCCCCACTTCTCCTCCCTTCTTATTCTTTCACCTCTCATTTGATTTTTTTTTTTGATGATGCAACTGGGGTTAAGTGACTTGCCCAGAGTCACACAGTTAAGTGAGTGTTATGTGTCTGAGGTCGGATTTGAACTCATATCCTGCTGACTCCTGGGCTGGTGCTCTATCCACCATGCCACCTAGCTGCCCCTTCACCTCTCATTTGGGTTGTGACAAAACCTCCTCATGGGTCTCCCTGCCTTCAGTCTTCCTGACCTCCAGTGCATCCTTCACATAGCTGCCACAGGGAATTTTCCTTAAGTTCAGATCCAACCATGTGTCTCCCCTACTCCACCCCCTCCAGAGGCTTCCCATTGCCTTTCCAATAAGCTAAGTGACTCATTTAGCTTCTAAGCCCTTCCCAACCTGGCCCCGTCATTTCTTTTTAGCCCAGTTGGGCACTTCCTCTCATGCTGAACTCTGGGACCCATCCAAACTGGCCACCTCCCTGCTTTTGCACTGGCCTTCTCCAAGCCTAAAAGGCACCCCCACCCCACCACACCACACCTCGTGGAATTTCTCCGTGTCCTCCTTCAAGAGCCGCCCAAAGCCTGTCCTGATCCTCAGCAGCCACAGCCCTTCCTCCCAAACTGCCTCGAATCACCTGCTTTGTAGTTATTTTCTTGCTGTTTATTTTGTGCCTGCTTTCATAAGTCTTTGCTATCCCCTGTGAAGATAGAAACTCCAGGTGATTTGGGAGTGTTCCACTTAGTATACCTGTAGCCCCAGAGCCTCACACAAGGGTAAGTGCTTAATACATGCTTGATTGAACAAGCAATCAACAAGCATGTATTAAGCACCTACCACATGCCCAGCATAGACATGAAACAGCCTCTGCCCTCAAAGAGCTTACATTCTATTGGGGGAACACAATATAGCCACAATAACCATTGTGCCTGCTTTGTGGGAGCCATTCTATTCACCATCCCTGCTTTGTTCCATCCGACTCTAGCTCCAGAGACCTTTGTAAGATTGCCCTGCAGTCTTGTTTTGAAGCTCGACTCCATGGCTAGGCTTCACATGAAATAGAGGAGTGCTTCCCTCCACTTTTTGCGTGGGTGTGGATGTCTAGACTCTATCCCTGTGCAAGGTCACTTTGAAAGGCAGCAAACAATTCTCCACACACGTACATGCTCCATCATCCTGATAGAATAAGACACGTGGGATGGCAAAGCCCACAGAGGTGAGTGGGTACAATTCTAGAACATAAAATCTGATAGCATTCCTAATAACAGTTCAGGGGTTAACTCTCAGGTTAGGACTCAGAAAGTTGCAGCTGGGCCTTAGAAATGCTTATCAAACACATTGGAACAAATCCTTCTTTTGTCAAGAAATAACTTGGGATCCTTGGCTTCAACTGTGAGAATCATCATGTATTCCTTTCCTCCCAGGCTTCCATCCTGGCTTGTATTTTCTGCAGACTTCAAAGAAGGCTGGCTAGCCTTAGTGCTTCTGCTCGGAGCCCCAGTCTGAGTGTGGGCCAGGAAACTGAGGCCCTTCTGCAAGTGTGGCATTTACAGCAATTCAGATTTCTGATCACAGAATCCCAGATTTTCAGAGTTGGGAGGGACCTCAGCTTCAGCAGGGGCCGCCTCAATCTGAATAATTTCAGGAAGGTTCTTCCAGACATCCAGTCCAAATGGAGCTCTCTGGAGCTCCCTGGCTTCTGGTTCTGCCCTCTGGGGCCCAGCAGCACAAGGTGGACCCTCTTCCTCCCAGCATCCCAATGATGAGCCTCCCTCCTTCATGATTAGCGCCCTCCTTCTGTGGAATTTGGATTTGGATTTCCATCTGCTTCTCTGTGTTGCTGGGGTTGCTTCCCCACCTCCTTAGTCTCCTCCCTCACCTGGTGGAATGTAAACTCCTTGAGGGCTAGGACTGTTGTGTTTATGTTTTATCTGGTACCTAGCACAATGCCTGGAACATCGTAGGCACTTAATGTTTGTTGAATGAACAAATGAATCTTCCCTCCTCTAGGCTAACCATACCCAGTTGTGAGCTCGTGTGGCTTCTCGTACCAATTCATTTCAATATTTAATAACCCCTGGCATATGGAAATCCTTCCTTAGGCTCCCTGATGCTGCACAGTCCTATTTCCTCACTTTCCTCCACTGAGATGGAAAGCAGATGCTAAGTAGCCGACATAAAATAACTCTTTATAAACCTGACGCTGTCACTGGGCTCCCCTTTAGCCTGCTTTTCTCTGCCCTAAACAATCCCAATTCATTCAACCTTTTCTCTTAGGCCTTGTTTTCTAACTTTTTAATTATGCATGCTTTCCTCCCCTGGAAATGGCTTGAGGTCTATTGCAGCAACTTTTTTTCTTTTTGGCTTGTGATACTATTAAATACTTATTAAGCAGGGCGAAACATCTCCATATACAGATTGTAGAGCCAAATGAACACATCTCCAGAGCAGTGGACGTTGGAGAAAGAGCTCCTCTTTGTGCTGTGAGTCGTGGGGTATCCCTGGAGGGCTACACTGATGCTATAGATGGGACAAGGGGGAGAAAGAAACTCTCCTAGCAAGCTGTTAACCATTTCGGGGGTTATCTACAAGCTGTTTTTGGTGAACTTTTCAATACTGTATTAAACTGTTTCCATTTCAGTCTAAAATGGGTTTGCCCTTTCATTTGATCTTCTGGGATATTAGGTTGGGTGCACCCTAATCTTTAAAGCTTCTGTTCTCTGATATGAAGAGAACAATGTGGAGAGAATGGATCTGAGCTCCGTGGGTTTGATGTTCTGGTCTTGTCAAATGTGATTGTATTAGGAGACCATTTAGTACAGAACATGGCACATAGTAGGGCTTAATAAATTCCTGTTCCTTTTCCCCCTGTCTAAAATGGAAATATAGCATCTGTACGCATGTTCTCCTTTCCTCTGGATCACATTGGGGAAAACATATGGTTTAGAGCTGGAAGGTGACCCTTGGAGGCCATCTGGTCCAACTGCCTCAATTGACAGAAGAGGAGACTGATGCTGTCCATTTCCTAATGGAAGGGTAAGGGACCCACACCTACTCACAAGCAAGGGGAATGAAAAGGGTGATTTTTCCAGTCCAGAGAAGGACAGACTACCAAGGTAGGAGAACAGACTTAGGTGCCAATCCTGTACAGCACTCAGGCAGGGCCAGTGGGAAGTTGGCCAGCTCCCCCATGTTCTTTCAGTGACCTCTCACCATCTTAGACCCAAAGTTTCTCTTTGCTTGGCCCCTTTTATGGATCTGCAAGATTCTGGATATAGATATTCCCTCCAAGATGCAATGTCTTCGAGCCTTCCCATCTCATATGTGTCTTCACTTGTCCATAATCCATCACAGGTGCTCCACCTGTTGGCTGGGGGCCTTCCTCCTGTTCTCTTGTCATTGAGCACAAACCAATGAATCTTGCTGATCATCCCCTCATCCTCCCTGGAACCAGCCCATTCTTCATTGCAGTTCTCCTAGATTTCTCTGGTAGCATCTCTTCTGCCATTTCTCCCATGTGATTCCCCACAGACATTGCTTCATAGCTTGCTCATACCCACCATATTCTTCTCCACTGCTCTTGAGGAGACCCTCAAGCCCTTTGGAAACCATGGCACTTTATGACACATATCCCTACCTTGCAGGACTAGGTAAGTGTCAAAGAGATTGGCCCTGGTTTCAGGGAGAAGCTTGGGGTCATTGAAAGAACTGCACCATTTCCCAAAGGTAATACAAGCCCAAACTCCTATTCAGTTTTGGACCTAGCTCATTGTCCATTAGTCATGTCTTCCTCAGCTCTATGTACTGATGGATGTGCTCACTAGATCTTCCATCCAGCTACCTACCCTAGGTGGAACCATAGACATTCTTCATTCACTTGGTGTGTGTGTGTGTGTATGTGTACACATATATACACATATATATTACAAAACACTTTAGATAAACAGCTATTATTACATATTTAAGTAATTTTAAAATGTTTTTTAAAAAAGTATTGAGTTCCAAATTCTATCCCTTCCTTCCTTCCCTCCCTCCCTCCTCTCTGAGACAGTAAGCAATCAGATATAGGTTATACATCCAACCACTTGGTTTTTTCCTGTGTGCATAGTTAAGGCAAACTTTTAAGAGGGACTCTAGATCTCATTTGGATCTGCAATCATCTTCTTATGGTTCTCTCCTCAAAAGGAACTAGATCTCATAGAAGACAGAGCGCTGTACTGAAGTCACAGAGATCTGAGTTCAATCTGGTCTTTGATACTTACTAGCTGTGTGACCCTGGGCAAGTCACATAACTTCTATCTACCTCAATTTCCTCCTCTGTAAAATGAGGATAATAATAACACCCTGGGGTTGTTGTGGGGATCAAATGAGTTAACCTATATAAAGTGTTTTACAAACCTCACAATGGTAACTATATAATAAATATTAACTATAATTATCATTATTTAATGATAGAATTTTAGACTTGCATTGGGAAGATAATTTTGGAAGCAGGACCATGCTAGTACTCTTCAAATTGCTGAGATCTCTGCCTGCTTTGAGATTCTCTAAGTTTGAGAATCTTTGTTTTCTTCTTAACAGACTTCAAAGAACCTTCCCAGGCTTGTTACCCAGCATCCTCCTTGCATTTGAATATCTAGGCCACTAGGTGGTGCCACAATGGATAGAGTCTGTAGGTGCTGGAGTTGGGAAGACCTGAGATCTGTAAGACATTGATTCACTTCTTTCAGCCTCAGTTTCTCCATAGCATTTGAAGCAAAGGACTGTGGTGAAGAGTAAATGAGTTTCTATAGCCATTTATCTAAAGTGTTTTGTAAGCCTTAAAGCATTACGTGAGTGATAGGTGTTCTGATATCATAATACAGTAGAGTCATGCAACAATATTGATTAAGCAACTACTGTGTGCAGAGCACAGTGCTAGAGAATGGAGAAGTCTAGATTAATTGAGACATAGTCTCGGCCCTCATCAATCTAGCAACAAGCATTTATTAAGCACCTTCTGTGTGTGAAGTACTGTGCTAGCCTCAGGGAGATTATAATCTAGCCGGGAAATAAGGCTCAAACATGAATAATTGTAGTACACAACATTAAAGGAAGAAACATGATGCAGCGGAAAGAGTGTTGGTTCAGGAGTCTAAAGACCTGGATTCAAATCCTGGCTACATCACTTGCTTCTGTGACCTTGGGCAAGTTGCTAAATGTTTCTGCTTTTCTCATTTATAAAATGGGTCACTAAGTTTTCTTCCAGTCTGAAATCTATGATCGTATGTTTTTCATTTGCTTTTGTATCTGCTGCCCCAGCACAGTGGCTGGCACATGGCAGAACAGAATCACTGTTGAATCACTTGGTGATAAGCACATTTTAGAGTCAGAAAGCACAATGCTTTGTGAGCTGCAAGGGGCAGGGGGAAGGGGTCCCCTGGAGGCTTCTAAAGGGGGGCCCTCTAGGAGGGAGCATTTGAGTTGGGTTTAAAAATAGGATTTCTTCAGGCCAACTTGGGGAGGGAGGTCATTCCAGGTAGAAGTATTAGCCTGAACAAAGGCACAGAGATGGGAGAGGACAGGGCTCAGAAAGCCATCCATCCAGTTTAGCCAGAGTACAGAGTGTGTTGAAGGTAGTCCTATGAGGTCAGGCTGAGAGGTAGGGTGGTGAGAGTTTGGAATTGACCCTGAATACGGGAGAAAAGAGTCTGGACTTTATAGACAGAGACTGAGGTCTTAAAAAAAAAAGAATTGTTCTCATACTATTCCCAGCCTCCACCCTCCCTCCACCCATACCTAACATGGCACCTCTGAACCATCCCCACCCTGTCCTTTCCCTGATTTTCTGTTATGGTTTTCTACTCCTAAAATTACTTTGTGTTTATTTCCAGAAGAATGTAGGCTCTATGAGGGCAGGGTTGTGTTTTTTTTTCATGCTGTCTATGTGTCACCAGTAACTAGCATAATTATGCCTGTCAATCAATCAATTAACTAATAAACATTTGTTAAGAGCTTATTATGTACCTGACCCTGTGCTGGGCACTAGTGGTACAAAGGCCCAAAGGAAACAGTCCCTGCCCTCAAGAAGCTAATATTCTGTCAGGGGAGATGCACATATGTAGATAAATGCCAGACACATACCAAACAAGTGCCAGGTTATCTTGGTCGGGGGAGGGGAGTCACAAGCAGTGGGAGAGAGGGCAAGGGGGAGGTACAGGAAAGGCTTCATGCAGAAGGAAGTCCTTTAAATGAGTTTTGAAGAAAGTCAGGGATTCTAAGAGCTGAAGGTGAGGAGAGAGAATTTCAGGCACTGGGGATCACCAGTACAAAGATGGGAGATGGAATGTCAAGTAGGAATGAAGAATAAGAAGAAGGGGGCAGGTAGGTGGTGCAGTGGATAGAGCACCGGCCCTGAAGTCAGTAGTACCTGAGTTCAAATCCGGCCTCACACACATAACATTCACTAGCTGTGTGACTCTGGGCAAGTCACTTAACCTTAATTGCCTCACTTAAAAAAAAAAAGAAAAAAAAAGAATAAGAAGAAGGCTAGTGCAGCTCTACCACAGAGGTTGTGGAGGGGCGCCATATGTAATATGGTTGAGAAGCTAAGATAGCACTGGCTGTGAAAAGCAGCTCATATTTAATGATGGGGGCACTAGGGAACCAGAGAAGTTTATGAACAGAAAGTAATATTGTCAGTCCTTCACTTCAGGAAAATCTCTTTGATGGCTACATGAAAGACTTTGTTGGAGTAGAGAAAGACTTGAGGCAGGGAGGCCAATTAGGAGGCTTTTGTAATAGTCCAGGCCAGAGGCGAAGAGGGCCTGAACTTGGGTTGTGGCTGTGTGAATGGAGACAAGGTTGGTGTGTTCCACCTGCTGTGGAATTGACAAGATCTATCAATAGGTTGGCCATGGGGGATGAGTGAGAGTGGGAAGGAGAGTATGGGATTGAGGTTGTGGGGCTGGGTGACTATGAGCAAGAATGTTTAGAAGAAGGAAGAGTTTGGGCAAGAAGGTGAGGAGTTTGTTTGGACAGGTTGAGTCTCTAGGACATCTAGTTCAATATATCCAGTAGGTAGTTCATTATGTGAAACGAGCATTCCCATTGAATGAATGGGAGTTGATGAGATCGAGAGGAAGGCCTGGGTTCAAATGGTGGCCAAGCCACATACTACCTACCTGTGTCACCTTGGCCCAGTCAGGCTCTGTGAGCCTCATTTTCTCACTTGTAAAATAAAGAAGTTGGAGCAGGTGCAGTGGCCCCTTCTTTGGCTTAGTTTCCCTATCTGTAAAATGAGGGAGTTGGACCACGTGGCCTGAGGTTCCTCCCATCTCTAGATCTGTGGTGGAGACGACCTGAGGTCTGTCACTCTGTGACCTTGAGCAGACTGTGGTATTTTTCTGAGCCTCAGTTACCTCCTCTGGAAGATGAGGGGCCTGAGTTAGATGATAGTAAATCTACAAACTATAAGGTATTAGCCGATTAAAAACTAAAAAAAAGAAATCTTGACAGGTGGTATTCTGATGGGGTCCTGCTCTATCTCCTACCCCCCATCTTTCCACATGGGCTTTCTCTGCTGCCTTGTAGAGTTAATCTTGAGTTATATATAAAATTAAAAAATTAATCTATAAGCAGTATCTATTAAATGGATGTAATGGGCAAAATATAAACTTTAACTCACTTCAGTTCTTCATCTTTCTTTTTTTTTTGTTTGTGGAAGATGCTGTGTGTTTTCAATTATGTACATTCATTTGTAAGCAATCCCATTTCGTAAGTATGTAGGACAATTTCAATCTCATCTTCAAATGATTGTGTTTTCCCATGAAACACTTGATTTTGCCTTTTTGTATCTACACAGCACAAGCAACATGATAGCATACAAGTGATGCTGGGACCCTTCTCCTTCATCTCTGTTGTAGTGAAAATTATCAAATCTTTTCATGTGGTTTTCTCTTGAATCTCACAAAAGGAGATTGCCATGAAAAGGAAGCTTTACAACTGGAGAGGGCTGATAGGCTCAGATGCCAAATACAACCTCTTCTTTATTATGCCCTGGCTTGTGCCTCGTGTCTTTTTAGTCAGTCTTCATCTTGCCCTTTGAGATCTGATGAATATATAAACAATCCACTGAAAATGAGATGGATGTAATGAAGAGCAAGAAACCAGATGGACATAGTGTGAGGGAGGGAGGCTCCATCCAAAGTGTCCTTTGATGCTTTGACAAATGCATGTGGTTTGTGTGGTGACTGAACCAATGGGGCAAAAGCAGGGAGAGTTCTCATGTCCATATTTGTTCTGGGTCTTGCCAAAAGGATGGCTTTTTACTACAGTTAATTTCCATGATCACAAACAGACTACAGGAGGGTTTCATTCTATTCAGCAAGCATTTATTAAGCAGTCACCGTGGGTCAGATACTATGCTAGATGGTAGGGATACAAAAGCTTAACGGAAACAGTTTCTGCCCTCAAGGAGCTTACATTCAATGTGCCCTTAAGCAAGTTCCAGACCAATGGAAATATGAAAATAATGAGGTGAATTTGAATAATACTTCACTTCAGAGGATTCGTTATTTGCACTAATCAGGGCATAGTTGTATAAATAATTTAAATATTTTAAAGAAGGATAGAACCAAAACAAGGTGGAGGAGGAAGGGAAAATTTCATGTAGGAGGTGCCATGTGAGCTGTTGAAGGAAATTATGCATTCTATGAGGCAGAGATGATGAAGGAGGACATTCTAGGAGGAACAGAGGTGAAAGATAGTCTGCTGTGTACAAGGCATAACTAAAAGGCCAGTACAGGGGGCAGTTGGGTGGCACAGTGGATAGAGCACTGGTCCTGGAGTTGGGAGGACCTGAGTTCAAATCCAGTCTCAGACAAGACACTTGACACTTACTGGCTGTGTGAACCTGGGCAAGTCACTTAACCCCAATTGCCTCGCAAAAAAAAAAGGCCATTACAACTATGGTAGAGGGTTCACCAAGGGGAGTAATCTGAAATGGGACTTAGAAAGGTAAGTGTGACTCATCTTATGGAGGACTTTAAATGCCAAGACTTTAACAGTCAGTTGTGGGCTCTCTCCCTCATCTCCGTGTCTCTGTCTTTTCTCCCTTCTCTTCCCTAGCCCCATCTTGCATGTTAAACATTTACCATTGATGCTTCTTTGATTCTTCCCTGGCATTGGGGCTTAGTGTCTTCAGAGAATCCCTGAATCTCAGGGTTGGAGGGACTTCAGAGCTCTCTGGCTCTAAGCCTGATTTGAACAAGATTCCCCTCCACACCAGCCAGCTTTGCTTGAAGTCTTCCATCCTGTGTGATTCTTTCCTACCTTATCCAGTAAGTTCTCCGTAAGGGATTTACCCAGGGCTATGGAAACCCTGATTGTCTGGTACAATGGTTGTTAAAGGGTGTCCCCAGTCTGCTTGGTGGCCCATGAATT
>NW_020951131.1:1188760-1199154 GCF_900497805.2 Vombatus ursinus
AATGGTTGTTAAAGGGTGTCCCCAGTCTGCTTGGTGGCCCATGAATTGTATGCAATTTACACTTGGAGACACGGTCATGCAGGAGTCACCACCGTTCCTCTTTGCAAAGAATCCTACTGTGTGTCATGGGCAAGAATGTTGGAGAACCTCTGTTCAGAGATAGCTTTGGGATACCAATGTTCCACTCAGGATGCTCATCATCAATTGTTGTTCACTCAAATTAAGTCAGACAAGTATTTATTAAGTGCCTACTATGCACCAAGCACGGTGCTAAGCACTGGGGATACAAAAAAAAAAGCAAAAATCATCGTTCTCAAGGAGCTCATGGTCTAATGTAATAAATCAAGAAATCAAGTCCAGAGTTGTAATATTTGCTTATTTCCAAGGTGTAAATGCTCACATGAGAATTGAACGGTCTGCTGCTGAGGGTGTCCAGCTGACTCTAGCCCACCCCTGCTCCTATGTGTCAGGCACTGTGCTAGGCACTGGGGGAACAAAGAAAAAAATGAACAATCCCTGCCCCCAAAGAGCTTATATTCTATAAGGGGAAACAGGATGTGCAATATAGAAAATTAAATACAAAGCAAATACCTTCAGAATCAAATGTAAAATCATCTGCCTTTTAAGATCCTTCATAACTTACCCCCCTACCTTTTGTATCACACACACACACATTCAGTGACAGTGGCTTCCCTGCTCTTCGTTTCACCAGATACTCCATCTCCTGACTGCATTTTTCTCTGCTGTCTCCCATGCCTAGAATCCTCACCCTCCTCACTCTACTTTTTTACTTCTCTGGCTTCCATCAAGCATGAGGCAAAATCTCACCTTCTGCAAGAAATTCCACATCTTGTATTTCATGTCTTGCTGTCCTAGAGCAATATCCTTAGGATGTTGGTATTAAAAAGATGGCCTTTTGCTTTTGGAGTTTGGCCCTTCCATCCACATAGAAAAGACCAAATGGATGAAGAATGTCTCTTACCCAGATTTCAGCAGGTATTTGAAAGGGTGCCTTATAGAGCCTGTCCACCCTTGTGTGCATCTGGGACAGACACTACAGATGAAAATGAGCTGGGTCGATAGTTGAAAAGGAAAGAGAGGCTGAGTCAGATTGCCTTTGAGAAATTGCAAAGTTGAAGAAAAGCCACAGAAATAATGGGAAGAAATCTCAAAAGCAGGGCTTATCCTGGCAAAAGTACTGGAGTTGGTGAGGATTAAAATTCAATCCAATCCAATCCAACAAAACCTTATTGTCATGGAATGCTTGAGGAAGAAAGAATCTTGAATAAAGATCACTTAATTCAAGTCTTACTTTACTGATGACAAAACAGGCTCAGGGAAGTTAAGTCACTTGCCTAGAGTTGAGTAAGTAGTGGAGCTGGGACCCATTCTTTGAGGCCTGGCTCCAGCAGCACCTCCTCCATGAAGCCTTCTTCTATTCCCCTTCAGTCCTCTTCCTGCTTTACTCCTGTCTCTGAGGACTTCTCCACCTTGCCCCGTCTCTTCTCTCTCTCACCGCCCCCCACCCCAGCTCCTTCTCCATCCCCTCACCTGTATTCAACTTCCTTTGATGTGGGATCCTCCCACATTCAATTGTGAGCACTTTGAGGGTAGGGATTGTCTTTTCACTTAAATTCCTATTCACTTAGTACAATGTCTGCCACATAATAAATGCGTTATCTGTTTATTTACTCCAGCTCACACAGACTTCTCTTTTTCTGAATTTCAGTTGCCTAAAGGGTCCACACCACACAGTTTAGAATTTCTGTGAAAGAACTAGAAACCATTTATCATTTCTTGGAATTTAAATTCTCCAGTTGGCTTGTGAAGACTTTAAGGGTGCAGGGGCCACATCCTAGATTTTTTTCTGGATTTCCATACCACACCCAGGTACGTAGTAGGGATAATGCCCTCCCCCCAACTCTAACTCTGCCTGTGCCTCTTCCCTCCTCTGTCCTGGGGACTGAGCAGTGCCGGTTGAGCTTGGCAGTGATGATGGCAAGGGAGAAGAAGAGAGTTGTGGGGGCAGCAGCAGAAAGGGGAGAAGAGTACAAGGGAGAAGCTGCTTCTTTTCTGGAACAGCTTCCAATTGCATGCTTTGTGTCCAGTGCAGTCAGAGGTCTTCCCCAGCAGCCGGACAAATGATCAATCCTCTTTCTAGCTCGTGTCATGTCCCAACAAAGTAGCTCCCATGCCATAAAGGAGATAAGACTTTGACTCCAGAAATCCCACCTCTGACCCTATGACCACTCCCAAGTGAAGTAGGAGGTGAGCATTCTGTGGAAACTGATCTCACTTTTTTGCTTGCTCAGGGAAGAACTCTGTCTCTGTGCTAAATGTCCAGGGGGATAAAGGGAGTTTAGGAGATTGGTGGACCTGCACTGGATCCGTAGACGGTTCTGTGTTTTATCACACATTGTAGTCTGGCAATTATATGCTGAGTGAAAATAGGGCACATGGTATTTTGTCAGGTGTTTTGGCTTCCCAGGAGAACCAGCTCCATTTATTATACCAAGGTCACATGATTAGTGTTCATTCAAAATACTACATGTTCAAAAGAAGTTGGGATTAGCCAAGAGGTGGGGGCTCAGAGCTAATTTTGATTAGGTAGATTTATCAATCCACACAATCCTAGTGGCACAATGAGTCATTTCATCAACAAACATTTATTAAGCAACTACTATGTGCTAGACATTATAATAAGTAATGGGGATACAAAGAAAGGCATAAGACATTTTCTGCCCTCAAGGAGCTCACAACCTAATGGGAGAAATAGCTGACATTTATATAGGACATTAAAAATTTTAAAGCCCTTTACATATGTTACCTCATTTAATTCTCACAACAACTCTGGGAAGTGCTGTTCTTATCCTCATTTTACAGACAAAGAAAGAGGGACAAAGATATTAATGTCACACAGTCACTTTAAGTGTCTGAAGCAGAATTTGGACTCATACTAATTTCATTCTAGCACCCTTTCAAATGCACCACCTAGTTGTTTCAACTATCAAGCTGAGAGGGGGGAGAGAGAGAGAAAGCTTGCTAAAGAACATAAGGCCATTGACCAAGTACTTCTACCATGGCAGAGTATGTATAAGACACCACGGTAAGTGTGCGGTCTCCCAAGCTGAGGAGCGATCAGTGCCACCTGCTGGTTAGATGGTCATTGAAGACAAAGTCTCTCTCTCTTTGGGTACATTAATTGCACCAGAGCAGGCTAGGGCAGACATTTGTATCTGTCAAAGGAGGGCAGAGTCAGGAGCGATGCATGGAACCAGAAAAGAAGAATTTAGCCTTGATCTATGGAAAGGTTTTTTTAATTCTTAGAACTCTCCAGATATGGAATGGACTGCTTGGACAAAGGGTGGTAGGTTCACACTGCTTGGAGGTCTTTAATCAGAGGTTAGACACCTACTTCTCAGGGACATTCATAGAACACGAGATCATAAATTTAGAGCTGGAAGGAACGTTAGGGGTCCAACTCCCTCATTTTGCAGCTGAAGAAACTGAGACCCAGACAGGGTATAGTAGCTAGCCTGGGAACAATGAGTAGAAAGTGCAACAGGATCAATTTAAGCTTCTTTTTGGGGAAAAAGCCCTTCCTAATAATGAAAACTATTCCAAAGTGGAATGAGTTGCTTAGACAGGGAAGGATTCTTCTTCCATGGAGGTTTTAAAGTACAGGCTGGATGTCTACTTGTCGAGTGTGCTAAATGGGGATTCTTTTGTGTCTGGGGTTGGACGATATCATTGTTTCTGACATTCAAATTCCATGAGTCTGTGATTATTAACATATCAAGGAAGTATCTGAGGCAGGATTCAAACCCAGGTCTTCCTGACTCCAACTTCAATGTGACCATGCTGCTATTGTAGAAGGGGGTTCTTGTTCAAGTACAGGTTAAACTAAACTGACCTGCAAAGTCCCTTCCTCCTCTCAGATGATGCACAGGAGATCCAGAGCTGACAATCAGGTCCAGTCCCTTTTCCATTTGCCACTACTTTGCCCTAATCTATTTCCCCTCAATCAATGATTCTTGCTGTAGCAGGAGACAGTGCAAAGAGAGTTGAGTTGGAAGTGAGAGGCTCCGCGTTGGTTCTTTTTTTTTTTTTTTTTTTAGCTAGGCAATGGGGTTAAGTGATTTGCCCAGGGTCACACAGTTAGTAAGTGTCATGTGTCTGAGTCTAGATTTGAACTCAGGTCCTCCTGACTCCAGGGCTGGTGCTTTATCCATTGCGCCACCTAGCTGCCCTGCTACATTGGTTCTTTATCTGCAAAATGATGGGATTGGACTAGACTCAGGAATAGGAGTTCTTTTTCACCTTCTTTGTGTCCCAGACCCATTGGCAAACAGTCTGGTGGATCCCCGTTCCTGAAATCAGGTTTTTCAATGCATAGGACTGCAAAGGAAACCAATTCTATTGAAAACCAGTCATCCAAATGCTAAAAAATCAAGGTCAGGGCCCCAGGTTAAGAAGCCCTTTACTAGGCAACCTCTACGGTCTCTTCCCCAGTAAATTTACGATCATCTGACTTATAAGCCTTGGTTTTTGTCCCAAGAAGGATCTTAGAAATGCAGAGACAAGAGATAGCTTGAGGCTGACTTGGTCAGTGGAAAGGATAGCCAGGGCAGCATCTTCAAGAAGCCTACATTTGTGTAACATACCATGTTGATGCGGCTAATATTGTAATCTCTAAGAGTAATTAAAAAGATATATGTTAATTTTTAACTTAGTTAAGGGATATTAACTCAGACAAATGAAGCTGCCTCTCCCCCTCCCCTTCCTCAACAATTAGGCATACAAATAAACACCAGCTTCTACTCCCTCATTAAGTGAATTGAAAATGAAGAATGTGAGCCCTTGGAATACAGACTATTTGCTACTTGTTTCCACACCACTGGTCTCCTGAACTTCACAAAAGCAAATGACACCATAAAGAAGCATAATAAAATCATAACAGTAAAAATATCATTTTGATTTTTGGTGGGCATAAAATGCTCATTTACAGTCTAAAAAAACATGCTTCTGTTTGGCTGGGGCATCATGTTGGCTCCCAGCAAAGATCATTTAACAGGCACCGGGGACAGGAGTGGCCAGGTGGTAAATTTCCAAATGGTATTGAATTTAAAACAGGAATGTCTATTCCTTGGGCATATGAAGAACAAATCACACCCAGCAAACTTGATTGCTTTGTTATTAAATTGCACAATTAGTGAGGGAAGGGATTGAAATAGATCTCACATCTGGCCTTTGGTGGGGGATTGGAGAATCTTGGGTTTCGTTTTCCTTGTTCTGCTCCAGGCAGACTTATGATAATCACGGGTTTGGAAGAGATGGAGCCCCTAGGCCTACCATCCTTGTGGATCCTTCTCAGGACACTTTCTCACCCTCTTCCAGTTCCTTGCAAATCTTGTCTCCCTCCTCAGCCGCAGGTTTGGTGAGGGCCGAAAACTCTTCATATCACCGAGTGCCCTTTCATGCCTAGCAGAATGCTTTGCCTATATTAGGTGCTTAACTGATGCTTGCTGAATGAGTGCGCATTTCTTCTCTGACCTGCCACAGGACAAGGCAGCGTGTTTTCAGGGAAAGATCACGTGGTATGGACTTAGAAGATCTGGCTTGGAATCACAGCTCTCCTACGATTTAAGTCAGCACGAGTAAGTCATCTTCCCTTTGTCTTTCATTTTCTGCATCTGTAAAATGGGTAGACTGGACTAAAAGAGGATCGATGAGGCCTCCTCCACCTGTAAATTGTGCTATTTGAAATAGCCAATTTTTAGAATTAATATTCTGGAGGCCCCAGCTAAAAAATGTCAAGTGAGAGGAATCAAAAATCAATCCAATAGTTCATTAGAATAATTCTAATCACTGAAAAGCAGCTGAACAACCTATTCTCTAGCCAAGTGCCCCCCTAGGCAGGTCTCTAGGAAGATATAGCAGACAAAGTGTTAATTTCCATTAGTGAAAGGTATTTACTCACCTGGGAGTTCCCTACACTAAGGAAAACACAGATTCAGTCCCTATCGCTATTAATTAATGCCAAAGCGAGGCAGAGTAGCCCCTGGCTAACACTGTCTTTAAACAACAACAACTTTTTTTTCTCTTCCTATTTACCAGAGGCAAGGTTTCTACACAAACTTCTGTCTGAATGACCATTTATTATTGTTCAGTTGTGTCCAGCTTTCCATTTGGAATTTCCTTGGCAAAGATACTAGAATAGTTTGCCATTTCCTTCTCCAGTTCATTTTACAGAAGAGGAAATTGAAGCAAACAGGGTTAAGTGACTTGCCCAGGGTCACATAGCTATTAAGTGTTTGAAGTTAGGTTTGAACTCAGTTCTTCCTGACTCCAGGTCCAGCACTATCCACTGAGCCACCTTGTTGCTCTGAATTAGGGTTAGAAAGTCTTTATAATGCATACTTAATTTCTTTTTTTTTTTTTTTTGTGAGGCAATTGGGGTCAAGTGACTTACCCAGGGTCACACAGCTAGTGTCAAGTGTCTGATCTGAGACCTGCTTTCAACTTAGGTCCTCCTAACTTCAGGGCAGGTGCTCTATCCACTGCGCCACCTACCTGCCCCTGCATACTTGATTTCTGATTGGCCTCTGAACTCCTTGTGAATCATTTCATAGATTTTACTTTCAACCTAATGTCAAAGGCTGAACAAATCATGGCATTCAAGTTTACTGGAATATCATTGCATCATAAGAGATGATAAAAAAGATAGCTTCAGAGAAATCTGGGAAGACTTGTATAAATTAATTTAGAGGGAAATAAGCAGAATCAGGAAAACAATTTATACAATAACATTACAAAGGTAAATGACTTTGAGAAACTTGAAAACTCTAATTAAGGCAATAGAGTGCCAACGATGAGGAATTTGTTAACCTGCCTTCTAACAGAGAGGTGAGAGACAAAAGGTGCAGAATGAACCACACGTTTTCAGACGTGACTAAAGTAGGATTTTTTTTTTGCTTTAGTATGAAAATTTGTTATAAGGGTTTTGTTTTCATATTTATTTTTTCCCCCAGTTTTTTTGGGTGGAGGAGGTGGGAGGAAGAGGGGGTCACAACAGGATTGATAAAACCAGGAGAGAGAAGGGGAGGGAGTGGAGAAAGAGAGATCGATGGAATATTTTTTAAAGTACAAAGAAAAACAGAAAGAAGGGCAGAAAGAAACAGACAGAGCAGCTTTGAAAATTTATATATACTTAAAAAAACCAAACTGTACATAATCAAGATTTGCATTTTTTATTTGGTACTTGTTAAATTCCAAAACAAAAACTACCTCTAAGGACTACCAGTTTTCTCAAGCATGACATGATGCCCTTTGGTTTCCTTGCACAAATGTATGGGGAACAGTGAGGAAGCAAGAAACAAAAACTTGGCCAGGCATCTGCCTTTTCCTGGATCGCTTGGTCCCAATTCCTACCTTTATTGAGACTTTAGACGTGTGGTGCTGGAGAAGACTTTTGAGAGTCCCTTGGACAACATGGAGGTCAAATCAGTCAATGCTTAAAGAAATTAATTCAGGCTATTCGCTGGAAGGTCAAATACCAAAGCTGAAGCTTAAATACCTTGGCCACATAATAAGAAGATGGAACTCGTTGGAAAAAACCCTGATGTTGGGAAAGATTGAAGGCAAAAGGAAAAGGGGATGGCAGAGGATGAGATGGATAGATAGGGTCGTGGAAACAATAAACATCAGCTTGAACAGAGGTTGAGAGGTAGTGGAGGATAGAAGGACCTGGTGTACCCTGGTCCATAGGGTTACTTAGAGTTGGACACGACTGAACAGCTGAACAACAGATGTAGTGGTGACGGACCTCTCAGAGCTGTGACACTCCCTCCATCCATGGCAGTGTAAGACCAGGCTGAGGTGTGATGGTGGGTGAAGGAGTAGGCCAGACACGGCTCTAAGGAAGGTGGATGAAGGGAAGCTGTCACAGACAAGGCACTTTGGAACCGCAGGATCTCAGAGCCAGAAGGGGCCTCCAAGGTCACCTAGGCCAAGCCATATCCAGACAAGATTTCCTTTTACAACATGTCCAGCGGACGGCCAACCAGCCTCTTCTTAGGAACTTCCAGGATTTACGGTGAGCATTGGAAGCTTCTCCAAAGGCAGCCTGGTGGACGGTGGGACAGGCTGTTCGGAAAGCCTTTCCGATGCTAATTAAGCGGCATCTCCTGGTTTACCCTCTAGGACCTAGCAGGGAAAGTCACCTCCTCAAGGACATCGGAATTCAACTTTGAAGAAAAAGAATTGCAAATGGTGGAGGGGAGGAAGGAGTAGCTTGCAGAAACTGAAAACAGTGCCACCCACCAATGCCAGGCACTGGGCTGATACAGGGTGGTTACACCTAGTTAGGGGATTATAGACGTACTTGCAAAAAATCCTTAGAGAATAAGGCCTTATGGCTAGACATAAGTAAAGGCTGTAGACAGCCAGAGCTGTGGGAGCTCCAGGGAAGGAGAGCTGGCTTGGGCTGAGGCCTGGGAGACGGAAGCCTTCGTGGATGAGGAGGATTCTGAGCTGGTTCTTGAATGATAGTGGAGTTGGAGTAGCCAGAAAGGAAGAGGCAAGACAGAGAAAGTCAGACAGCGCTGGAGAGTGGCAAATATGCAGTCAGGATGCTTGGGTTCAAATTCTGCCCCTGACATGTACTGGCCACGTGATCCTGGGCAAACCACTTAGCCTTTCTGAGCTCCAGTTTCTTCATCTGTCAAATGGGAATAATAATGCTTCACTACCAAGGGCATGGCGGGAGAGGGGAGGCAGAGGGAGGAGAAGGGCAGAGTGGAGAAAGCTCTGTGTAAACCATACATCCCTTAGAGAAATGGGAGATAATTAATTTAATTCCTACTGGGGAAGGAAAGCAGGAAAATGTACATCCTCCCTGTGCAGGGGACAGCGCATCATGTCAGTCCTGTCCAGCCTTGCTAACTTTGCCTCCTGAAAGGCCCTTCAGGCTTGCTCTGAGTCAGCCCTCATTAGACCTGGTATCATTAGATTGGGAACTTTTTAGATGGCCTTGAGGAGAAGAGGCTCATGACCTCACCTGGCTAAAGAAGCATGATAGGACCGTAGAAAGGACCTTAGAAGTCACCTAGTCCAAATGTTTTACAGCTGAGGAAACTGAGTCCTAGAGAGACATGTCCAAGGTCACACGTGGATTAAGTGGCAAAGTCAGCATCAACCTCAGGTTCTCTGATGCCAAATCTACCTTGTATCCCTTTGCTCACTGCTGAGAACCCAGGGACATAAAACCAAGGAAACAAAAATCTGCCCCTGCCTCCCCAGACCCTCCAGGCTCGTATCCCATTTCTTAGAATAAGATTAGTTACTAAAAGCACTGTTACGTGGCCTTCACTTAAATAAGATAGAATATTAGAACTAGTAGGACCTTAGAGATCATTAGTTAAGCCAGTTCATTTGCCAAATGAAAAAACCGAGGGTCAGAGTGGGGCAAGCACCTGCCCAAGGTCACAAAGCGTGTCTGGAGGAGCAGAACCAAGATTCCAAGCCTCCCACGCCCTACTGGCTTTGAAAGGGCCTCTGCACAAACTGGGAGAAAGGGAACCCAAGACAGAATTTTTAATGTTGATGACTTAATGTTGGAATTAATTAAGTTTCACAGCTCCTGACAGGATTTAATTTGCAAATTTGCCACTGAATTAACAGGTAGAGTTGGGGGATTTTTGAGAATTTATTTGTCTTACTTCTCCTGATGCAGGAAGCTTTAGAAATGTCAAGCACGAGGAGGAAATAATAGAATGCCTTTGGATTTCACAGGGAATATAATTGTGATTACAATTAGACGACTGTAACGATATAAAAGGCATGTTATCTTGATAATTTAAGATCCTCCTGGACCAAATTCAACATCTTAAAAATGCAGCATTTCAGCCCCATCTGGGAGGCTTGCCCACCGAAATGATGTATAAACAAAGTTTTTTATTGACTCAGTGAGCTCGGGCTCGAATCAATGATATGTTATTGTTGTCTTTGTCAGCGCAGCAAAGGGGAGCACGGCTCCAGACTGATATTCCTGAAGCCATCCGTGCATGATTTCCCAAGTGGGGAAGTTTGTATGCAAACAAAGCATCATGGCGGGTATTGTTGACTTGTCCTATGAGCATATTCTTACAGTGAGCAGAGTGGCTCTCTCTCAGCTCTACAAATTCAATGGATTCATACCAAGCCCTGGTTCCATATAAGGCCCAGAGCCAGCTGCTCAAGCTACAAAAACAGCCCCTGCCCTCAGGGAGCATGTGTCACACTGGGCTTGAGGGTAGAATGGGGGTGGGGAGGACCAGGCAAGAAGGATGTCTTAATGAGAAATGCAAAGTCTTTATTTCTGAAAGCCCCAAGTAGTTGTGGTTCACCCCCCCCCC
>NW_020951131.1:1199554-1255030 GCF_900497805.2 Vombatus ursinus
GAAACGGGAGTTTTCAATTACATTATTTTCACTTACATAGAGCATCTTGAATATAAAAATGCTGAGAATTCAGCATTTCACAATATAAGTGATAGATTGTGCTGTGCAGCAAGTCATTGAAGGAAAAATGATTCTAGTTTAGAAACATTGCTGCAAAGAAACTAAGGGGGCCTAAAAATATTTATTATATTTCTCTGTGGATAGCAACTACCAAGCCCATGAGGGAAGCTCTGCTGGAATAATGACAGCACACCTATATTCAAGATTTGATTATAACCATCATTTTGAAGAGAGGAACATGACCAAGGGGTAATAGAAATTCTGTGTTCACAGAGATCCAGGAGGAACAAGACCAGGAGCAGGGAGAGGGAAAACCCAAGCAGCATCTGCTCGACAGTGGCCAAGTTGTTGTTTTTAACGGGGAAAGAAAGGGGTCCAGTTATTTTCACCAGAAGGGACAGGTAACCAAGTGGTTAAGTTAATCAGAGCTATCAGCTCAGCTAGTGAAAAGGTGGTCCAGTTAGTCAATGGGCATTTATTAGGCACCTGCTATGTGCCAGGCATTATGCTAAGCGCAGGGGATATAAAGAAGGCAAAAGACCACCCCATTCTCAAGGAAATCACCTTGCCTCCTTCTAGACAGAGCCATTGACTGGAATCATAGAATGGGAGTGGGAGGGACCTTAGCCCTCATCCAGTAAATGTGATAACCCAGGGAAAGTGGTTTACAAACATAACGTGATCTAGAAATGCTGGCTACCGTTATCATTACCATGACTACTAGCATTAGTCTGGGACCTGGAGAAGAGCTGAGTAAGGCCTCCAGAACGGTTAGTGTCGCATGTCCTTGTCTCTAGGGTTGTTTCCATTATCATCATGTGACTTCCTTCCCTGCTCCTGCCTCCCTCCTGGTCTCTCTAGCCTCCATGTAGAGAAATCCTGGGGTTGGTTTAATCTTTATTTTAAAGAAATACTAATCTGTGGATTACCTGTTTGTGAGGGTCCTGGGTGAGTGTTATCTGGGAAATTGTTTTCACAAACAAGGGAACCCTTCAGCTGCTCGGCCCAAAGGGTCTCTGGGTATTTCAAGCGACTCAAACCAGGCCACTGTCCAGTACACCCTAGTCACACGGGCACCCTGCAAAGGTCTTCATATCTGCTGCTAAGGATTTCCTTGCTATTTCCCAGCATAAACCCCAGGAACTGTGTCTTGCTTCTTATCTTCCAGTCCCAAAGGAGAAGAAAGAAATCAACTTTTCTCAAGACTTGGGCTGGACAAGATTTTAGACCAGTTTCCTCTGAGCCCTGGGCATCACTTGTGTCCTGAATTCTTGTTTCCTGGGTGAATGAATGGAGCCTTTGTACCACTGGTGTCCTTGGCGCCTTATTAAGTGATGATTCCGTGGCTGTGCTAACAAAGACAGAGATCTCTGTTTGTGCCCGACCATCAATACCGTATTGAAAGACGCTGGGCTTGATTAGTTATGTCTGAAGGTTACTGTTCCCCCATTCAAGAAATGAAGTGTGATCCCCTTTTGTGTGGCTCCCAACACGCCAGGCAGGATGCCAGGGAGCGGGGGGAGCAGCTCAGCAGCCCCCTCCCCAGCCCCAGGAACGCGAGAGCCCCCATCCACTCATATGAGCAGAGCCGGCTTCAGCCCCAGCTTCTGCAGGAAAGGTCATTTCTGAATCAGAAACCGGGCCCCAGACACAGAGCCCCCCAGACATAACGTTCCAGTGAGGGCCGGGTGGAGAAGAAAGACCCAAAGGGGTCTTCCCCTTTGGGGAATTCTCTTCCAGAGATGAAATATTGCCTATAAATACATTTCTTTTTTCCTCTGGAGATTTATGAGACACTGTGTCATTAGTTTTGCGGGACAGGCAGTGGGTTAGAGGAGATAATGAGACAGCCAGGGATATTGTTTTCAAACAGAAACTCCTCGGGGGAAATACCCTTAACCATGATGACAAAGCAGAGCCGATATCTGGGCTGTTACTTAGCAAGCCGTTTAGCAGACCCGCGGAGGCTGAAACCTTCCTTGAAGTTCCCTTCCTTGGCTGGGCTGAGATGTCATCTGCTGCATTTTACAGGCTTGGGGGAGGGTGTGGAGGGTGTCTGGGGGGCGCAGCGTTTGCAGCCTTCGGGGTTTCTAGCCAAGAGTGGACTCCCAGTCAGAAGGCAGTTTATTTTCAGTGAGCCCCCTGACTCCTCTCCTCAAGTGTTGTGCAAAGCCCCTCTGCTCCTTGGGGTGGGGTGGGGACACAGTACAGGGGTGCGCCTGGGGAGTCTCTGCGGCAGGGGACGGGGGAGGGTCCCCCAATGGGCTCCAGGCACTGGCCTACGAATCAGCTTGAGTCCTTGCCCATGGCCGTGAGGACAGTGCCCAAGGAAGGCGCTAATTCATAAGCAAGTGACTGTCTGCCTTCTCTCTTGTCTTGTACTTCAGCTGTAAGTTCTCAACCCTGGACTCCCAATTGCTTTCCTAGTTACAGAGTTAAAGGAGACCGGAGGAAGTGAGTCCTCTGTTATCCAGCTGGCAGAGTGACCTCTATGCCTCTTGGGTGGGTGGGAGGGTGGGGGGTCCCGGAGCTCCAAGATCGTTTTCTCTTTTATTTGCAAGCTCTCGCCCGGGATCAAATCTGGAAAATCTCTGAATTTACTGGAGAGGTGGTGAAGAGGGCACTGAACTTGGAGTCAGGGAGACCTGGTGGGCAAAAGGGGCAAAGCATCGGACTTAGAGCTACGAAGTTCTAAGTTCAAATCCTGCCTCGGACACTTACCTTTACCTGTCTCAATTTCCTCATCTGTCAAATGGCGATGATAATAGCACCTACTTCCCGGTGTTATTATGAGGATCAAATGACAAACATTTGTAAAATGCTTTGCAAATCTTAAGGCATGATATAAATGCTAGCTATTATGAGTGTTCTGTCTGTGTGACTGTGGGTAAGTCACAATTTGCTCTGTTCTACTTTCCTAATCTGTAAACTGGGGGTAATAATAGCACCAACCTCTCAGGTTTATTGTGAGGGTCAAGTAAGAGGAAGCACTTTACAAATGTTGGCTGTTGTGCTTGTGTATAGTTTCTGCCTCAGTTTCCACTTAGGTGAATAACAGCATCCCACTTCATGTACAAATAGTAAGTTTTACTCCATTTAAATTTAAATTACTGTCCTTTTTATGTGGGACAGTTTATTGATGAAACAGCAAAAAAATGTAAATATGTATACAGAAAAAAAGAGTTTTATCAACTGGTAAAATATTTAGGACATTGTCTCTGTCATTAATAAATATTTCAATGTCAGAAAAGAGTAAGGAGAGAAATTTGATTTATTAAAAACTGCTAAAATATGTGTATAAATAAACAGATGGAATTTGAATAGTTTTGGACAAAACTAAACTGTGGTATAAATATAAAGGCTTAAATCCCATTGCAGAAGATGTAGGATGATGCTTTTATTTATGTGTTAACAATTTAATGGTTTAAATAGAGCAGAGCTTTTATTTTTTTCTTAGAGAAAAATGTAAACATACAGAACCAATATCTGGGACACAAATAAGAGGACTCTGTTGAGAATTATAGTCTTAGTTCATTTACATATAAGTGTTTAAACCTTTAGAAGGTAAAATAAAAAAAGAGAAATCATATAACTATTTGGAGAGAGGTATTGTTAGAAACAGACTGTTGATTTCTTAGGGGAAATTTGGTGAATTGTTACCTTTTAAGTTAAAAGTGATTCTGACTTAAATCATTAAAAGGGATAGGAGATAGGAAGCTGAGGAGGAAGAGACAGAAGAACCCAACAGAAGATTTAGCAAGAGGTAGAAAGCAGCTTTGCCAGAAAAGACTAGCTGACAGTGCGTCAGCTGGCACAAAATTTCAGAAGTTGCTTTTCCTGCTTCTCCCTTCTTGTTGGAGAAGAAAAAGCTGAAAGAAGAAAGAGGTTTCACAGATGCTTTGCTGATGCTGAGATTTAATCATATGTCATAGAATCTTTGGTTCTTAGTATCCAAGGTTTAGAGTGACCTATGGATATGGATAAAACTTGGTGGAAGTCCAGGAAAAATAAAGCAGTGAGAGAATATATTTCCCCTAAATAGAGGGCTGCTACCCCTGGCACCCCGAGAGGAGTTTAGTTTAACTGAATGTTGATGTTCCTTCTCTGGGAAGCTAGATCTGTTAGTGTGAGAGTAGGTTGAAGAGAGCAAGGCAGCCCAAAGAATAGGTAGGTGCCCCCATACCCAAGAGAGATGTGAGGCATCCAGAAGATGTGGACATCCCCCCCCCCCCCGCATATGTTATTACACAATCTAGACAATACACGTTGTTGGGTCCAGAATGCCCCATAGATGATGCAAAAAATGGAGATGAACTGGTCATAATCTTTTGGCTGGTAGAGAGTCTTCCCTCAATGTTGTTGGCTGCTGACCATCAGGGTGGTAATTGCTGAAGGCTGGGATGGCTGTGGCGATTTCTTAAAATAAGACAACAATGAAGTTTGCCATATTGGTTGACTTTTCTTTCCACTTGAACACTTAGAGGCCACTGTAGGGTTATTAATTGGCATAATTTCAATATTGTTGTATTTCAGGGAATAGGGAGGCCCAAGCAGAGGGAAAGAGACAGGGAATGGAAGGTCAGTGGAGCAGTCAGAACACACTCAACATTTATCTATTAAGTTCACTGTCTTATGTGTGTACAATTCATGGCATCCCAAAATAATTGCAATACGGCACCAATAGACTTGCTTCATTCAGGGTTGCCACAAACCTTCAGCTTGTAACAACAAAAACAAAAACAAAAACAAAAACAAAAAAACCACATAACATCTGTGAAGGGGAATAAAGTGAAGTGCAATAAAACGAGGTATGCCTGTAGCTCTAAAATTTAAAGAAAGGAAAGAGATTGGGAAGATATTTATAGTAAATAGATCAGATAGATGTTTAACATCCAGGATCTACAAGGAGCTTATCAATACGTATGAGAGTAATACATACTTCCCACTTTCCAATGGAACCATGATCAAAAGACACGAATTTATGATTTTTTTAAAAGGATGTAATACCAGTTTTTAATGGCCATGTGAAAAGAGACTCAAATGACCTAATAATCAGGGAAAAGCAAATCAGGATAAAATCAAGACACTACCTTATATACGCTAGATTAGCAAAACTAGCCTTCATTTCTTACTAATAAAAGAGACAAAATCCAATGGTAGTGGGGAAGCAGGTACTCTACTGCATTGTTAGTGGGACTCTAGATTGAAGATATGAATATGAAGTGGAAGTGATGAATAGATTTAAGGGAGTAGCTCTGCTAGATGGAGTGTCTGGAGAACTATGGACAGAGAGGCAGCAACAAAAAAAATTCCAAAGGAAAAAAGAGCAAGAAAGCAAAATGGCTATCAGATGAGGCTTTACAAATAGCTGAGGAAAGAAAGAAATGGAAAGGTAAGGGAAAAACAAAAGATATACCTAACTGAATGAAGAAATCCAGAGAATAGCAAGGAGAGATAAAAAGGTTTTCTTAAATGAGAAATACAAAGAAATAGCAGAAAATAATAGAATGGCAAAACAGGAGATCTCTTCAAGAAAATATCAAGGGAAAGCTCCACATAAAAATGGGCATAATAAAAAACAAAAATGGGTAGAGATTTAACAGAAGCAGAAGAGATTAAGAAGAGGTGGCAAGAATACACAAAACTATCCAAGAAAAATCTTAACATCACCAATAACCGCAATGATGTGGTTACTGATCTAGAGCCAGACATCTTGGAGAATGAAGTCAAGTGGGCATTAGGAAGCATTGCTAACAATAAGACTAGTAGAAGTGATGGAATTCCAGCTGAGCTTTTAAAAATCCTTAATGGTGCTATGAAAGTGCTGCAATCAATATGCCAGCCAATTTGAAAAATTCAGTAGTGGCCACTGGATTGGAAAAGATCAGTTTATGTCCCAATCCTAAAGAAGAATGTTCAAATGACTGAATAATTGTGTTTATTTCACACACCAGCAAAGTTATACTTAAGATTCTGCAAGCTAGGCTTCAGCAATATGTGAACCAAGAATTACCAGAAAAGTAGGCTGATTTTCAGAGAGGCAGAAGAACCAGAGACCAAATTGCCACCATTCACTGGATTATGAAGAAAGCAAGGGAGTTCCAGAAAAAAATCTACATCTGTTTCATTGACTATCCTAAAACTCTTGACTGTGTGGATCACAGCAAAATGTTGCAAGTCCTCAAAGAGATAGAAGTACTCGTCTCCTGAGGAACTTGTCTTACTCGTCTCCTGAGGAACCTGTTTGTAAGCCAAGAAGCAACAGTTAGAACCAAACATGAAACAATCTATTGGTTTAAGATTGGGAAAAGAGTATTTAGTAGGCTGTACCTTGTCACCCTATTCATTTAACATATTCAGAATACATCATGTGAAATGACAGTCTGAGTGAATCAAAAGCTGGAATTAAGGCCGCCAGGGGGAAATATCAACAATCTCAGATATGTAGATGATACCAAAAGTGGCAAAAGTGAAAAGGATTTAAGAAATCTCTTGATGAGGGTGAAAAAGGAGAGTGTAAAAGCTGGCTTGACATTTAATGTATAAAAAAAAAAAAAAGCAAGACCTTGGCAACTGGTCCCATCACTTCCTGGCAAACAGGGAGAAGAAATGGAAGCAGTGTCAGATTTCATATTCTTAGGCTCAAAGATCACAGCAGCAGAGACTATAGCCAGGAAATTAAAAGACACTTGCTCCTTAAAGAGAAGGCTATCTCAAATCCAGACACAATGTCAAAAAGACAAGACGTTACCTTGCTGAAAGGCCCATATAGTCAAAGATATGGTTTTTCCAGGAGCAATGTATGGCTGTGAGAGTTAGACTATAAGGAAAGATGAGCACTGCAGAATTGATACTTTTGAATTGTGGTGCTGGACTTTTGAGAGTCCCTTAAATAGCAAGAAGATGAAATCAAATCAGACAATTATTTCAGGTTATTCACTGAAAGGTCAAATACTGAAGCTGAAGCTTAAATACTCTGACCACATATTGAGAAGACAGGACTCATAGGAAAAGAACCTGATGTTGGGAGAGATTGAAGACAAAAGGAAAAGAGGATTGCAGAGGATGAGATGGATAGACAGTGTCATGGAAACAGCAAACAGGAGCATGGACAGACATCAAGAGATAGTGGAGGATAGAAGGACCTGGCATGCTGTGGTCCATGGGATTACTCAGAGTCCGACACAAGTGAATGACTGAACAACGACAAAAGTTGATGACGTCAAACAGACATCTTATATCAGAGAGGATATGTATGTTTTGAGGTATAAAATCAACCATGCTTTTTGATTCACTGATTTTATTGCTAGGATTTTCTTTTTCTGAAAACATCATGAAAAGAGAAGTAAAAAGACTTAACCTTATTCTCATCTGTTTAATAGCCGCAACAACAATAATGAATGTGAAACAACTCATAAACCTAATGATTAGGGAATAGCTGAAAAAAACACCCAAATTCATGTGTAACCTGCCTGGGACACCCTCTCCCCCAAATGGCATTGGCAGGTTTTGTTCCGCAGAGGATGGCCACCCCAGGTTTATACTGCTCTGTGTGTCCACAACCCTAAAACTACAGTTCACCACTTCTCTCTTGTGCTTCCCTTTATATAGTCATTTGGGTGGGAGTTGGAGAGGCACAATGAGCTGAAACCAAAGTACCTCTTGAGGAAGCACAATAAGGACATATGTGCTAATTTGTAATAGATTATCCTCCCCCACCCTCTAGTAACCTTAGAGCATCCTTTCTCACAGACATCAACGGAGAGAGTGAGCAAGTAACAGCAATTGTGCATCAATTGGTAAAAAATACATGTGGGGAGCAGCTAGGTGGACATGATACTCACTAGCTGTGTGACCCTGGGTAAGTCACTTAACCCTGATTGCCATACCAAAAACAAATAAAAAAGAAACAAACCAAAAAAACCATACGGATGGGCAATTGTTATCTTCTAATTTCTTGTAACGTCCCCATGCTGCTCCTCGTTGGGAGGAGATGTTGAAATATCTTAGCCAGGCACCTTTATTTTTTAAATTAATTAATTTATTTTTAGTTTTCAACATTCACTTTCTTAAGATTTTGAGCTTTAAATTTCTCCACCTCCCTTCCGTCTCCCCTCCCCCCTCCTGAAGATGGCATGCAATCTGATACAGGCTTTACAATTACATTCATATTAAACGTATTTTTCACTTTAGTCATGTTGTAAAGAAGAATTAGGACTAATGGGAGGATCCACAAGAAAGAAGAAACAAAACAAAACAACAACAACAACAAAAGAGCAAATAGTCTGCCTCGATCTGCATTCAGACTCCATAGTTCTTTCTTTGGAGGCGGACAGCATTTTCCATCATGAGTCTTTTGGAGTTGTCTTAGATCCTTGCATTGCTGAGAAGAGCCAAGTCTATCAAAGTCAATCACTGAACAATGTTGCTGTTACTGTGTACAATGTTCTCATGGTTCTGCTTGTTTCACTCAGCATCAGTTCATATAAATCTTTCCAGGTTTTTCTGAAGTCAGCCTGCTCATCATTTTCTTATAGCACAATAGTATTCCATTACATTCATATACCACAACTTGTTCAGCCATTCCCCAATTGTTGGGTGTCCCTTCAATTTACAATTCTTGGCCACCACAAAAAGAGCTGCTATAAATACTTTTGTATGTGTGGGTCCTTTTCCTGTTTTTATGATCTCTTTGGGATACAGACCTAGAAACGGTATTTTAACTAGGCATCTTGCTTGGTCACTGGGTCACTGGGCCTTCTCTCTGCAAGGCACATTCCTCCATTGGTTGGCCATAGTTCCTAAAGCATCTGTTTTTTGGCTAAGTTGAAGTTCTTGGCTAGTACTGTACTGTACTGTACTGTATTGCTGGTTTCTTTCATTAAAAACCAGAACTCTTACCTTCAGACCAGCAGGAAGCTTCCTAGTTCTGTTCCCTCAATGTCTTACCTCCGAGAGCTGTTTTTTCTCAATAACCTGTTGACAGGCTCTTTCTCTTCAAACTTTCTTTCCAGGGTTGCTTTGCTCATTAAAAAACAAAAACAAAAACAAGAAAAAAAAACAAAAATGAAACTCTCAATTTCTCCTACTTGCCCATTTAAATAAATGGACAGAGAAGTCCACAATGCAATCTATGTCCAGGTTCAAATCATTTGTTTCTGCCAACCCTACTTCACATTTCTTGACTTTTTCATGTACAAATGGGACACCTACAACTTGCCTCCCTTTCGCATTTTCTAAATGTTTCCTAACTGTGCAGTGCACCATCTTAGGGCTTGTGAGACCCTGAAAAGGGATAAGAAGTTAAGTAATTATCAAAATTATTTGATATTTTTGAGTATAACTGTGACATAGTCTCTTTTTTCAAGTAAAACGAAACTTAAACCCAAGTCAACACAAGTGAGAGTAAGTAAATTCATTCCAACTGGTAACAAAGGCAGTGGAGATTAATTATTTAGTAAGACGTGAAGAAACAAGGTCAAAGGTGAATCTGCACGTGTCAGATCTCTGCATAGGTCCAGAGTGCCGCCTATGCCATCAAGACTCCGATGATCTGGGTTGTGGCACTGACCGCTGCCTGATAATGAGAAGCGTGCAAACTCGAAAGGAAACGGCCTTTGTGTGGTAGGGCAAATTACCACCGTATCTGCTATATTTCTCAATGTGATTCATTTTGGAAACAGGATATAATAAGCTGGTTTCCAAAACCCTTTGAAACTTTGTTGTTGTTGTTCAGTCATTCCAGTTGTATCCAGTTCTCCACGACTCCATTAGGAGTTTTCTTGGCAAAGATTCTGGAGTGGTTTACCATTTCTTTCTCCAGCTCATTTTACAGATGAGAAAACTGAGACCAACACTTAAGTGATTTGCCCAGGGTAACATAGCTAATAAGGGTCTGAAGTCAGAGTTGAACTCAGGAAGATGAGTCTTCCTGACTCCATACCAGGAACTCTATTCACTGTGCCACCTAGCTGTGCATTGGAAGAACTTGAAAAATTTTATATATCATCATATGAAATTTCCAACAATTCAATTTAAGTTGTCTTAAATTTGTTTATTGACTCTAATTTTTCTAATTAAAGGAAAGACAGCAGACTTTGGAGCCAGGAAAACATGGGTTTGAGTGCAATCATTGACCCCACTTGGCTATGTGACATTAGGGAAGTCCTATCTCCTTTCAATTTTCCAGGCAACTCTCTAAAATTCCATGTTGCAGGAAAGGTACTGATCTGCACTGGAACTGGGGGTTCCTCACCAGGAATTTTCTATGTCCTGAAATCATTCAAATGGCTCAGGGAGCTCATTACTTTAGGAATTCCCCCCAATGATGTTGCCCATCTAGTACCTCTTTTATCTGTGTCCTTCTAAAATGAGCCTCATGGTGTCCACCCAACATGCTGGTAGCTTTAGTTATTGTTCCTGATGAGCCATGTTCTGTCTGCCTCTCTGTTCTCTTCCCTCAATCATGCCCATCAACTATTCCTTTCGTATAGTTCCTTGATGACATCCTATGCTGCTGTCCTTCTGCATGGTTCCCCATTGGCCAGATGGGGCAGCCCACCCAAACCACCATTCACCTTTCCAGTGCCCGCTGTGTGATATTCATCTTCAGATTTTTGCAAGCAGTGATGTTTCATATCTCATTGCCACATAGGAACCCTAATTAAATAGTAACATTGAAAAAACTGAACAAGAACAAATTTCCTGAAAGTAATCCAGCCCATTTGCCTAATCAACTCTCATCCCAATTTATTATCCATTTATTTGTACTCTCTGTTCCAGATATATATACATCAATGGAAGAGTTCTGCTGGTGTCCCATCTAAATACATGTTAAAATATGGACAACAGAACAATCTTCATCCACTTGATATGTCCTGTGTCAATGGTCAGGCTGAACACTTTCATGGTTACAGATCTCTTCCAGGAGCTGCTGCTAAGCATTGGGGATGGATATAATCAGCACAATGTTATTCACAAACAGGAGCCACTCACAGGAAATCCCTCTTCTACGTGGACTCTGCATTGGATTTCCTCTGTTTCCCTGATGACACCCATGATCAGGTCATTGAACAGGATTGTTTCTGTTATTAAGTCTTCTAAAGAATCTCGAATTATCTCGGTGTGTGACTGGATGTATTGTTGCAAAACATGTCTATAAGGGACTTTGTTCTATTGAATCAATTGTAGTCAACACGTAATAAACACAATAAGAATTTACAATCTCTTCCTATTTGAGTCAACCGTGAAGTGGTAAAGACGTGGCCCATTGCTGAATACCATTTGTGAAAGTCTACTTGTTCCCTATGCACACTCTCATTGATGCCTTTGGTTTGTGTATAGCTGATTCTAAAATATTTTAAATGGATGGGAGAGGAGGCATAGAGGTTGGTAATTAGTAACGATCTCTTGGTCACCTTTTTAAAAATTGTTTTGGTATTAATAATGTCCTAGATTTTTTCCCATGCCTTTGGTATTTTCCTTTCCTTTAGATAACTTGTATGAGAGTGTATCAATAGCCTCTGAACTCTGACATCTACTGCTTAGGTCTCCTCTGTAAGACTTTTGGTCCAATCCAGCTTCTTTCCCCTCTTTGTTCTCTTTAGAGTGGTTTCTACCATCTCCACAAGCAGTGGAGGAGGTTCAAGTATGGTGGTTTCACCATTTGTGATGCAGGATACAGTTTGGTGAAAATGGATTCAGCGAAACCTTCCCAGTGTCCTTCTGGCTGTGGTCCTCCTTCCATTTTGGTCCTTGAATGCCTTTGAGATGACTCTGTTCAGTTGGCTAACTTGCCAAGTTTCCATTAAAATGCTTTCCCTCTCTACTACTTCTCTTTGCTTTATGAGATAATGTCATCATCCTTCTTTTTAAGCTTTTACAATTGAGTTGTCTTCTAGTTAGTACTGCTTTTGGCAGCCGTCTTTCTTTGTGTGACAAGTGGCTCAGAATGTTTGCTGACTAGGGCAAATAGCTCATTCATTGATTCTCCTTGTCATAATTTGCATTGGTTCAGCTTCTAGATGATTACAGTTGGTGTTGATGTCATTCCTGTTGTCCATTTCCCCTTCTTGATTTTCAATTTTTTGTTTAAATAATTGAGTGTTAAGTCATTTAATTTTTGTACTGTACCTTTCCCCCACTGTTAGTCTTTTTTAAAAAAAATAATTTTGACCTGAGCTCTGATGAATCAATAGTGTGACTATACACCCAATTCAGGAATAAATCTCATTTCCACAACGCATCTTTTCCTTTCTTAAAGTTTCATCTGTTTTTCCATAAACCTACTTTATGTAAAATATGACCTACTTTGTATGGAATATAAAAATCACAAGTCTGGTGAATATTTTTTTTAAAAGTAACAATATTCCTTTGTGAAAGGTAAATATATAACTGTTTGTAGAGAAAATCCATAGAAGCAGCTGAAACCAGTCTAATCAAAGACTATAGAGATAGTTAAAGTAGTGGGAATGCAGAAACACACTGAAAAAAAAAAGTCCAGAAAATTCATTTGACTCTATTTTATGATTACTGTGATTCATGGAGAGGAAAGACTTCTGTTTGTTTTCCACATGTGCTTTAGCTGTGGAGAGCATGAAACTCAGTAAATTGAAATGGCCTCTTGAAGCTGTGTATACAGAATATGTTGGCAAGATAATCACATTTTTTCCAGAGAAAATTAGATACTTTCAATAAGCAAAAACAAACCTTTTCAAAAACCATGTCCATGACAGTGAAAGGATTGCTTGAATTGTATAAGGTTGCTCTCACAGAATTGCTAAGTGTAAAAAGCCTCATTTGATAGAAAAAACCATTGGTGCTACCTGTGGCTGCTGACGTGAGCAGAGCAATGCTTGATGAATCATAAGCTATCTAGCTCTAAATGTCTCCACCTTACATAAGGTGGTGGGAAGGAGGATGGCCTATTTCTGAAGGCCTTTCAAATCAATTAATTGACTGAAATCTTCCTGTTTTCACTGTAAGTGGATGAAATAATACACGCAGTTAAAAGATGGTCATTTGATTGCGTATCTTGTTGAAACCTATGCTAAAGAAGATTTATTACTTCACAAACTTAACTGATGGCAATGCCACATGAAGGTAAAATTTCAATATAATTAATGGAATTTTTACTACAAACGATACGATGTGGGGAGTTGTATTAGGCTCTTCCCTGATAGCTTAATTTATGTCAGGAAAAAATGGAAGTCAGCAAGTACTAGTTTGAACTTTGGCCCCTTAAGCAATTTGGACTCATAATAATAATAATAATAATAACAATAGCTAGCATTTATATAATCACACTTTAAGGTTTCCAAAGTGCTTTACAAATATTCTGTCATTCATGACAACCACTTGCATCAAGAAATTTGAATGAAGAGCTACAGACACTTTCCCAGGCCATTACAAGAGTAATCAGTCTTATAGAAACCGTCCACTCAAAGGGAGGCTCTTTGCATGATTAAGCGACAATATCTGGGCTAAGGATGGGGCTCTTCGCCCTGCTGTAAAGCACACCAGCTTCCTCATGCCAAAGTAATTTGAAGAGTGTTGGAGAAGAAAGAAGAGGCTGAAGTTTTCTTAATGATAATGAAAAGGTGAGATGGATTTGTTTTATGACATTTGTTCCAAAACTTGAGTGTTTGGTGTTTAGTTTTGAAGAAACAGCATTTTAAGAAATTGGTGCAAAGTCCTCACATCCTCTGACTGGAAAGAGAAATTAAGTGCACTCATGAACTAATCTGATGGGTACAAAATTTGTAAACTATTACATTTAATATATTTCCCAATTTTTAAAAAAATATTTTGTTCAGTTATTTATGACTTTTTGTGATCCCACTTGGAGTTTTCTTGGCAAAGATACTGGAGTGGTTTGTCATTTCCTTTTCCAGCTCATTTTACAGATGAAGAAACTGAGGCCAACAGGGTTAAGTGACTTTAGAGTCACTCAGTCAGTGAGTGTCTGAGGCCAGATTTGAACTCAGGAAGATGAGTCTTCTTAACTCCTGGCCCTTACTCTATCCGCTATGCCACCTAGCTGTCCAGTTGAAAAAAAAACCTGTCTTGCAAATGAAAGAGAAGAAAGCAAGGATCTGTCAATTAATCATCACTTCCCTTGTTGACCGAAGCAAGCCTCACTTTATCTTAGAGACCTAGATATTTCTAAACAAGAATACCTAATTATGCTAAATTTGGTATTTCTCTATAAGAGAGAATTTCTAGACTCATCTTGTGAGAACATGTAGAAATAAGCATTTGCAATCGAAAACCTTGTGTTTTGCTTTGATTATGGACACATAAAGGATTCTCTAGTTCATCAAGGGAAGCTGTGCACAATTTTCTGCTAGTTGTAGCATATCATTCACGTGAAGCAGGGTTCTCTACAATAGGTGTTGTAAAGATATCGATCTCAATTAGTGACTGCGAAAGAATTATGAGTAGCAGTATCATTAATGACAACATGTTTGTAAAAGATTTTGTTAATCAATACACATCTGTGAATTTATATAATTTTTATTGTATGTTGGAGTTTGGGTGTATTATAAAATCATAATAATTTTTAAAAATTTTAGTAAAGGAAATGATTTGCCCAGATTGATTTTGTAGAAAAGCATGGGAGGGCTTGGTAACTTTTTTTTTTCCTGTAAAAAGGGGGTGATAATGCTACATCCTGTTTGGAATCCGCTGATGTGATGAAATATGATGGTACAAGATAAGAGTAGGAGGAGATGAGATATGGCAGTGATGCAGAGTTACAGTATCTATCTGGACCATCTCTACATTTATAAAAATGGAAAACAAAGCTGAAGGCATTGGAAAATCAATGGACTGAACTTGGGACACAGAATAAATAGATATGTTTGCCTTTATTATGGCCCATTTGTTGGTTCTACTCTATTAAAATGCTAAGGGTTTTAGATAAAATCTCATTCCTTCTTTTGTATGTTTATTTCTGTGTCTTTGTGGATGCTTATTAATTTTATAATAAAAAGTTATGAAAATCCTCTCCTTTTGGGTAGTTAACACCACTTCAAAAGTGATGCCTGGAGAAGCACCTCAATAAACACACCCTGGGGGCCTCACTAGACACACCGCCTCTAGGAGGGCAGATGATGAGGAAGCACCCAAAACATGCAAAAAGCACCACATCATGTCCTTCATTTAGAATTTTGAAAAGCTGTTCAAGAAAAAAAGAATGAATTCCACATATCCTGCATCGAGATTTGAGGGAAATACTATAAATATATAAGCTTCTAGATTTGCTAAAATATTCTCTGCTTGAGGGCTCAGCATTCATACCTACACAAGCCTGATCCTGTTCTGTCCTCTTTCTTCATAATCCCTGCCCTCAAGAAGCTTATATTCAAACAGGAGAGATAACATATAAGCAGATAGCTCCAGATACAGAGATGTTGGGTGAGGTGATGTTCAGGTCACAGGAGGGGGAGGGGAAGGAGGAGTTGGAGGGAGAAAAAGAAGGTTAATGGTCCACTAAGGGGATCCTCACTGACCTGGCATCTATCTCATGCCATCCTTTTGTCATGCTTGTGTGTGGGTATGTCTAGGCTCCATCCCACATGAGAGAACTGCTTTCCACTTATGGGGAGGGTCAGGGGTTTTATAGCAAAGGACAGGGTCTCTATGAAAAACTCCTGCTAGTTTTTCCACCATATATGACAGGTACAGTGATAACCAGCTATGAGGAAGCTAAACATTTGTTGTGCATGAGACTCTAAGGGCAGGAAAGAGAGAGAAGCAGCAGGTCAGAAGATGGGGTGGGCCAAGAGTGTCAACAACCGGCTGGGAGGAAGCCTAGGACCAAAGAACTCAGAGAGGTGTTCTGGGTCAGCAGGAAATGGACTAGAAAGCATCTGAGGCACCTTCAAGTTCAACGACTCGGTGGTTCTGTGGACTCTCATGGAAATATTCTAAAATCCCATTTAGACTGAAATCCATCAAGCGTTACTTTACCACGAATTTTTTCCTCAAGAATGATAGAGTAGAGCCATTGACAGCCATGGACAGTCTAGCTCCACCATGAAATGAATTACTGTTTCATCCCTTGGTGGACTGTAAGCTGTTCATAGTCTGCAGAGGGAGGAAAGGAAAGGACCATCTTTCAACTTAACTTTATCAACTTAGCCAGGAACATAGTAGGTCTTAATAAATGACTGTTGAATGAAGTGTTCAAATACAAGATGATGCTGTTGAACCAGGCTTATTTTCATCATGGAAATTGAGGTGCTCTTCCTTCATGTGCCAGCTGGAGCTCTTTGCTTGGGCAGAGAGACACCCTTAAGTCCAATAATTTTCAGCTTATTTTTTTTAAAGCAGAAGTGAAAAGAAGTCAGATGGGGACAGTTTGGGTCTCTGGGATGCCATCACATCCACGGGTATGGTCTTCACTGCTGATGTTTAGTGTGTCCCCTAAAAATGATGAAGGAAGAAAGGAAGGAAAAAAAGGAAGAAGGGAGGAAGGACGGAAGTAAAGGGAAAAGTGAAGGAAGGAAGAAGGAAGGAAGAAAAGGAGAAAAAGAGGAAGGAAAGAAGGAAAAAAGCATTTATTAAGCACCTATGATGTGCCAGGCATTGCGCTAAGTGCTAGAAAGCTTAATGAAAACACATGAAAAAGATAAGAGTGCAATGCTATCATAAAACTGGCTGAAAGAGCCCCAGGCACAGATTTAATGTGTGAGAGAAGAGGAAACTAATGGGAAGAAGCAAAATAATTATTCCTCTCCCATCAGGTAAGGTTAATCGTGCCCCACACCCTGATGACACAGCCAGAGGAGGGTGGCCAAACCTCTGAACTTGAAAGCTCAGAATACTTCAAAGCTGAAGCCCGAGGAGCTTCAGAAGGGAGGGCGTGTGGGGACAGGCCAGTGAGTGGGTCGTAATATAAGGTCATGCAACTGGAGAAGAAGCTTCTGGAAGACCACTTGTCCTTGTTTAGGCTGGATGGGTTATTAGCTTTTTATTATGTTCAGAGCAATTGGCCAGGGAAGAAACACCCAGCTATTGTCTTTATGGCCTGAGAACTCTGTTAGCTAAATGGGAGTGATGACATTAGTACCTTCGACCCAAGAGGTTTGAGTGTTTTGGTCTATATTTATGGGGATGTGTTGGATAGAGACAGTTTGCACCTGCTCAGTCTTGTGTGACTCTTAATTTCTGCTGTGGTCATGGCAGAGTGAAGGAGAAAAGGGCAGATTATTGTGCAGAGAATCACACAATATTGTGAGTGTCTCTAACCTGGGCTTCAATTCCACCTCTGACACACACTGGCTATTAGACCTTAGCCAGATCACTTAGGTTCTTCTTGTTCTAGGTATTGCTGTAGAAGGTGTGGAGAAGGTGCTGCTTTGCAGTGGCAGAGAGGGATTCATCATACCTGGGTAGTTCTCTAGGGAGTTAGTTTTCAGTACCAATGAAATCACAGGCCACATCCTTATTTCCAGTCCTTAGACTATGAACGTTAACTCAGCTGTTGATGTTCTGGATGTGATACACTTATGTTCTTTTTGCCCTGAATAGATCCACTCATTAAAAACCTCTTTGGGTGTCTCATCTTGCTCTATAGGAGACTATGGTCCCTGAAATGCTTTGCTAGTAGGGTAGAGGCAAGCCAGGTTCTACCAAGCTACAAAGCCTTCTCATGTGGTCCCAGGGATAGCTCACGTGCTGGTCATCCCAGGTGACTGAGAGGACATTGGGTCATCTCAATTTGAATCACTAGGACTTATAAGAAGACTACAAAAAAGAATGGCATTTTACTTGCCAACACCTGTTGCAGAGGATGAGAAGGCAGAGATTGTATTAAGCACCTACTAAATGTGTGATGTTAGATGCTAGGGATGAAAATATGAAGGTGGGGGGCAGCTATGTGGCGCAGTGGATAGAGCACCAGCCCTGGATTCAGAAGGACCTGAGGTCAAATTGGGCCTCAGACACATAACACTTACTAGCTGTGTGACTCTGGGCAAGTCACTTAACCCCATTGACTAGCCAAAAAAAAAAAAAAATATGAAGGTGGGACAGTCTCTGTCTTCAATGATTGTAATGATAATAGTAATAATAGCTAACATTTATACAGCTCTTATTATGTTGTGATAAGCACTTTATAATTATCTCAAGGAGCTTACATTTGATTGAGGGGAGATAGCAGGTTCACAGATAAGTAAATACAAGATACATAAAAAAAAACAATACAAAGTGATTTGGTGAGGACACACTATTAAATGGGGGAAATCAATAAAGACCTTTTCTCGGAGGTGGCATTTGAGCTGAGCCTTGATGGGAAGTAAGGGTTGGAAGAGGTGGAGGTGAGGAGGTAAACGTATCAATATGCCAGAGAAATTTTCCAAAGAATTTGATAAGACCCCCAAAATCAAATTAAAACAGACTTCAGTACTTAGTAACTTTAATGCCAGGGTGACTATAGAGAAAGATGGCAAAAATAGGTTGGAAATATTGCTTTGGAGAAAGAAATGAGAGAAGTCAAGGGTTTGTAGACTATATGAAGTCTCACACGTGGATGTCAGGAGAGTCAGAAGACAATAGATGTGAGGGGTAACAACTAACATCAGATTGTGAAACCATGTTAATGTTGGTTCTTCTTCCAATGAAGTACAACAAAACCCATCTATTAAATAACTGGATATTAAATAAATTCAAATTGACCTCCAGTTTCAATTAGATGTTGTGGATGGAGGTTTCACTATTTAAAAAAAAGCATCTAGTCAATCTCTTTCTTTAAAAAAAATTGTCTCCATTTTTTTTATAATCAGGAAGCAGTTTCCTCTTTCTCACTTAAAGGTTGATCACATAATTAAGTACATATACATGGCCAGAAATACACACACATACACATACACAACAGATCCCTTCCTTCTTCTCCCCTCTCCTTCTCTTTCCTTCCTTTTTCCTTCCTTTCCTACTCAGGGAGACAGGGCTGAAAGACTCATATCCTCTAAAAAACAATCCAGGATCATCTGTTAAAGAAGTAGGATTTGAATTCTTTTCTGATATATTGAACTGGATCATCTGGACTCAATTCAATTACAATTCAGTTCAATTCATTAAACATGTATTAATCACCTACTATGTACTAGGCATTGCACTAAACACTGGGGATACAGAAAGAGGCGAAACACTATCCTGGTCCTCGAGGAGGTTACATTCTAATGGGACAGGGTAATTATACCAAAGAAGGGAGGGGGGTTATAATTCTAAAAACAATCTACCATCTCTCATCCAATTCTGTAGACTTTAGTCATTGAAGATATAATGGAGCCTTCCAGGATTTTTCATGATTTTCATCAGGATTGTCTTAGAAATTTCCTCATATTAATCATCATTATTTTGAACATGGATGAAAGTTTACTGTGTTGTGTCTTCCAAGATATTGATCAAAATTGAATTTCTGCTAGACCATTTTCCAATTTTCCCAACAGTTTTTGTCAAACATAGTCCTTATGCCAAGTGGTAATTAAGCTAGACCATAGATTTTTGTTACAAAAGAGGACTTCTATTGGAGGGCCCAATGTGGACCTATCTTAGGGTTGAGAAGGTAGAAGAGGGAAAATTGTGGGGATGTTCTTCTTAATTCTGAAGAGATCAGAGGAGAAAATTCCAAGCAGCTGATGATTCTGTCCAAAGGACCTTCAGGGAAACTAGGGTGATTGGAGAAGTAGCCCTGAAATTCATATGTACCCTGAGTATGGCCCCCAACTTTCCCTCCCAGAAGAGGATAAAAGTACCTGGATGACAACAATTAAATGGTTCCAAAGAATCAGTTCCAGAGGGTCTCCAAGTGAGTGGTCACCTTCACTTAGATGAGAGTTACCAGGACCACCATGGAGGGATGGAAACCACCATTAACATCTTGTCACCACCCCAGAGACTTTATAGGAGCATAGATTTATAGCTGGAAGGGACTTTAGCAGTTACGTAGTCTATCCCCCTAACTTTATTAATGTGGAAACTTGGTCAAAGAGAGGTAAGGTCAGACAGCTAGTAAGTGACCTTGATCGAGATCAGACAGGCAGAGCTGGGACTGTAACCCATGTCTTCTGGTTCCAAATTCAGGAGGCTTTCCATGGTACCAAACTGCCTTCCAAGACTTCTCTTTGTGTGAACTTATGAATCAAAGGCATAACCAAAACAAGGCTAGAAAACCGTGCCATCCAGTGGCACATGGTGAATTTTGGCAGCCTTGTCTCAGCCCATCCTAGTAGAAGTCTGGAACAGAATAAAGGGAGTTGCAGAATTGTGCTTTTTGTGTGGTTTCACTGAGGTGTGTGTATTTGGGGCAAACGAATAACAAAAGGACAGAATCTCAGAGTTAGAAAAAACCTCTGAGGGCATCTAGCTCTAGCCTCTCGTCAAGAACCGCCCACATTCTCCCCCAAACCCCGCAGATGATCTCCAATGTTGGTTCCATTGCTTCCTAAGGCAGTCTGTCCCACTTTTGGACAGCTCCTATCATCAGGAAATGTTTTGGTTCTATTGGGGCTTGCCTTGCTCATTGTTTCTGGGTCTTCCCTCTGTGGCCAAGCAGAGCAAACCTAATTTCTTTTCTACCTGTCAACCCTTCCCATACTTGAAGACAGTTACCCTGTCTCCCCTCTCTCCCCAAACCTTCTCTTCTCCAGGATAAACATCTTCAAATCCTTCACTTCATCTTTATATAACACAAACTCAAGCCCCTTCACTATCCTTCTATCTTTCTTTGGACATACTTCAGATGGTCAGTGCCTAATGATTGGGCGTGCTCTCCCACATTCTCTGCACACTGCTGATGAAAAGGCAGGGACTGTCCTAATGCCACTGACACATTTTCTTCTGTATTGTGGAAGCACCGTAAGCCTGCACTTCTGTCTGGAACTTTTCTGCAGCCACTGGTGCCAACCACCCTGAGAATGCTGAAGATTCAGCAGGAGACTCAGAAAAATCTATAGACAAGTCCTTAGCCAGGGTTCAGCAAAAAGAGTTCTGAATTAATTTTTTCCTTAACCAAAAAAAAAGAAAGAAAAATTGATTTTTTGCCCAAAACTTCTGATTTTTTTAAAGTTGTCTTCCTCTACAGATGCTTCCATTTACACCCTGTAGGTTTTAAACAAAGATAATTAGATGGATCTTTCAAAGCAAAGACCAACTGGCGTGATGGAAAATTAGAGTTGAACACATGCTTGAAGTTGAAATAGGCAACTGAGCTAACAGACAGAGCTTCCTTCTGCCAGAGTGAAGTATATTCTGGTAGGTGTGTGCTCAGTTCTGGGCATTACCTTGGATTATATATTCAGATCTGGAAGAGAGCTTAGAAATTGTCTACCCCTTTATTTTACAAATGAAGAAAGCTGTCATCTAGTCTTACACAAACGTCCCCATTCAAGAGAAGAGAAAAAGAAGCCAAGGAAGGGGCAGGGACTTCCCCAGAGTCCTCCAGGTTGTAAGTGGGAGTGCTGGAGTGCTAGCTCAGCTTCTCTGACTCCAAACCCATTCCTCTTTCCATGAAGCCATTCTGTTTTAGGAAGTTACAGGTTACATCAAGTGATGGAATCATTTAAAAGACAGTGACCAAATGAAAAAGAATTAAATCATCTGACAAAGCTATTAGGATTCTCTTTGGAATCTCCATTTCTAAGTATCAGACTTGTCCTAACAAGGTGGATTCAATGTTGTAAGTTTTTTGTCTGGACAAGTAGGCAACAGGAAACAAGCAGATTAGGACCATGCTGCTGAAGGGGAGAGTGCACTGGCATCAATTGGCTTTTCCATAGGGGGTTCCCTTGCTTTGTCTTGGGAAAAGGCTGGCCCTGGAATTGACAGGGTTCCAAAAATTAATAACAACAACTAGCATTTACATAGCACTTTACAGCTTGAAAGTGCTTTACATATCTTACTTTTTCTTCACAACAACCTATGAGGGAGGTGTTATTATTATTACTGATTTGCAGATTGGGGCTGAGAAAGGTCAAATCATTTGCCCAGTATTCCATAGCTAGTGAGCAGCTTGAGGCAGGATTTGAACTCAGGTCTTCCTGACTACAGCACTGTATCCAGCTAGCTACAGCTAGAAGCATTATTCAAATTCTTAGTAGCTGTCTAGTCAGAAAATGGAGGAATGTGAGGATGAATGTGTAGCTGCCAACCCCTACAATCCACATTCTGCCTTTTTCTTCATAGGATCTCACTTGCAATTCACACAAATGTAACCCTGACTCAGTACCCTTATTTGCCAGCTGGAAATTGGCTTCTCTTTCCTTTTCTTAAGAATCTGCTTCTATTTCCTCCTCCTCTGTGCCTCAGTTTCTTTCTCTGTAAAGTGTGGGGGTTGGACTAGATGAGCTCAAGCTTTTTAAAAAAAACAATCCTGTGGAAACCTGATTTTTCAGTTGCTAATTGGTGTCTTCTAAACTCAAGATCTCCATTTCCTTATGAGCTCCCTCCATTTACCTAAAGTGAAAGCACAATTACTTGGCTTATCTTAGCACCATTTGGAGCTCTTGTCTCATAGTACAACCTCCACCAACCTCCTTCTCCAGTGCCTCATGACGGCATAGATATGACCCCAGGTGCACTAAGATTGGCCAGCACAAGCTCTCTCCGTTAAGACATAGAGGAGACCACCACCAGAGCCATCATCAGGATCTAGATGGGCTGGTCTTCAGGCAGAAGGTCAGTGCTGAGCCTTCCCAGAGAGGAGCTCTGCTACCTTTGCTGAGTTATCCATTCTACTCATCAGCCTGCAGGTTATCTGGGTTACAATCCCAGGACAGTAACCAAAAATCATGGACTTCATATAGGACAGAACAGGCTCTATCTGATGTGTTTGGTTGGCTTCTCTTCATGATGTCTTGGGCAGGAAGACCTTTGTAATGACTAATTTGAGAAGCCTAGCCACATCACATTGGGAGTAAATCATTGAACTGACCAATCATTAAGCCTTTGTCATATGCCTATTTTTATGCCTGGCACTGTGTCAAGGTTAAAGGACACAGAGATGAAAAGGAACAGGAATGTTGCATTCTAACAGACATGCATGGAAGTCATTACATATAAAACACAGAAAAGATCATTGGGAGGTGGGGCACTAGCTATTGGATGGATTGGGAAAGGCTTTGGGCAGGAGGTGGCAGTGGAGCTAAGCTTTGAAGGAGATGAGGGGTCCTAAGAGGCAGATGTGAGGTGGGAGCACATTCTAGGCATGGGGGCTAGCCACTGCAAAGACCCAGGGATGGAAAATGGAGTTTTGTGTACAAAGAACAGCAAGACATCCAGTTTGATTGTACCAGATTGCATAGAAGGGGATAATATAGAATACTACTGGAAAGACAGGTTGGAGCTGGTTGGGAAGAGAATGACAGAGGGATTCATATTTGATGATACATCTAACAGAGAGCCAGTGGAGTTTACTGAGCAGGAAGCTGACATGGTGCTTGAGGAATAGCCCTTTGATGGCTCTGTGAAGGATGAATTGGAGAAGGGAAAGGCTTGAGGCTGGAAGACCAATTGGGAGGCTCTAACACGTGGTAGATAAAGTCAAAGGTGATGAGGACCTGAATTAGGCTGATGGTTGTGCAAGTGGAGAGGAGACACACCTGCGGGATATCGTGGGTGGAGATTCAACAAGAGAGGGGTCAAGGATGACTCTGAGGTTGGAAATCTAACTGGAAGAATGGTGGTACTCTCAGCAGAATAGGGTGATTTACTAGAGAGAGAGTTTGGGCTGCAAAGATAATGAGTCTGTCTTGAACACTTTGCAGTGGAAATGCCAATGAGACATTGACAATGAGGTGCTTAGTTCGTAATTAGGAATGGAACTCAAGATTAAGATGATTTATAGGTGTGGGAGACACCTGCATTGAAATGATAATTGAACCTATGGGAGCTGATGAGCTCATCAGCTGAAAGAGTGTTGAGTGAGAAGAGGACAGAGAGTCATGAGGGATACCAATAGTTAGGAGATGTCACTTGGAGGCAGATCCAGCAATGGAAACTGAGAAGAAGAGGTCAGAGACACAGGAGGAGAACGAGAGTGATGATAACCCAGAAAGGGGAGTGTTCAGGAGGCATGGGGTCATCATCAGGGTCAAAGCTTGCAGAGAGGTCAGTAAGGGCAAGGACTGAGAAAATTTGTCCAGCAGATTTGGTGATTAAGAGACCATTGATTACTTTGGAGTTATTATTATGCAGCAGTTTCAGCTGAATGTGGAGGGCTAGACTAGTATATGTCAGAGGCAGGATGGGAACCGAGATCTAACTGGCTCTAAGGTCAGTCTTTTATCCACTAAGCATAGGATGCCTCTTATGAATATCTGTATGTCTGTCAGAAGAAGTCTACAATAGCTACACAGCTCATTTTCCAAAATACCAAAGCTCTTTCGTAAAATTTGCTCCAACATAGTATAGTGTATTGGGATGGATGATGGATTTAGAGTTCAAACCCCGCCTCTGCTGTGTGACCTGGGCCATATCACTCTAGCTCTCTGTTGTGAGTTTCCTCAGCTGTAAGATAAATGGGGTGGGTTAGTCCATTTGCAAAATCTTTTCCAGCTCTAAGTCTTATCTTACGTATTTTATGATGTCTTATGATCTTAATTCTTGCTCATAAGATGCTGTCTTGTACCTGTAAACACTTTGCTGGGTCTTTGCTGACTTGAGGTGTGGAATCGACTGTGGCTAGAGTTACGAAAATGCAGAAAATGCCTCTCCATCTGTACTCCAGACCCTCTCAGGGCTCCTGTCTTCCTCTCAGGTCCTTGGATGGGCACAAACCTTTCCTGGTCCTACACACCTTTACCTGTGCTGCCATCTCTTCCTGGAGGGCTCCAAAGAGGGGGTCTCTGTCACATGGTGCATTACAAACTCAGCAAGTATCTATATTCATGGCTAGATTTCTTCTGCCTTTGATTCCTGAGTGGCCTCTTCGTGCTGCTGTCTTTAGATCTGGGTTAGTGCTGACTCTTTCATGCATTACCTGGCATTCATCCAGCCAGGATCCCAGTGTGCTATATTCTGCTGATATCTATAATCTTTGTAGGTCTGTTCTCACTATTTGTATTTCCCCCTAGGTGTTCTCCATGCTGCCCAATTGTATGGTAAAAATGCCTTAAATTAGTAGCCTTGCATTTAAAATGCTATTTGCTCTTTCTCGATGTGTAGGTGAAGGCCAGTCTGTACGCCGGAACTTCGTTTTCTTTCTTTACTGTTTTTGAAACAAGCTGTTAATTTGGCAAAGGTCTGATATTTCCCTAGTGTCTGAGAGATTTCATATTTACCTGCCCTAATCCTAAATTTGCACTCATATGTAATATCCTGTATAAATTCCTTCTTCTTTCCCCCTGCTCAACAATTCAAAACTCCCCGATATCATTTCCTGTTCTCTCTAACTTTACACCAGTCTCTGATGAAGACTTGGATCTTTTCTTGACAAGACCAACCCCTCTGCTCAAACCCTTGCTCCCATCCCAACCCATGTCCTCATTTGTAAGATGAGAGGCTCTGACTAATGACCAGTAAGGTCCTACCCACATATAGGTCTATGATTCTAAGATTTTTCAGCAGATTGACTCATAATCTTCTCCTCCTACCCCCTCACACTCAAGGTCAATCTTTCCTCTTCTATTGGCTCCTTGAAATGAGACAATATTTGTAAAGTGCTTAGAACAGTGTCTGGCATATAGTAGGTGCTTCATAAGTGATTCCTTCCCTCCCTCCTTCCCTTTCTTCCTTCTTTCCTTCTTTCCTTCTTTCCTTCTTTCTTTCCTTCCTTCCTTCCTTCCTTCCTTCCTTCCTTCCTTCCCTCCTTCCCTGCTGCTTATAAACATGCCCAAATCATCCTAATTTTTAAATGACACTCACTTGATTCTACATCTTCTCAAGTTATCATTTTATATCTCCTCTCCCTTTCAAAGCAAAACTCCCAGAAAAAGCTGCCTATGTGTATTGCTTGCACTTCTCCTGATTCACATCTCATCTCTTTCAGCCTGGTTTCCTATCACTCACCCAACATTGTTCTCTCCAAAGTTATTGATCATTTCTCATTGCTAAATCTGATGACCTTTTCTTACTCCCTACCCTTCTTGACCTCTCTGCAGCAGATGACACTGGTGACCATCTCAACTAATCAATGAGCATTTATTGATAGCCCCTGTCATGTGCCAGACACTGTGTTTGGTTCTGAGGCCAAAGACAAAAACAAAATGGCTTCTGCCCTAGAGTTATAATGCATTCTACAGGGGGAGAAAATGCATACATGCATACATACACATATATGTATATGTTACTACCTATATTTCTATGCACAAAATAAATACAAAATAATTACCTTTTGGAGGGGGACTCCAGCAGCTGTGAGGGAGAGTAGTAAAGGTTTCATGTAGAAGGTGATTTGAACTGATCCTTAAAGGGACTCTAAGGGGAGGTAAGGAGGGAATGCATGGTGAGGGGGGAGCCGTTGCAAAAACAAAGAGATAGGAGATTGAGTGCTGGGTGGAAAGAACAATAAAGAGGGCCCTTTGCCAGGATTGTAGAATGAGTGAAGGGGAGTAATACTCAAAAAGGCTGGAAGGGTGGGATGGAGCCAGGTTTTGAAGGACTTGAAATTGCTTCTTCTTCTCTGCCTTTTCAGACCTTCTTATCTCTTGGTTCTCCTACTTGTCTCATTGTTTTTTGTTAGGCTTCTTTCCTGTATTTTCATTCATATCATGTCCACCAAGCAATCTTCCAAGGCCTCGTTTGGGGTCCTATTCTCTTTTCCTTCTACATTTCTTGTCTCAGTGACCTCATCAGCTCCCAATGATCATCTCTATGCAGTTGACTCCTACATATATAAACCCATTCACAGTCTTTCTCCTGAGCTGCAGTCTCACATTGTCAATTGCCTATAGGATGTTTCAAACTGGATGTCTCGTAGGAATACCAGACTACATCTATCTAAAATAGAAATTTATCTCTTTCCCACCAAACCCTCCCATCTTTTGAACTTCTCTATTTCTGTCAAGGGTGGCACCATCCTCCCAGTCACCTGGGTTCACAGCTTCAGCGTCATTATTTAGTCCTTACCCTTGCTTCTTACCTCCATACAGCCACCCCGTTGCTCAGTCTTGTCAATACTGCCTCCACAAACATCCCAACATACGTCTCCATGTTCTCTACTCACACAGCCACTACTCTGGTTGTGGGCCTCATAAATCTTATCACCTCTTCCTTGTACCATGGAAGGAGGCTCTTAATGGGTTTCTCTGCCTTCAGTGTCACTCCCCTAATTGGTAAACTTTAATGGCTCCCTATCTCCCTTATGATTACATACAGATTCCTCCATTTGTCATTTAAAGTCTTTTGTGACCTCAGTCCATCCTACCTTTCCAGCCTTATCACACATACTCTTCTTTCACTGACTCTACAATCCATCCAAACTGGTCTTGATGTTCCACACACACAACATTCCATCTCATACTGTCTCCTCTTCATCTATGATGGAGAATCCCTGTGTTGCTTAAACATAGAGCTCATGTGCTATCTCCTTTGGTAAGGCCTTTCTTGGTCACCCATTATTAGTGCCCTCCTTTCCTCGGGTTACTTTGTATCTTTTTTGTACATCTTTGCTGTTTCCTCCCAGTAGAAGGCAAGCTCCTTGAGGGCAGGAGCTGTTTTGCTTTTGTCTTTGTATCCCTCATACTTGGCGTATGCTCAGTAAATGATGATTAAGTGGTATTTTTGAATTAAATGCCCATTATCCATTTGTTAACTGACCTACCACCCTTAATAAGAGCCACAGCCTGAAGCAACGGCTTTTGATCTGTCTCAGCTGTTCTATGATTTGCGGACAGGGAGCTGAGGTTTGCTTTAAGGATCTTTAGCTTTTTTTTGAGGGTGAAAAGCATTGTCTTTGGCTAACTGACACATTTTGGCTACCACTGCCTCTTTTGTCTTGAAGACTTGAAAGTAAACCAGTATTCAGCCCCCAAGTCTGGGAGTGAGACCCCATAGAAGCTGAAGCCATCAGAAAGATTCCTTCATCTCAGAAAGGATCAGAATCTAGTTTTGAACCATAAAACCAGTCACAACCATAATAATAATAAGTACTAACATTTACAGTAGTTTTCTCACGTATTATCTCACTGGATCTGCACCACAATCATGCAAAGCAAATGCTATTATTCTTCCCATTTTATAGATGAATAACAAAGACTGAGAGGTTAGATGACTTATCCAGGATCACAGAGCTATTTATTGTACTTCTGAGGCAGGATTTGCACTCAGGTCTTCCTGATTCTAAGTCCAGTGCTCCATTTACTTTACCACCTGCTATATCTGCTATACCATTCTCTGCCCTCTAAACAGCAACATGGATCTCTGGAGCATTATTACCCTGAACTAAAATGGCATGGACCACTTTCAGATCAACTGATACATAATTCATGAGGGTAATTGAGACAAATTCAATTCAGTGGCAAGGGAGATTTGTTACTTTAATAGTGACATGTGATGCCCTCTAAACTCCCTTGTCCTGAGGCAAATCTCTAATGGGCCTCCACCTAGTTACAATTCCTTGACCAGTAGATTGGAAGTAGGCTATGTTGTCATATGCCCATGCAAAAGTTTGAGACCTTTATATGGTTATTCAGGACGAGAATTTTGCCCATCATTCCCTAGTGCCTGCTCCCACTCCAACCCCAGGAATGGGTCAATGGAGACATTCCTCTTTGTAGAAAACTGGCCCATGGCAAGATCACTAAAATCTGGTGAGAACTGGGTTGCAGACCAGTGTGTCACCCCTTTCTTCTCCATGTTCCAAAGATAGCAAATTCTCACTCCCCTCAGATCTCCCAGAGGGAATGTTAACAGCTGCCATTCTCTCAGCAGTCCAAGTGACTTTTATTTTCTGTTTTAAGTGACAAATTTACTCCTTTTTTGGGGGGGGTGTCAGTGCTTAAAGATGTTACCCAATTCTTGATGGGGATAGGAGAAAGACCTGAGATTTTACTGATTTAAAGAACTCCCAGGTGAGAAAGCTCCCTCTAGGTATTTTAAAATTTTATTGACCTAACATACCAGAGCACATAAACTTGGTGACATATTCTATTAATGCAAGCTGAAAATCTTTCTAGGAGCAGAACATCTACTTCTCTGACATCCTTTTCTCCTGCTTGTTTTGAATTTTTTCTGATTCATCCATTCTGAATTCCATGAGACAGTTGGGTGGTACAGTGGACAGACCACTGTACTTAGAGTTAGGATAGACCTGAGTTTGGATCTTGTCTCACTGGGTAGAGAGATGGTCCAGTGGATAGAGCACTGGGTCTGGAATCAAGAAGACCTGAGTTCAAATCTGGCCTCAGATACTTACTAGCTGAGTGACCCTGGGCAAGTCACTTCACCTTGTTTGCCTCAGTTTCCACATCTGCAAAATGAGCTGGAGAAGGAAATACAGACCAGTATCTTTGCCAATAAAGCCCCAAATGGGGTCATGAGAGCTGAACACAACTGAAAACAACTAAACATTGGATCTTGTTTCATATGCTTTCCAAGTGTGGAATCCTGGGCAAGTTACTTAACCTTTCTCTGCCCTAGTTTCTTTACCTGTAAAATGAGAGCAAAAATAGTACTTCCCAGATTGTTGTAAGAATCAAAATCTTGAAGCACCATAAATGTTAGCTTATTATTATTATTAGTGACCAAATTTTCTTACTTGTTGTTCCCCATATACAACATCCTAGCTTGTACCTTTGTGTGTCTCTACACACGCCAGTCACCAAGACTGAAATGCCCTCCTTTATCACCTTGCCTCCTAAAATCTCCACCTTCCTTCAGATAACAGCTCAGATGCACTCAGTCATCATTTGTACCTGAAGTCTTCCCTGATCCTGACAGCGGTTAGGACCCTGCCCTCCTTTGCAAAATTGTTTTGTCTTTATTCTTCATATTTCATCCCTCCCCTCTCCCCTTCCTAGAGTAGATAGCTTCTTGAAGATAAGGACTGTTTTTGCTTTTCTTTGTATCCCTAGTACTGGCACACAGTAGGCGCTTAATAAGTGCTTGTTGACTTGTTTTCTACCAACTCCTACTAGACAGTCTCCCTTATTTGCAAGGTTCACATCCAGCCCAGTTACCAGATGGACTTGATCATTGGCTTTGTCATATCCTTATTTTTTGGGGGGAGGAGTTATATTTATCAATAAATCCTCTAACCAGCCTGTAACTTGTTCGCATAATGATTCACATGACACAGATGTTGAAGCTGAGGTAAAGATATTCTATAGGGTAGGAAGCTGATCTAAAACTTCCAAAGCATTTTACTCACATTCTCTCCTTTGAATCTCATGAAAACTCTGCTAAATAATGGAGATACTACTATCTCTGTGTCACAGATGAAGAAACTGTGGCTCAGAGAGAGGTGAAAGGACTCTGTGGCAAGAATCCTGGAGGAAACTTTGGAGAGTCCCTTGGACAGCAAGTAGATCAAACCAGCCGATACTTAAAGAAATTAATGCAGATTATTTATAGGAAAGTCAAATACTGAAGCTAAAACTTAAATCCTTTGGCCACATAGTGAGAAGATGGGATTCATTGGGAAAGACCCTGGCATTGGGAAAGATTGAAGGCAAAAGGAGAAGGGGATGGCAGAGCATGAGATGGATGGATAGTGTCATGGAAGCAACAAACATGAGCTTGGACACACTTGGAGAGATGGTGGAGGACAGATAGGCCTAGTGTGCTACTGTCCACGTGGTCACGAATAGTTGGACATGATTGAATGATGACAACAATGATAAGGACAATGACCATTACTGCCTGTGTGTTCTTGGGCATGTTGCTTCCTTTCTTTGGGCCTCAGTTTCTCCACCTGTAAAGTGAGAAGGAGGAGGGCTAGATGGTGTCTATGCTCCTTTGATTAAAGGACTTCTGGACTTGTTTCTGGGCCTTCGTCTACAATCATTTGGTGTGCCCATAATCAGTCATATACCTACCAAGGGTCAGAGGCCAGGTTCCCACTCCAGTTCTTTCTGACCCCAAGCTTGGTCTCTCTCTCCACTGCTTTGTTCTGCTTCTCAGTCCTTAGGGCCTTCAGGTCAGAAGGTATAGGATAAATTAGGATGTAGGTTTACAAACAGGTTACATAAATGCATGCCCAGAAGATCAGACTTGCCTTCTCACTAGGTTGCACTCATTCCATTCTACCAAAGGTATGCTGGGTTTTCTTTGACATTAGGTATTTTAACAACTTAAATCCTGGGTTTACTCACAGTAGGAGGCTTCTAAGGGGTGAAAGCCTTCAAATTCTGAACATTTGAACTCTGAGGGAATAATCATGTTCCCTGAAGTGCATTTTATTAACTTTAAAAAGGGAACAGGTAGACTGCAGGCACTAGACAATTTATTCCACAGTGCTGGGAATTTCTCTAGATACACAAATATAATTTCTAACTATAACCAGTGTCCATAATTCCCCTCTATCATGCTTGGATCAATAGGAATTGCTCAGTGTGCAGCACCCCTTGGCTACTCCCAAATTCAATGGGGTTGCTTAGGGGTAATAAACCAATAACAAAAGCAACTTTATCAAGACAGAGAACAATGGAAATAACATGGGAAGGAATCATATCAATAACAAAACATTCTTTATGTCCGTACATAATAGGGTGAAATACCCTGTGCCTGCAGGGGTTATAATCTAACTTCCTTCTAATCCCTCCCCCTCTCCCCTCCCCTCATAATGAGAGGGAAGGACCACTTCAGAATTTGGATGTGTAGAGTATGGTGACATGTGCCTCATGAAGGCTCTTTTCTGAGACTTCCTCTGGGGAAGGCAAAAGAAAACCTGTCAACTTGCCTCTACTCCTCTCCCAGGTACACTGCAGCCCCTCACCATACTTTTGACTTTTCATCCCTACAGCTTCTGCAGCCTGGCTTTTTAAACTTCTTGCCTGGTAGCACCCTCTTCACTAGGATCCTTGCCTGGTGAAAATAGCACATTGGTCTCATGCCCAGTCCTCTTTGAGATGTAGTCCAAAGAATTTCTTCCAATGTGTGAGACTTTCAGCCCCGAGTATGATGGGAAAATAGTCCTGGAGCATGATTTTCATCACACAATAACTGAAGTATATCTAGAATCCCTGACACTCTTGTCATATCATTGAATTTGCCCTGAGCATAACCTGCCTCTCCCTCTGCTTTCACTTTGGCATTGTTGATCACTCTCTCCTCCTTGATACTTTCTTCTCTGTAGGTTGGCAGGACATCCCTGTTTCCTGGTTTTCCTTTTTACCTATTGGACCACTCCTCATTTGATCACATCTTCTAACTGTAGGTGTCCCAGGGCTCAGTCCTGGACCCTCTTCTCTTTTCCCTCTATACAACTTTACTTGGTGATGTCATCAACTCTCATGGATTTAATTGCCATCTCTAGGATGATGATTCTCAAATCTACTGACCCAGTCCTGACCTTTCTGCTCACTTCCAGTGTTGTATTTCCAACTGCCTATTGGACATCTCGTACTGGATGCCCCATACACATCTAAAACTCAACATGTTCAAAATTGATTTCATTGTCTTTCTTCTCAAATTCTCTGCTCTTTCCAAACTTCACTATTACTGTGGAGGATACCACTATCCTTCCAATCCCCTAAGCTTCAAACCCAGGTGTCGCCCTTGACTCCTTACCACCACCCCCAGCCCCATATTCAATCTGTTGCCAAAGTCAGTTGATCTTACATTTGTAAGACCTCACAAATATGCTGCCTTCTCTCCTCTGACATCGCCACCTGGTGCACATCCTCATTTCCTCCTACCTGTACTATTTTAATAGGTTACTGGACACGTGAGTTATAACAATAGATTGTTATCAGATAAAGGAGCTTCAAAACTCATGGACATGGAAGTGATACATTCTTGAGTGATGGAAAGATCAAGGATTTGACCATCTTTGTGAGTAGCTGAGGTGGAGTGAAGGAGGAGCTCAAGGGAAATTAGTAAGTTGAGGAATTATGAAGTTATAGAGTTTGAAGGAATATCAATAAGAAAAATTGTGAAACAGACACTGGGCTTGTTGAGGAAAGAAGGGGTGTCTTGGAGGGTGGTAGAAAATAGCTGCTAGATTTTGATTGGATGGTAAATGTGGATTGAATGACCCTCAGAGGTGGAGACATTACTGAGGTGGGTCATAGCAGTTTTATAGGTTACTGGTCAAGAAGAGGGACACTCAGAATATTGCTTTATTTGAAGCTACCTGGTAGGATGAATATTAATGTTTATTGGTGATATTGAAGGTGTTCTGTCCATCTGAGGCCCTTTGCTGAGTGGCCATTTTGGGTGGCAGGAGGGCAACAAACATGAATTAAGCATGTGCTATGTACTAGGCACTGTATTAAGAACTGGGGATTCAAATCAAAACAGAAACAAAGTCATTTCTACCCTCACTGAGCTTATATTCTAATAGGAGAAGACAACAAACATATAAGGGGAGAGGTAAAGGAGTGGGGAGAGAGAAGGTCCCCAGTGGGGGAATAATAATGAAGGCCAGTAGAATCAGAAGCACAACCAAGAAGTGAATGGGGCAGAGGGTTTTAAATGTCATGAATTCTTTCTTTGTAGTGATGAGGCTCATCTTCATTTTTTGGCATGTCTGGAAACTCCTCAGATTTTAGAGAGCTAACCTTTTTCTTCCTTAGCCCACAAGGTTGTTAAATATATCCAGCTTCTCTCTTCCTGCAAGTGTAAAAGAATAAATTAGCATACAGTACTCCCCCAATTGCTTGATTCCAATTAATTGCCTTTGTGTATCTGAACATTCATCCTTCCCTCTTTTTTTGGTTCAAAATAGCCCTGAATCTGTGATGCTGGAAACAAATGGGAAGCCTGTGTCTGGATTTTTCAGAAATGCCTATTAAATACTAAGAGGAGCACAAGACATTGTTTGAGATTCTCATGCATGCTTGGCAATGGTTTCCATCCTTGGGCTTTTGTCTCTTTCAAGTTCATAAGAATGAAGTGATGCTGGAGGAGAAACTAGAGGGTGACAATGATTATACAGGTCCAGGAAGACTATGCCACTCTGTAGGTGTAATGTCCACTTGCCACCAGACTCTCCGGGGCACTGTCCATGAGGAACTAGTTCTCCTGTGAAAACTTTCCCTAGTGGGGCTGCAAGAGTATGAATAATCATCATGTTTTCCCACAAGTAGGGAGGTGAGAATCTCTCTTGTGCTCTTCCCTAATCAGACCACATCTGAAGAGTTATGTTCAATTGTTGGCACTACGGGAGAAGGACATTGATTAGCTGGGGAGTGTTCAGAGGAAGGCAGCCAGGATGGTGAAGAGCCTTCTGTTTATGCCATGTGAAGATTAGTAGAAGGGATTAGGCATATTTTACCTTAAGAACACTCGTGGCTGGGAGTGATAGCTGTCTTCAAGTATTTGAAGGACGGCCATATGGAAGAGGGATTAGAAGAAGAGAGGTACAGCCTCAGAGGACAGAACCAGGTGTAGAGGGAGGAAGTTGCAAAGAGGCAGTTTTAGGCATATCAGAAAAATGTAGCGCTTTGGAGCTGTCCAGCAAGAAGAAGGTTGACTCAGGAGGTAGCAAATTCCCCCAAAGAGGCTCTGTGGCCATTTGTTCGATGTGCTGGAGAAGAAATTTCTTTTGTGGGTGTGGCTCTGACCAGATGGACTCTGTGATCCCTTTAAACTTTCAAAGTCTCTGATTTTGTGAGAAAGGAGGTCCCATTCATACCACGATGGGATATTGGAGAAAGGGGTCCCAAGGTAACAAAATGATCTACTTGAAAGAAAACTATTAACTTGTCATGGAAGTAGACAGCAGAGCTTGGAATAAAGACAAGATCTCCTAATTCCCAGACCAGTGCAGCGCTCTTTCCAATGAATATATGTGTGTACACACATATACACACACATACATACATATATCATACAAACACAAATGCACACAAGTATACATATATAATATACATATGTATATATACTATATGTATGTATGTATAAGCACACATCTATACATATATGTAATTTTTTATTACCCATTATGTCCAAAGCCCTGTGCTTGATGCTTAAGACATGAAGAAATCTGAGATTTGATCAGCACCTTCAATAATGATACTTGACCTTCATATGTCATTTTAAGGTTTGCAGAGTTCCAAATCCACGTAACCACATTTGAACCTCATGAAAACCCCATGAAGTAAATACTATAAATATTTTTATCTCCTTCTTACAGAAGAGAAAGCTAAGATCATAAGGAGTAAGTGATTTGTCCATGGTAGCATAACCAGTACGTACCAGAGACAGAATTTGAATTCACATCTTTCTAACTCCAGGTCTGACTTTTCATCCAAGTTACCACCCTGAGGCAGGATTTGAACTCATGGAGATGAGTCTTCCTGATTCTAGGCCTGGTGCTCTATCTGCCTGTGGTGGCACCCAGTTGCCCAGAAATAAACATTAAGTGCCTGCTGCATGCCAGGTATTGTGCTAAATGCTGGAGAGACAAAGAAAGCAAAAGATAATCCCTGCCCTCACAGAGCTCCTAATCTGAAGGGGGTGGGGGAGACAACATAACCTAAGGGGGAGGACAGTCCACTTGGAATAGGGACATGGTTACAGAGGAGTGCATCTGGGAGGGAAAAGATAAGATGGCTGCCCTCCTACTCAGGGAGGAAAGAATAAGGAGGTGATTGGTGAAAAGACCAAAGGGTAGAATTTACTTTTAGCAGCTTGAATCTGGGGGCTTTTGGTGTCAGGGAAGAAGGATCAGGCAATTGCTGCTGCCCTAGGTCTCTGTTAGTGTTTCCATAGGGTTGGGGTACATTGAGGGGTGAGCATCTCTGTTACCATAGCCTAAGGGAAGTGGGAGGAAAACAAAAATGATGAGGAAGGAGGCTTAGTTGGATTGAGGAAGGGCAGCTAGGTGGCATAGTGGATAGAGGAAGACCTGAGTTCAAATCCAGATTTCAGACACTTACTAGCTATGTGACCCTGGGCAAGTCACTTAACCCTGTTTGCCTCAGTTTCCTCATCCACAAAATGAGCTAGAGAAGGAAATGGCAAACCACTCTAGAAAACCCCAAATGGGGTCACCAAGAGACAGACACAACTGAAATGAATGAACAAAGACCCTGGGCAAGTCACTTAACCCTGTTTGCCTCAGTTTTCTCATCTGTAAAAATGATTTGGAGAAGGAGATGGCAAACTACTCCAGTATCTCACCCAAGAAAACTCCAGATGAGGTCACTGGAAATGACTGACCAACGAGGTAAGTACTAATTAGCTCTCCCCTCCGTTTAACCTCAGGCAAAAGCCATTTGTGACAATCATGATTTCTGATTCAAAGCAGAAACATTGGTGGGGAGACCACTTTTCATACAAAATATATGGTTTTCTTATCAAAATTTGGTGGATATAAATGGAGAGAAAATGTTAGAGAAAGAAATGACATAGCTCTATCTGTATGCATCATCATTGTATCAAAAAATGTCAAGAACTTTTTTTTTTTTGCTCTGTTGGGATTTACAAAGGTCTCTTCATCAATTATGTCATTTGATTTCATTTTTTTTTTTTTGGCTAGGCAATGGGGTTAAGTGACTTGCCCAGAGTCACACAGCTAGTAAGAGGTCATTTGACTTCTTAAATAGCTACTTATTTTGCAGATGAGGAAACCAAGGCATAGACCAGCAAAGTGACCTTGTTTGGGGTCCCATAGTCTGTGGACTTGAACCCAGGCCTCTGCTGATTCCAGTACAACATTATTACCACTTCTGTATCTCTGAGACTATAAGGAACAGGAGAACAGGGATCATTTCTTATCTAAACTTTGTACCTTCCATAGTCCTAAACACGGGCCCTGAAATGCAACAGATATGCCAGAAATATTTGTTAAACTAAAATAAAAACTTCCACCTATAATTTGTTGCATAAAATATATTTTCAATATTTTATTCCATTAAATATTTTTCAATTACACATAAAACAATTTTTAACATTAATTTTTAACAATGCTTAAGCTCCAGATTCTCTCCCTCCCTCCCACCCCTCCACCATTGCTTGAGAAGGCAAGCAATGTTATTGATTACACTCATGAAGAATATTATAATGGCTATCTGTTGTTTTTATATCACCCACATTTCTCTTTTTATCCTTCTCAGAGAGTCATCCCTTCTAACAAAGAATTATTGTTTTTTAAAACAGAAAGAGAAAACTAGCAGAACCAGTCAGCACATCCAGAAAAGCTGGTATTGTATGCAGTGTTCCACATCTGTGGACCCTGGCCTCTGAAAGGGGCAAGGGGAGGGGGGTGAATACTTTCCCCTATAATAATACCAATGTATTTACAATTTGGGGGGAGGGCCTAGACAATGTGGTTAAGTGACTTGCCCAGGGTCACACAGCTAGTAAGTGTTATGTGTCTGAGGCCAGATTTGAACTCAGGTCCTCCTGAATCCAGGACCAGTGCTCTATCCACTGTGCCACCTAGCTGCCCCCGTGTACTTACAATTTGTGCTGCATAAAGACACCTTGTCTTTTCCTGAATCTCTGCTTTAATGCCAAACCTAGTTTTTACAACTTCAAAACCTCCAGCTTTCATTGCTCTGTGGTGGTCCTCCTCATTTACCTCATCCAGTCACTGTAGTTACTGTGTCTATTATGTTTCTGGCTTTGCTTCCTTCCCTTTGAATCTGTTCATACAGGTCTTCCCAGGCTTCTTCATATTCATTCATCACATTTGTGCTTTCTTATGGCCCTGTGGTATTTCACTACCTGTGTGGAGCAGACTTTGCTTAGCCATTCTCTAGGCCCCAGGCATTCCCTTGGTTTCCAGTTCTTATCACAAAAGGGGCTGCTATAAATACTTTGATGTATGTAGAGCCTTTCTTTTTTTTGTCAGTGACTTCATTGGGCCACGTGCTTAGCAGAAGAATCTCTTGGTCAAAGAGCATGGACATTTGAGTGATCACAATAATCTTCAAGCACAAGTCTGACCTGTCACTGCTCTGATTAGGAACTTTCAATGACTCCCAATTGTCTCTCTGAGCCCTTACCTTACAATTTAAAGCCCTTTATAACCTGGCTTCAGCTGACCTTTTCGGCCTTATTTCACATTGCTCTACTTGAAGCAGTCTTCATTTGTAAAATGGGAATAATAATTCACTTGTAAAATGGGATAATAGTAGCACCTCCCTCACCCAGTTACTGTGAGGATTGAAAAAAGATATTATATTTAAAGAAATTTGAACATCTCAAAGCTCTATAGAAATGTTGGTCTTATTATTACTATTATCATTATTAATATTAAGTATCTCCATGATGCATCCATGTGGCCATTACCACCAATAGTCTGGATCACAGGCCATTCGTCCTCTCACACCACCACCCCCCACCTCATTTTTATGCTGTTTTGTGATAAATCCATTGCATTATTTTCATCAAATATATCCTCAGGACAATAATGGGAAAAGAACTGACTTTGGACCCAAGGAAACTCTGCAGTGAAGCACCTTGGTACCTCCTGAGGAAGCATTTGTTTTCAAAATTGGGTTTTCTTAGTCCTCTCTGATTACCCAGGAGCGCTTTCCCAGGTGTTTCAGAAACATGATCACTTACCAAGTTATCCTAATTAAAAATACTTTCAAGGTGTACGCATAAATTATTTATGGTCACATCACACCATCTTCTAGAGAAAAATAGGGGAATGCTTAGAGAAAAGAGCATTCATGTAATTTGCAGTTAAGACCCAACACCCTTGAGTGTTTGTAAACATATTTGTCAGCCCTTATGCCAAAGAAGTGTGCATCTTCTAACGTAAAATTGTTCTGGTGATTAAGACAAACAAAATGGTATCTGGATTCCTTCTTGGGAATTTAAATGTTATCGTTACCTTCCTCTAAATAAATAACGAGCACATTTCCAGGTGGCCTTCAGGAGCAGAGGGGTAGTGCTAGACCCAAAGCCAGGAGTGCCTGTAGATTTGAATCTTGTCTCCAACCTGTATTAGCTGTGTGGCCATAGGCAAGCCACCCAATCTTTCTGAGCCTTGGGTTTCTCATGTCTATAATAGAGATAATAATACCTGCAGTATCTCCCTGTAAGGGCTATCGTCAGGATCAAATAAGTATGTGTAGCATTCTGGGCCTCCTCACTCTTGGGCCTCCAGAAGTGACTCCAGGTTTGAGTCACTCTGTAGATAAGCTTTCATTCAACCCAGGCTGAAAAGACCCCACTGATGTGTTCACTTTTTACTAACCAACAAGGACATAACAGATCAAAGCAAAAGACATTTAAATTCATAGGACAGAGAGATAAGTGGCAAGAAAGATTTCCTCATTTACATATGGGGTACCTTCTCTATTGGTTACCATACAGTGGGGAAAGGCACACACATTACTGAACACATGCGGCCAATGAGGCCATTGGGAAGAAACATGGGGCCAGGGAATTTATATAAAGGGATACATATGACCTTGATCTGGGCAAAAGAACAGAGGGAACTCATAAAGGGCCATCTGTGTCCTGGGCAGTCAAACCTCTGCTGCTACACAACTTCAACATTCAGTTTCTAGACCTCAAAACCAGGCCTCACCTACTGCTGACTCATCCTGCAACTTAGCTCAGCACGCAGGGCCTCTTCATCCCGGAACATCCAACCATCCCTGTGGTCTCCCCACCCTGGAATATCCCTCCATCAGGCCTGCCCCCTTCTCCCATTGTTGAGTCCCTAGGGGGCTTCCATTTTGTGGATTCTGTTTCTAACTTTTTTCCCACCTGGCCATCCTCTTCCCACCTCCCTACTCCCCCACACTTTTCCACCATGCCCAGAAACTTCTTCCTAGAAGATCACTTCAGTACCAGAACTTATAATTCAGAAGCACCCTGAGCCCAAGGGTCCCTCACTCTGATTGGGTGGCTCCTCCCAGAGCCTCCATTTAAGGAAGGCACCCAGTCTAGCCATCTCTTCATTTTCTACCATGGTCCTGTTTCTTTGGATTTCAAAACCGTGCCTCCATCCCAGGTACCTTCAGCTCTGTCCTCCCCTTCCCCCTTTTTCAGTTCCCTTTTGTGGCTGTCTTCCCCCATGAGAAGGCTGGGAGGAGTACTGTCTTTCTCTTTGCTTGTCTCTGTATCCCCGGCATTTATCATAGTGCTTGGCACACAGTAAATGTTTAATAATTGCTTGTTTCCTTCCTTCCTTCCTCTAGGGACGCCATTATTTTGTTCCCTGATTTTTGCTGCAGGGTGTCACTGGATTTTGTGTTTTCTATTCTGGACTTTGTTCTGTCTACTTGGGTTTGGCATCTCCACTGGACATCCCCTATGATCTCATGATTGCTGGCTCCTCACAACTCATTTCCTGCCGTCTCTACCCTAGGGGCAGCAACCTACGTGTCTATAGACATGTAACCAGTCAATTAGTCTGTCAATATACATTTATTAAGTGCCTATTATACACTAGGCACTGTGCTAAGCACTGGGGATAGAAAAAGAGGCAAAAGATAGTCTCTGATCTCAAGGAGCTTACAATCTAATGGTGGAGACACTAAGCAAACAAATATGTATAACTAACTGTATACCAGATAAATAGGAAATAATTAACAGAGGGAAGGCACTAGAATTAAAAGGGGTTGGAAAAGGCTTCTTGTTTTAGGGTTTTAGTTGGGACTTAAAGACAGCCAATAAATGGAGATGAGAGGGCATTCCAAGCATGGGGGACAGTCAGAAAATACCCAGAGTCAAGAGAGAATATCTTGTTTATGGACCAGTCAGGAGGCCATCGTCACTGAAACCAAAAGTGGAAGAGAGGAAGACGTAAGAAGATTGGAAAGGCAGGAGTCTGAGTCATTAGGGCTTTGGATGCCAAATAGGAGGGCTCCCCCTTCCCTCTGTTAATGACCTCATATTTATCCTGTATAGAGCTCGCTTTGTACATATTTGTTTGCATGTTAACACTCTCATTAGACTGTAAGCTCCTTGAGGGCAGGGACTGTCTTCTGCCTCTTTTTGTATCCCCAGTGCTTAGGACAATGCCTGGCACATAGTTGGTGTTTAATCAATTGGTTGAAACAGAGGATTTTGTATTTGATCCTGGAGGCAATAAGGAGCCACTCAAGTTCTTTGAGTGGGATGGGGTGGAGGGTGACAGGATCTATGAGACCTGCACTTTAGGAAATCACTTTGGTGGCTGAATGGAGGGTGGACTGGAGCGGGGAGAGACTGGAGGGAGCCGGACTCCTCAGCAGGGCTATTGCAATAGTCCAAGCATGAGGAAACGAGGGCCTGCACCACCTCTGACCTTCTTCACCCCCACCCACCAGGGATCTGCTGGTCCTCAGACTTTTAGGCTCATCTACTGCTCTCTGGGGCCAGCTGCTTGGGGGTGATGGCTAGTAAGCCTCTCCCTAGCAAGGGAAAGCTATTGCTTTTTTTTCCCATCCATAGGTGAGGATTATGGACCAGTCAGCTAGACAACAAAATCTAGCATAGAATGCCCTGGGCCAGGGGTAAGCCAATTCTTGTGACCTCTTTACTCCTAGTCCTTGGCCTCAACAGCTTTTTGAATGCTGGTTAGAAAAGTCCTCTTAACTCCTGTACAAGAAGGTTTTGGATTCTCCTGGATGGTGGGCTCTGTGCCAAGCTTTACTCGATGCCAGAAAAGGAATTCTGGGATGTACTAGGTTGTCTCCTACCACCTCCACCCTAGGGGCAGCAACTACGTACCCACCAACCTACAACCGCACACTGCCCCACCCCCATTCTTACCCCCCAGGGATCCAGGACATCACATTTCAGCCAGAATCCTGTGATGCCTCATTTTTGTTCAGTCATTTCAGTCATACCCAACTCTTCATGACCTCATTTGGGGTTTTCTTGGCAGAGATACTGGAGTGGTTTGCCATTTCCTTCTCCAGCTCATTTTACAAATGAGGAAACTGAGGCAAACAGGGGGAAGTGACTTGCTCAGGGTCACACAGCTACTAAGTATCTGCAGCTGGATTTAACCTCATGAAGATGAATCTTCTTAATCCCAAGCCCAGTGCTTTATCTATTACTCCATTTAGCTGCCCCTGACTCTCTAATGGCTCCCATTTCTATGAATACTTTGGGGTTTGCAAAGTGCTTTCCTCACCATGAGCCTGTGAGCAAAGCAAGCATTATTATTCCCATTTTATAGATGAAGAAACTGGGGCTCACAGAGTTTAAATACTTACCCAAGGCCACTAAGGTAGCATCTGGGGTGGGATTTGAACCCAGGTCTTGTGAATCCAAGTTGAGCCTGGGCTCTTCCTTTTCCACCATGCCACCTCTTCCTTCCTCCCTGAGCTTCACGCAGTGATGGGGGAGTGTGGTCAGTCCCCAGCAATGCATGCCTTTCAGCACATTGGCCACTCCAGTTGTGCCCTCTCCAGCCCCTTCCTGCCATCTGTGTGACTGCCTCCTCCTCACTCATGACCCTCCAGGTGAAGGATGAGGGATATGACCGCCAGGCTTCCTCTGTAAGCAAACCAGGCGGCCTCCATAACCTTGGGATTCTGGGATCTCCCCCTTCCCGCCCACTGTCCAGGTGTGTGGCTGCAGCGTCTCTCAAGCTACAGCTTCCCTCAGGAAAAGCCTGTGTGGCGAGCAGTACCGATGTTATCCTAGAGGCCATCGAGGCCCACCCTGCCATTTTACAGATGAGGAGACTGAGGCCCAAAGAGTGAAATTGACTCTCTCAAGGTTGAGCAAGTAGTAATTATCACAGGCAGGATTTGAACCCAGGTCTTCTGGCTTCAAAGCCAGCCTTCTTTCCATTGTAACATGCTGCATCTATTTAGTGCAATGCACTAAATGTCCTGGATTTTACAGATAAAAGGCAGAAAAAAACAAAACAACAATCCCTACCCTTGAGGAGGGAGGAGAAAGAATAAGCATTTATATAGTACCTACTATGTGCCAGGCACTGTGCTAAGGGCTTCTTAGAGACGTTATCTCATTTGATTCTCACATCAACCCTGGGAGGTAGATGCTATTATTATATCCATTTCACAGATGAGGAAACTGAGGCAAACAATGGTTAAGAGACTTATCCAGGGTCACATAAGTAATAAGTGTCTAAGGCTAGGTTTGAACTCAGGATTTTGTGACACCAGGCCTAGCACTCTATCCATTTTGCCACCTAACTGCCTCAAGGAGCTTATATTCTACTGGGGGAGCATAGCATCATAGATTTACAGCTGGAAGAGACCTTCAAGGCCATTGAGTCCACTCCCCTCCTCTTTTTGCAAATGAGGAAACTGAGGCACAGAAGAGTTAAGTGATTTGCCCAGGGGCTGAGGAGGGGTTTTCCTAGAGCCAACCCATTATGCCATGCTGTCTGTCTCTTGTGGGTGAGGCCACACAAAATGTCTACAGATATACAACATGATGCACAGTACTTTTAAGAGGGAGAGAACATCTGTGACTGAAGGCATCAGAAAAGGAAGGCAGAAGGAGGGACCACCTGGGTAAAGGCCTGGGAGCTGGAGATGCTGAGAGCTTTTGGGAGGTAGCAGAGAGGAAATGAGGGTGGGGGCCCCAGAGGGTAGAGTCTTCACCAGAGACTGTGTACTTTGTCTCAGCCACAGTGGGGGGCCACTGAAGATTTTTGGAGTAGAGAATGACATAGTCAAATATGTATTTTAATGCTAGCAGTTTAGTGCTATGTGGAGGACGGGCTGGAGAAGGAAGGGACCAGGGAGGGGGAGCCAGTCAGGAGACCATGTCAGTCATCCCAGTGAGCGATGATGGGAGCCTGGCCCGGGATGCTGGCCGTGGGAGTTGAGAGAGACAAGGGGACAAAGGTGGAAAATGTGGTGGTGGCCGAATCATCAAGACTCGGCCCCTGATTGTACGTGGGGATGGAGAGTAAAAAAGACTCCAAGGTTGGGAACCCGGGTGACTAAGAGCACACGGCTAGGCCCTGCAGAAGTGGAGAACTTCAGGGGTGGGATGAGAGCATAATGAGGACTTTTTTCCTATGTTGAGTCTGAGGAGCCTCCTTGGATTAGAACTCAGCACTCCCATGGCACCAGGTCTCACACTCTGTCCTACAGCACCCTGTCTCTGTAGAGGGATGAAGAACAGGACTGGGGACTCATCCTAGGTGTTCTTCTTTGGATCCCGGGGGCAGGGATGTGATACCAACACCACTGGAGTGTTGAGAGTCAATAGAAGTCATTGCCTCTGGCCACCCCAAACTGCCAGTGGGCGTGGGAATTGGGAAAGAGATCCCCAAGGGGCTGTTAGAGAAGTAAAGTTAAAAAAAACAAACCATAACCAAAACCTGTAGGAGAAAAGAGAAAAAGAAGTTGTGATCTTTGAGTGGCCCTCTCTCTATTTCCTTCCCATACGCGGTGTCACCGAGGATTATGCATTCCAGCAACTTCTGTGCCTTTCTTCAGCCTTTTTGAAATTCCAACACAACACATTTTTAATACGATTTCATTATTCCATATAAATTGGATTATTATTCCTTTAGAAAGTTGGAAGATTAGTGTTTGTTGTGGTCATCAGCTAAGCAAACCTCACTGTATGATTCTTAAAACTTAAGTTTTAAGACTTTAATAAGAAAGGATTTCTGAAAATAGCAAGACATGGAATGAATCAGAGGAGAGAAGGCAAGGTTCATTTCAAAAAAAGGAATCAGCTTCCCCTTGAATGACAGATCTGGGAAACAGCATGAGCACAAGGGGCTCATTTATTGTCTTCTGCAGTCCATTTTCAGTAAGATAGATTTCTTCCTGTAGATGGGCATGAAATTAATTCACATTAAAGTGATGGAGTTCTGAGAGGTACAAATTGAACAAACTGGACTTTTCATGTCATTTGTTTTCAACAAAGAGTAAGATTGAAGGTCAAATGCTGTTCAAGTGAACCATCTGGCATTTCTTCTCTCTCCGGGGTAAAAGGATGGTTCCAAAATAGATTGGTAAGGACGAACAGTTTATCCAAAAATTCACCTGGAAAGGTTTAAGAATTCTAAGGAGTGATACAAACTCAAACCATTCATTTATTTTTAAATAAGAAAATGTATTTATGAAGACCGTTAATATCTTCCACTTGAATACTGAGTATTGGTAATTTATAATAGATTTCTTTTAAGTTGGAAAAAGAGAGCTCTAACAAAAGGAATTTTTAGCAGAGCTATTTTTAGTTTTAGTTTCAGCATCCAGGTGGTACAGTGAATAGAGCCCTGGACCTGGATTTAGGAAGATCTGAGTTCAAATCTGCCCTTAGTCCCTTACTAGCTGTGTGACCCTGGGCAAGCCACTTAACCAATGTCTGCCTCATTTTCTTCATGTATTAAAATCAAATCATCCTAGCACCTACCTCCCAGGGTTGTTGTGAGGATCAAAAGAGATAACATTTGTGAATGTGCTTAACACACTTCTTGGCACACAGTAGGCATTTAAAAATGTTTGTTTCCTTCCTTCCTTCCTTCTCTGAATTTTTCATATATATTCATATACACACATATACAATTTAAGAGCATAATATCCTTTAAATTTTTTAAAATTTAATTTTAAAGTTTTATTGATATCATTTAATATTGCATTTATTTCTTAATCTGTCCTTTATTCCTTTGAATTTTCTTTTGTAGTGAAGAAATCACTTAAATAAAACCAACTGACATGGTTGTCACATCTGACAGTATCTGCCATATTTTATGCTCATAACACCTCACCTCTTTCTGAAAGGAAGCAGCTATGTTTCACCATCATTTCTCTAGGCTTAAGATTGGTCATTACAATCATTCAAAGATTGGTGTCCTTTTAGTGGTTCTAAAAAATGTTGTAGTCATTGTGTATATGATATTTCTGCCTCTACTTTCTTCACTTTGCCTAGTTGAAGGGTATTCTCTGTCTCTGTCTCTGTCTCTGTCTCTGTCTCTGTCTCTCTCTCTCTTTCTCCTCCTTTTCCCCCTCCTCCTCCCCCCTCTTTCTCTCTTTCCAAAAAGTTCTTCTATAAATATTTTTACATATGTGGTAACTTTCTATCTATGAACTCTTTGGAATAGGACAAGGGTATGAAAGACTTAGTGATGGCTTCCCATATAATTCCAAACTATTTTCTAGAAAGAATGGTGAGACCCATTCATACCTCTGCCAAAAGTTTATTTATTTATGTCTAAATCCCCAGAGTTACCCCCAAATCGACTCTTCCTCTGCATTTCTGTGCTGCTCTGTCTCTTGGCATTCTGATCCTTTTTATTTGGGTTTCATTGTCCTCTGAATCATAATCATTTTTGGTTTCTATGTCATTTTTTTCTTTTCAAAATACCTTCACATATGTTATGCTATTATTGCCCTCATTTGGCATATAAGGGAATGGAAGAAAGAGGGATTTTCCTAAGGTCACTCAGCTGATTAGTGATTAAACCTGTATTAATATCTAGCTCCCAGAATCTCAGAATATTAGAGTTAGTAGAGATTTCAGAGAGTTTCTAGTTCAACCCACACCTAAGAATCTCTCCTATGTCATCACCAACAAGTGGTCACTCCACTTGAAGATTTTTCAGTTATGAGGAGCTCATTGATGTTATTGTGATGGCCTCCTGATTAGTTTCCTTGAAATCTACCTCTCTTGTACCCTCTTATACCTATTGCTCTGGTTCTGCCTTTTGGGCCAAGAAGAACTGGCCCCTTTTCCATGGGAGGGTCCTTTAAATACCTAAAGACAGCAATTTCACCTTCTCTAAATCTTCTCCAGGGTATAAACATTCCTATTTTCTTAACTGACCATCTTTTGACATGGTCTCCAGCCCCATCACCATTCTGGTCTACCTTGTGATTCATAGTCCATTGAGTATAAAGTTGTGGTGGAGATAAGAGGCCAAGGATGGCCAATGGTGATGAGCATGAGACACATTGTAAACATGTACAACCAGAAACAGAGATTGGACAGTCATGTTGCAGGAGTAAGAGATAACAGGTGACCAGTCTGTGTACTGCCTATGGTATCCATGAAGTATTAAAAGCTCCAGAGGAAAAACCATTTACATAGCACCTACTATGTGCCAGGCACTGTGCTGAGTGTTTTATAGATATTTTGTTGTTTGATCCTCACAACAACCTTGTGCTGTTGTCACCTCCTTTTACAGTTGAGGAAACTGAAGCAAACAGGGTGAAGGGACTTGCCCAGGGTCACCCAGCTAGTAAGTGTCTGAGGCTGGATTTGAACTCAGGTCTTCCTGACTCCAGGACCAGCTTTTTATCTATTGTGTCCCCTAGTTGCCTCAAGGACTCTAATGCATGGGGTAGATCCTTTGGGAGATAATTTATGGGGGGGGACCGGATAAGAATAACACAAGAAGAGATGGTAGAAAAGGACTGCCATCCACCCTGTGAGAAGGCATATCCACATTGATGAACATTAAATTACAAGAATAACAATGCATTTGGATAATTCTTTAAGATTTACAGAGTGCTTTCTCTGTATGCTGTGAGGTGGGTAGTGGATGTATTGTTATCCCATTTTACAGATGAGGAACACAATTTCCAAACAAATGATGACTGCAGGGAGAAGAGAAGGGAAGAAACATTTATATAATGCTTCCTAGATGCCAAGCACCGTGCTAGGCATTTAAAACAAACAAAACAAAGCAAATAAAAGCACTTAAAACAAAACAAAACAAAACATCAACTCATTGGATCCTCATGGTAACCCCAGGAGGTAGGTGTTATTATCATCTCCATTTTACACTTGAGGAAACTGAGGCAAACAGGGTTAAGCAACTTGCCCAGGTTCACTCAGCTAATTTCTAAGGCTAGATTTGAACTCAGCATTTTGTAACTCCAGGCCAATTCTCTATCTATTGTACCACCAACAGTGCTCGCCCTGGCATTATTTCTATCAGCATATATATGTATAGGGGCAGCTAGGTGACATAGTGGATTGAGGGCTGGGTCTGGACTCAGGAAAACCTGAGTTCAAATCTGGCCTCAGACACTTACTAGCTATGTGACCCTGGGCAAGTCACTTAACTGTGTTTGCCTCAGTTTCCTCATCAGTAAAATGAACTGGAGAAGGAAATGTTGAAAGAAAAAGCTCCAGTATCTTTGCCAATAAAATCCAAAATGGGGTCACAAAGAGTTGGACACAACTAAAAAAATGACTGAAGAACATATACGTATATGTACACATACATATGTGTGTGTAAAAACAGCTATTTATGTTGGATTGCAGAAAACTAGCCTCGTGGAATCATGGACAAACACCTGGGAGAGTAGAGTGGGAGGTGCTGGGAATGTGAAGAGGAGACTGGAGTCCAGAACCTCCTTAGCATAATGATAATGGACATGCCACCAGGTGAGTAAATCCTATTTATTTTCTGTAAATACTGGAAGATATCAGGCTCTCTTCACGAGTCTTGCATGAATCTTCAATTATCCTGTAACACAGCCTTCAGGCAGCAAAGTGATTGGAGTAGATGGCAAACCTGTTCCTTTACCCACTTGGCTACTCACACTAAGAGAAACCCTGAACATTCGCAGGTTTTGCTCTAAATAGATGGAAGAGGAAAGCAGTGCATGTGTAAACTTATCAAAGAATGTTAGTGCGAGGAGGTCCCCTTGGAACTCATCCAGTTAGAACCAATTATTTTATTGAATAGGAAACTGAGTCCTGAAGAGGTAAATGACTGGCCCAGATCATACAGCTAGCCAACAACAGAGCTGGGGCTTAAATAAACAGCATGAAACAGTCAACACGACCGGTTTGCGATGTTGTTCTCAGTGAGTTGTTTTAGTTGTGTCCCTCTCTTCATGACTCCATTTGGGGTTTTCTTGGCAGAGATACTGGAGTGGTTTGCCATTTCCTTCCGCAGCTCATTTTACAGATGAGGAAACTGAGGCAACAGGTTAAGTAACTTGTTCAGGGTCACACAGCTAGTAAGTGTCTGAGGTTGGATTTGAACTCAGGTCTTCTTGACTCCAGGCCAGATGCTCTATCTACTATAACACCTAACGGCCTTAGTATGCAGTGGGCCCTTAGCGAATGAACGCTAAAATCAAGCTCCTCAAATGCTCCTGGCCCTACTGGAGATAATTTTGAAGAGAACAGTATTTGTAAAGTGATGAGGAACCCATTGGAGAGGGAAATCTGAGTGGTGGTACATAAGCGGCAGTAGGGGAACTGGGTTTTGGACAGACATAGGCTCAGACCCCACTTCGGACACTTCCTAGTTGTGTGACCATAGGCTCTCCCTTACTCTCTCTGAGGAACATTTGTTAAATGGGGATAGGATATATAGCATTGACCTCAAAGGGTTGTTGTGATCACAAATTAGATACCTCGTATAACATGCTTTATGGTTATTTTTATTTTTAAAAATAATATTTTATTTTTCCCCAATTACATGTAAAGATAATTTTTAACATTCATTAAATTTTTGAGTACCAAATTTTCTCCCTCACCCTCTCACCCTTTCTCTCCCTGAGATGGTAAGTAATTTGATATAAGTTCTACATATGCAATCACACAAATACAGCCATTATTTTTAAATTGAGGCCTTTGACTCCAGGTAGGAGGCCAAATCATACTGTAATGGGCTGGGGGATGGGGAGTGGGTGGTGGGAATGTTGTCAGGGTAAGTCTCCTTAGTCAATTTGAAGGTCCTCCCAACAGCTAGATGAGATGATGGGGCAGGAGTATTTGTTTAGAGCAAAAATTCCTAACCCTTTACCTAGTTGGGTGATGTCTATGGACCTCTCTTCAGAATTGTGTTTATAAAGGCTTAAAATAGGATTACAATGGAAACTAATTACACTGAAACATAGTTATCTACCTCTCTATCTGTCTGTCTGTCTAAAGTTCACAGTCCTCAGGTTAAGAACACCTGGTTTAGAGGCATTTGAGCAGAATACCTCCACAGGGAGAATGTGGTAATACCTACTAGTGCCTTCCTCCCTGCTTCCCTCTCTTCCTTCCTTCCTTCCTCCCTCCCTCCCTTCTTCTCTCCCTTCCTTCTTTCCTTCCTCCCTCCCTTCCTTCCTTCCTCCCTGGATTATTATTAGGTAAAGAGCTATAGGAATAGGAGCCAATTCTCTTCCAGGAAGGAGATCCTATGATTTTTTGTGGGAAGCTGATTCTCATCTTGATATTGACTGTGATGTCCAGAGTGAATGGTAGAGGCAGTGTTTGACTCATTCTCTGCTGAGAATCAAGTGATAGGGATACAAGTGAAAGCAGGAACCATATGCCAGGCATAGAACTGAGATGAGAAGTGCAACCCTGGAGGCTCTGTGCCAGGGGCCATCTGCCAAGACTGACTTCCTTTTCATCATTAGAAAGCAGTGACTGAGCAGGCACAAAACTGTGCAGTCATTCATCATTAGCACTAATCAGAATGCAGATATCATTATAGGTGCTCATGATCAAAAGGTCAACAGTGAATGTCATTAAAGAAACTGAGCACCTAATCCAGAGATGGGCAGGGATGCAGATGTCTACAGAGACATTCTGAATTCTAGACAGGCTGATGTTGATTGAGGATGTCAGCAGGCAATATGGCTGCCAGTCGTATGACTGTCACTTTATGGATGGAGGGGACCTTAGAGATAATCTAGTCCAACGCCTGCATTTTAAAGACAAGGAAACAATAAGTTCACCTTACCTTGCCTCAGATCCAAATCCACTACAATACTACTTGGAAATCTCCATACCATCTTGTCTGCACTCCAACCTCCAGTTCAGTCCCAGAAATTGGGTTCCCAATCCTTGAACTCTGGGTTCTGATTGGTAAGCATTCAGCTTATTTTGGCTGAACCCAGGCACATGACATTTACCAGCCATCTCTATGTATATGTACTCTTCCCTCATCCCCATTCCTCAAAAGGACATGACAATCAATTGGCCTCTAACTCCAAGCACCATGCCTTCTGACTTCCCTGCCCAAAGAACCCTCCTCTGATGACCACTCCCCTATATGTGTTATAGGCAGTGAGGTGGTGCAGTGGATAGAATGTTGCACCTGTAATCAGGAAGACCTGAATTCAACTCTGGCTTCAAACATTTACTAGTTGTATGACCCTGGGCAAGTCACTTAAACCCTGCCTCAAGCATTTGTGAAACACCTTCTGTGTGCCAAATACAATGTTTTACAAATATTATCTCATTTGACCCTTACAACAAATCTGTGAGGTAGATACTATTATCATTCTCATTTTCCAAATGAGGAAATTGAAGCTTAACTTAAGTGACTTTCCCAGGGTCACAAAGTTAATACATATCTGAGGTATTAATTGAATTCAGGTATTCACAATTGCCAGTCCAGCAACCTATCCACTGTGTCACCTAGCTATCTCACCAGCAGTCACCAGATGAAACTCTAAGGGTAGCTCTGTGCTTCAGGAAATTGCATTGGCTTTCCTATAAATATCTTCCTCACTGGCAAGGTTACTAGCTTGCTTATTAATATGTAATTTACAAAAAATCAAGTGCCCCCCCAGGCTTCTTATGGGAGACCATCAGTATAAGGAATCAAATGCTCTCCATTGTGAAGATTTCCTTGGTTTTTTTATTTTTTATTTTTATTTACAATAGGTTAAGAGAGCCCTGGGTGAGCTGGGCTATAGATATGAGGAGAATGTAGGAAAGTTGAGATATTAGGCTGAAATACTAGGACAGAGAGTCACGGTGAAGCTCTCAGACTGTGACTGAGTAAACAGATAAAATGCATTAGCCAAGAAGCAGTGTTGAAAGGTCAGTGAACTTTACAGATCAATGGCATTAAAATGCAACATAGGCTCAATAGTAAGTGCTGGAATATAATTAAGGTGCTTTTTAAATTTTATTTTTTTCCTGCACCTAGCAAACACTCCATCCTCCAAGAGTGTTTCATATAAAAAGCAGAATAAAAAAAATGATTGCATATGACATGATGGCACACACTACTTTCTAATCTATTCTACTACCCTTATTCTGTGGGTGAGTTCATCCCATTCACATTCATGTCTATGATTGTTAATTATTAATTTCACTCCATACTAACCTAGTCCTCAATTACAGATTCATATTCTTTTGTTTGTTTGTTTTGTTTTTTTATTTAGGCAATTGGGGTTAAGTGACTTGCTCAGGGTCATACAGCTAGTTAAGTGTCAAGTGTTTGATCTGAGGCTGGATTTGAACTCAGGTTCTCCTGACTTCAGGGCTGGTGCTCTATCCACTGCACCACCTAGCTGCCCCCTACCAGATTCATATTCTTTTTTTCTGTCCTTTTATTCTCCTTATCACAATGTACCCTCTAAAGTTGGATTTTGTTTTGCTTTTGTATAATCTCTCCCAAAATCTACCCTTTCTTTTAATACTTCCTCCCCTTCTCCCTATTTTCCCCAGTTTCCCTGTTAAGGTTAATGTATTTCTTCTTTTAACTTAACTACAAACTCTATATATTTGTGTTTGACCCTCCTTTGTCTAGGTCAGATAAATAAATATTAGGTTCATGTGATGTCTGTTCTCTCCAACCCTTTGTCCATTCTAGCATCGTCTTCTTGAACCACTCTCATTATGTAAGAGAGTAAGTTCCAATCCCTTGAAGACATTAAGGTTCTGAAGGGATATTTGTTCTTTCTCCCCCTATTAGGATGTAAGCACTTCATCATAATACAGTCTCTTCCAGTTGCTCAAATTTATTTACTCTTCTATGTTCCTTGTTCCATTTACTGTTTTTGACTCCCATATAATCATTTCAAAGTATCTGTTCAGTTCTGGTCTTTTCATCAGAAAAGCTTGGAAGTTCTTTATTTCGCTAAAAGCCCATTCCCCTCCTTTCAATAAGATTAACTTTAGTTTTTATCTGTTAAGTTATTCTAGTTATTCTTGTAAGCCTACTTCTTTTCTCTTTTGGAATATCCTATTCCAAGCTCATCTCTTCTTTAAAGTGATAACTTCCAGGTCTTGTGTGATCCTTATTGGTTATATTTTAGATTAGAGTTAGAGTATCTTTTTCATACTTGAATTCTTTCTAGCTACTTGCAGTATTTTTTTTCTTTGATCTCTAAGTTCTCAATTTTATCTATGATATTTCTGGGAATTTTCACTTTGGGGTGAATGATGTCTTAATTAAATTAAATTGTAAAGGCCAAATACAATGGTGTTTTCTCAATCATCATTCTCATTGACCTCTCTGCAGTCTTTGACATCCTTAAACACTCTCTCCTCTTTGAAACTCTCATCTCTCTAGGCTTTTGACACTTTCTCCTGGTTCTTGTCTTACCTATCTGACCACTTCTCAGTCTCTTTTGCTGAATCCTCATCCAGATCACACCCTTTAGCCAGAAGTATTCCTCAGGGTTCTATCCTGACTCTTCTTCTCTTCTCCTGCTACACTACTTCATTTGGTGATCTCTTGAGCTTTTGTGGATTTAATTACCATCTCTTCATTGACAATTCTCAAATCTAACTATCCTGCCCCAACTTCTCTACTAACCTCTAATCTCACATCTCAAACTGGATTCTAGTAGACATCTTAAACTCAATATGTCTGAAATAGTACTCATTATTTTCCCCCTAACCCTGACTCATTCCTACTTTTTCTATTACTTTAGAAGGCATCACCATCCCATTCTCCCAATCCATTAGGCTCACAACCTAGAAGTCATCCTAAATTCCTCACTATCTCTCACTCCTATATCCAATATGGTGCAAAGTCCTATTGATTTCACCTTTGCGTTATCTCTTGAATATGCCCCCTTCTCTTCTCTGACATTCACTCCACACTGGTGCAGGCCCCCATCACCTTATTCCTAGACTATTGAAATAGCCTGCCTGGTGGGTTTGCCTGCCTCAAGTCTCTCCCCACTCCAATTCATCCTTCATTCAGTCACCAAAATGATTTTCCTAAATCCCAGGTTTTACCATGTCATCCTCTCCCCCTCCATTCAATAAACTTCAGTGGCTCTCTATGGCCTCCAGGAGCAAATACAAAATGCTCTGTTTGACATTCAAAGTCCTTCATAGCCTGCCCCTCTTCCCTTTCCAACATCTCATTTCCCTGACACATATTCTTTGATCTAGTGACATGAGCTTCTCAGCTGTTTCATGAACAAGACACAGCTCTGGGCATTTTCTCTGGTTGTCCCTCATGTCTGGAACACTATCCCTCCTCTGTTCCAACTGCTGAACTCCCCAACTTCTTTTAAATCCCAACTAAATTCCCATCTTCTATAGGAAGTCTTTGCCAGCACCTCTTAATTTCAATTCCTTCCCTCTGTTAATTATCTCTCATTTATCCTATATACCTTACTTTGTGTATATTTGTTTATATGAGTCTCCCCCATTAGCATCTGAGTTCCCTGAGGTCAGGGACTGTCATTTGCCTATTTTTGTATCCCCAGCACACAGTGCCTGCCACATAGTTGATGCTGACCAGGGCTTTTTTCAGGAGATGACCAGTGGAGCCTTTTATTTTGACTTTCTCTTTAAATATGGTGGTCAGGGCTCTTTTTTGGTTATGGTTTTCAAATAGTTCTATGAGTCTTAGGTTATCTTTCCTTTATCTACTTTTCAGATAATTTTTTTTGGAGAGGAAATGACTTAATTTTCTTCTAATTTTTTTTAATACTATTAGAAAGCCAATCTTTAATCATAAAATGGCAAATCCCTCACTTCACATTTATATATTAATCTGAAATTCTGGAATTTTTCATAAAAATTTTCTATATCTTTGCATTTCATCTACCACTTGCATGCTTTTGCATGGGCTATTTCCTCTTGCCTTGGATGTACTTCTTTTCATCTGGCTCTAGTTTCATTCAAAGTTCAATTTGACTCCCATGTCAGCTCCTTGGAGCCTTTGCTGTTGCCTGTAGCTCTTAGTACTCTTTGTCTCAGATTACCATTGATATTCATCCCTGTTTACATGCTATATCTCCCCAGTCAAATGTATGCTCCCAGAGGTCAGACTTTTCATTTTTATCATTTTATACTTAGCATTTAGCACCATACCTTGTACACAGAAGCTATTTAACAAACGCTTGTTGGGTTGGATTTTTAAGTTTAATTTATTCCTTTTGCATTTCTTATATCACAATCAATTCTGGATATGCTCTATTCCCCATGGAAATCTTTATTGTATAACAAATAACTAAGCCAATCAACCCAAGAAAGGATTTTGTTGGGATTGTGTGCACACAATGTCGCGCTTCCATATTTGCTCAACTCTGTGCCAAAGAAGAGAGTAGGTGGTTCTTTGTTCTCTAGGACCAATACTGGCCATTTGGCAGTAGCATTTAATCAGTACATTTTGGTTCTTCTCGATTCATCATCCCACAGAGGAAGCATTACTATATGGACTTAGAAGAGGATGGAGGACATGGCCCCAAGAGTCTCCTGATGCAGGGTGCTCTCTCTCTCTCTCTCTCTCTCTCTCTCTCTCTCTCTCTCTCTCTC
>NW_020951131.1:1255040-1282513 GCF_900497805.2 Vombatus ursinus
CTCTCTCTCTCTCTCTCTCTCTCTCTCTCTCTCTCTCTCTCTCTCTCTCTCTCCTCTTTCTCTCTCTGTCTCTCCTCTCTCTGTGTCTCTCTTTGTCTCTGTCTCTCTGTCTCTGTCTGTCTGTCTGTCTGTCTCTCTCTCTCTCTCTCTCTCTCTGACACCCAGCATTCACATAAGGTGAAGAGGAAGAAGCAGATAGCTGGAGTGAATACTGCCTCTCTGGGCAGTGTTTGGTGCCTACTGGTCAACAATGTCTATTTTAAAGGCCTCAAGATCTCAAAGTTTCATGGGAGAAAAGAAAGAGGCTTTAGATATCATTTAATGAATGCTCTCATTTTATAACTGAGGAAATTGAGACTTAGAGAGGTTAGGGCAGGGGTGGTTTGCCCAAGATAACATAGTGCCAGAGTGAGTATTTGAACCAAAGCCAGGGCTCTTTCTAGTGTGCCAATCTGCTGCTAGGCAAAATGTAATTATTGAGAATACTACAACAATTTGAGGATTTGTAATTCCATCAGAGTCAGGCTTTTCTTCCATTAAGCATGACTACTACCCCCTAGAAGCCAGTCTGTGGTCTTGGAGAGGTTCTGAGGTCCCAGAAATCTTTAACTTTGCAGTCAGTTATGATTATGTGCCTATCTAAACAGAGCGATGAGCAGATGCCCATTGACTAGAGAAGTGGTGAACAGACTGGGGCACTGGAATGTAATGGAATATTATTACATCATAAAAAAATAACAAAAGCAATTTGGAGAACTTTAGAAGAAAATTATACAAATGGATGTATAATGAGCAGGATGAAAATGAAAACCCTGGAAGGTGACTAACTCCTATCCATTGCACTGACCCTTCCTTGTTCTGGAGAAAAGATAAGAAAACATACTTCCCTCTTCCCAGTAGAGTAAAAGGGGGCTATGGGTGTGCAATGCTACATACAGCTTTAGAGGAAGCTCCATGATTGCTCAGTTTCACCTAACTGTTCTTTGTTACAAAGTCGGATTTAGCTATGTAAGAAATAGCAGATACAAGTAAAATATTAAAAAAAAAAAAACTAATCATCCCTCTCCCCACCCCCGACAACAGACATACTGTCAGTGACTAGATTCATATTGGAAACCTCTCTAGCTTGGTGTAACCCTCTGCAGGCACAGATCCTGAAAGCCCAGGGTCATTTCCATGCTAAATATAGAGGCAGAATAAGACTTTAGCAGGAGGTGATTGATCTAAGTATGGGCTCAAAGTATAGGAAGACTTTGTTTATGCATGTATATGTATGTTTACACACATTATATACAGGTATATATATAGATGTATATTTAGGTGGGAGAAAGACAATGACATTGCCCTCCAGGGTTTAACTTGTCTGGATTCATTTACATAGCAGATTGTGTCCTTCTCAAATACAGATAGCAATCAGACCCACAGAACTCTGTGGGATACCTTTTCTGTGGGACAGAATTTTTCTGAAGTGAATTGCTTGGGATTCTCTTTTTTTTTTCTTTTTTTTTGGCTAGTCAATGGGGTTAAGTGACTTGCCCAGGATCACACAGCTAGTAAGTGTCAAATGTCTGAGGCCGGATTTAAACTCAGGTCCTCTTGACTCCAGGGTTGGTGTTCTACCCACTAGCTTGGGATTCTTAGTGGGAATTATAGAAATAGAAATAAGTTTACATTCTATTTTTGCTGTGTGTGTGTGTGTGTGTGTGTGTATAAAGTCATCAAACAAACAAATGATAAGAAAAACAGCATTTAAATCCAAGAATGACAGGTCAGAATTTTTTTCTAATCTATTAAGGTGGTTTGGAACAGACTATTTGACCTGCAAGCTAGCAAAGGAATTAAAATCACTCATGATCGCCAATATCTGAAAAACTGAAGGTCATGGTATCCAGCTTTGGACATGGGATTTGGGGAGATGGTGGTGTCCTATGGGGATGGGATTTCATTCCAAGGTGACCAGCACAGGGTCCAAGTGAAAGAAGGATTTCTTTTTGACAATAACTCTCAAGTAAGGCATCCTGGTGTTGCAGATAGAGCTGGTTTTGGAATTAAGACCACCAAGACTTAAGACAGCTTCTGGCAAATATTGTCTCTGTGACCTTGGGAAAGTCACTTAACCTTTAAATGCTCAAGACAATTCTCTGACTGTAGGTTGCGGAGAATTTAATGATCTTCCCTAGTAGAGAGAGTCCCTCATCTAGATCTCCCTATCCCGATCACAGAGCTAGTAAAAAAACCAAATGTATAATCATCACCACCACCACCATCATCCCCATCACAATCATTATCATCATCATCGTTTTTGTCATTATACTCACCATTTATCTTTGCGTTAAGGTTTATAAAAATGCCATGCATGCATGGGCTCATTTGGTATCCAAGGTAATCAGACACCTCCCTGGGCAAATATCATTGTCCATATTGCATAGAGTCCCAAAATGCTTTTAGGAAAATTCACAGTGATAAAAAAGAGCTTGGCCTCATACAAACCGCCTGCTGATGTTGGAACCTGAGAAAAGAAGAACTCAATATTAGTTTTAGCCATGTTGATATCATAATAATTGCAGTCATGTAGGAAGTCTTATTCATCTATGTAACTAGTTAACATAGAGCCTTTGATGATGATAGTAAATATGGGTTAGGTTAACTTCATTGTAAATTGTTTTTTTTTTTTTTTTACAACTCTGATTGCTCATTGTTCATGCTTGGCTATCAGGTAGCATGATCATCTTCCCATGTATCCTGGTGGTCTGCTCAGTGACTTGAATGAAAGAAATCAGAGGGAACAATAGTGAGGAAAGATCCTGGTTCTTTGAAATATTGAAAAGCCTTCCCACGCTCCACCCCCACCTGGTCTCTGTAGAAGGTGGTCTCCTACAGGAGCACATTGCTGGAACGCTGACAGTGCCTGTGTGAGACACTCTGAAGAATTGATCTTGTTTGGATGGGATAATCTGTTATCTTGTTCGACCACATGGGGTTACCTCAGAACACTGGAAAAGTGAAACCACAGAATGCATATGTTTAGTTGGGTTGAAGCCTTTTTTACATTATGATGCCTCATCTTTGCAGCAAAAAGCATGCGTGTTCATAGGCAATTACACAGGAGAGCCCATTTTAAAGATGGCCATTGCGTACTGTAATGCCTACCAGCAGCACAATGGTAGAAAATCAATGCAAGAAATTGCCTTTTCATTCTCCTGTGTGTGTGTGATGTGTCCAATGAAAGGTGCCCCATTAATCCAGCAGAGTTGGCAGAGAAGGAAAATGGCTCTCTCCATGTCTGGATGTGCTGAATCTCAACATTACCTCCACTTGCCTCAGACTCTGATTGTCCCAGCAATTTCCCTGGTCTTTTGTGCTGCTGATTGCTTGACTTCCAATTTCAGAAGAGCTGACTGACTGCTTGACTTCCATTTCCAGGCCATTGTTCTCTCCTCCTCATACCTTTGTGTAGAGCACTGTGTAAAACTCTTCTGGGAGACTCCTGTATCCCTTCTCTGCCTACCCATTGATGGACCAGGAAGCATCGGTGCTCTCAAAGATCCCGGGGGGCAGATCTGCAGTGGTGCATAACTGAGGAAAGAGCATCTGCCACCAGAGGGCGCCATCACCTTTAGAAGAAGATGGTGCTAATTGGCACCAATCTACCCTTTTCCAAGGGGAACGAAGGACTTAGGAGAATGTCTAGGCATTATTCTTGCCTGCTGTTCCCACCATGAAAGACTGAATCATAGAATGTTTGAATTGGGAAAGACCTTTGAGACAGAATGTTGTGAAAAGAACATTGGATTTAGAATGAAAAGACCAGGGTTCGAATTTCCAACTCTGTAATTTACTATAGGAATGAAGAGAGAAAGGGGAGTGACTGATGCTCACCAGTTAGGTGACCTTGAACAAGTCATTTCCTGTCTCTCTAGCCCCTGATTTTCTCATCTGAAAAACAAAGGGAAGGAACTAGGTGATATCAGTTCATCTTTTACCTCTGGGAGAGATTCTGAGGAAAGGACTGTGCAAATAGTGCGAGAGGAGCTAAGTGTCTCAGTGGATAGAACGCAGATGTGGAGTCAGGAAGACTGAGGCCAAATCCAGTCCAAACACTTACTAGTTGTGTGTTCCTGGATAGATCACTTAACCTTTGTCTGTTTCCTCATCTGTAAAACGGGGATAATAATAGCCCCTACCTTATAGGGTTGTTGTGAGGAGAAGATGAGATGATATTTGTAAAGTATTTTGCAAACCAGCACTATATTAATGCTAGCTAATGATAATAAACCTGAAAGTCTTGTATTATAGAACTGTAAATTCTCCTTGTTGCTAGAGTTAGAACCTGATGACCAGAAAATGAAATAACTTGACATAGACCAAACAGCAAATAAGCGGGACAGCTTCCACAGAGCCTAAATCCCAGCTCCCACATCCATCAGAGCATCCTGAAGTGATACGTTGCTGTTGGGGGGGAAAAAAGACCCTCTAGCAGGCCTTTTTTTCATGATGGATGCATGAGCTCCCCAGAGTCAGAATGTATCAGTGGCTCTCCTGAGCGCTCACTCTTAAATGGAATCAGACATAACCAGATCATGAGAAGTGCCAGGTAAGGTCACTGGATGGCTAAGGGTCACTGACAAAATCCTGGGCTTCCTGGCCCTTGCTGATTCAGTTAGAAGACAGCCTTAAATGCTAGGTAGAGGCAGGGGCCCAGCTTTTATTATGTAACTGGAGTCTGAGTCAACAGCAAATGCTTCAGACCGAGGTGAGACTTGTGGATGTTTACACTGATAAAATTATTTGCACATCAGGAAAGAAAAATGAGGTGCTGGGGAATGGCCTTGCTTCTTTCATTTCTGCTCTACTGCTTTTCATATCCTATGTGTACTAGATGAGTTTAGAAAAAAAAATCAGCTCCTTAGGATGGAGGAAAAGGAGTGAGCTCTCCTAAACTTCAAGCTGCCTGAAGACACCAGAATGACAATAATAACAGCCATTTCTAGAGTACCTGAGCATCTTTGAGGAGCCTTACCGCAACCCTGTAAGAGAGTGACTATAGCTATGATTAGTCCCATTTTACAGATGAAGAAATGGAGGCTTAAAGTGGTAAGTGGATGACTTGTCTATGATCTGTGACATTTAAAATGTTCAAGAGACATACTTTCTGGGTAATTAACCATTTTATGAATAATGCTAGCATTTTATTAATTAAAGGGTCAGTGACACTCTCAAATGCCAAAGACCCCTCATGGTGGTGGGCTCACAGTTTATATGCCCTTGGAAGAGTGGGTGCTTCTGAGGGTGGCAATCAACTCTAATTGGTTAACAATTAATGCCAGAGAATCAATATTACAATGAGAGGTGGACATATTCTAATGAGGGGGACTGGAGGGTGTAACTTTATGTCACTTACTTCTAAATGGCCCAGCTGTGGACAATCTAATCAAAGAATTTATCTCCACCCAAACCTTTGTAGAACACAATGGGGTTCCCCACCTTCCTATAAGGTTGGGTGGGTCTGAAGAGGAATGTTAATCCTATCTGCTAACTTCAGTCCTGTCCTTCTGAGCCTTGAAGTGAGGACTTTAGAAAAAGGGGGAGACTCTGGATCTCCCCAAATCATTGGTTATAAATAATCATTTCTCTCAGATCATATAGCTAGTTAATACCCGGAGAAGGGATTTGAACTCAGGCCTTCTTGACTCTAAGTCAGCACTCTGTTCATTCTTCCCTACTGTACTACAGGACATTTAAGAAATGAGAAAGAAGCTGCGGATTAGTAAGTGGGGAGTCAGTCAGCCAGCTTCAATTAACATTGTGCCTACTCTGTGCTAGGCTCTGTCCTAAGTGCTGGTGATACAAAGGAAAGTGAAAACAAACAGACAGCAGTCCTTTCTCTCAGGGAGCTCGTGGTCTAATGCAGGAGACAGCTTGCAAAAGAAGGCAGGAAGATTAAGGAGACCTGGGAAAGACTTCTTGTAGAAGGCAGGATTCTACCTGAGACTTGAAGGAGTCAGAGAAGGGAGGATGGGGAGATGAGAAAGGAGAGTCGTTTAGGAGCTGGGAAAGAAAGCATCACGTGTCAGATACAGCAGGGAGGCCAGTGGCTCCAGGTGCAGACTATGGGGAGGGGAGGAAGGTACAGGTAGACTGGAATGGTAGGAAGGGGCCGTGTCATGAAAGGCTTTAAAAACTAAAGGGAAGAATTTCTATTTGATCCTGGACATAATAGGGAGCCACTGGAGATTACTGAGTAGGCATGGTCACACCTGTGCTTTAGGGAGATCAGTTTGATGGTGGAAGGGATGATATACTAGAGCGAGAAGGATGAGGCAAGGAGACCTCCCCCCAGCAGCTAATGGCTCATGTGCGGGGAGACAGTGACCTGCACGAGAGTGGCGGCTGTGTCAGAGAAGAGAAGGAGGCGGTAGATGAAGAGATGTTGACTTGGCAAATGATTGAATGGAAGAGGCGAGAGATAATGGGGAGGTGAGGCTAACACCTATATTGCATGCCTAGGTGACTGGGAGGAGGATGGTACCCTCTGTGGGAAAAGGAAAGTTAGGAAGAGGGAAAGATTGAGTTTAAGATGGCCTCAACATCCAGTAGTTTGGATGGAACATCCATACTGAGACATCCAGGAGCTAGCTGGAAATGTGAGACCGGAGGTCAGGACAGAAGTTCGGGCTGAATAAGTCGATTTGAGAATCATGAGCACAGAAGTGGGAGCTGAGATCACCAATGAAATAATCTAGAGGTGGAGGACAAGCAGGGCCAGGACAGAGCCTCGGGAAATACCCACGGCGGCTGTGCCACGGATGAAGACTGAGCAAAAGAGATGGCCAGGAGAGAACGTCATGACAAATTAGAGGGGAGTATCAAGGACGTTTCAAGAGAAGAGGGTGACGGACAATGTCAGGCTGAAGAGAGGCCCAGAAGGGTGAGGCCAGTGGATCTGGCGATCAGGAGAGCATTGGTAGCTTTGGAGACAGCAGTTTTGGTGGGATGAGGAAGTTAGGAGCCAGACTGTAGGGAGTGAAGAGGAGAGTGAGAGGAAAGGAAGTGGAGCTACCTGTTGCAGACAGCCTTCTGAGGAGTTTAGCCACAAAAGGGAAGCAAGATATGGGACAGTCACTGCTGGGGCCGGATGGCTGTAGTCAGGGTTTTCTGAGGATGGGAGAGGACTGACCATTGGTATATATGTCACTGTTTATTTATGTTGATGAGCACTGAGCAAACTGTGATTATAGATCTCCAACTAAGCCCAAATAGGGGTGTTCTCCCACTTTGTCCATGGGATCTTCTCTCCTCTGCTTTCAGTGGCCTTCTCCCTATGATGGCCCATCTCCCAGGTCCCATCCTATGACCTCTTCCTAATGGTCTTGGTTGTCAATCAACCCCTCTCTAATCCAGATAAAAGCATCAGAAGACCCCAAGGCTTAGAACTAGTAGAGATCATAGAGTCCAACTCATTCATTTTGAAATAGAAGGTAGTAGTAGTAGTAGTAGTAGTAGTAGTAGTAGTAGTAGTGGTGGTGGTGGTGGTGGTGGTGGTGGTAGTTGTGGTGGTGGTAGTAGTGGTGGTAGTAGTAGTGGTGGTGGTGATAGTAGTAGTAATGGCTGCGGTGGTGGTGGCGATGGTAGTAGTGGTAGTAGTAGTAGTAGTATTGGTGGTAGTAGTAATAGTAGTAGTGGTGGTGGTGGTGATGGTAGTAGTGGTGGTGGCAGTGGCAGCAGCAGCAGAAGCTAGCATTTATATAGTGCTTTAAGATTTCCAAAGAGTTTTACCAAAATTATCTCATGTGATTCTCCCAACAGCTCTGTGAGATAAAGGTTATTATTACCCATATTTTATAGACAAAGAGTATGAAGCCTTTGGGTTCCATAACTTCAGCATCAGAGACAAGACTCAAACCCATGTCACTCCTGAGTCTTGTCTTCCAGGAGAAGGAAGAAAATGCTTCCAGGAGCCAAAGGCATAAGTCTGTGGAAATGCCAACGCAGACAGTGGGGCCTGACTCTTTGGGAGTAGGGCAATCGGGGACTGGCAGCTCAGGAGAGAAGCCCCGCCCCCACGGAGGGGCCTATTGCCTGTTGTTTCCTCTTGTTTGGTTCAGCAGACGTGGGCCAGCTCTGGCCTGAGCATCCCTGGTAGAATGTGTGAAATCAGGAAGGGCCCGCAGGGCTTCCCTATTCCCAGGCCCAGCCTTGGGTCCCTTTCATTGGAAAAGATTCAGCAAGAATGAGAAGCACTCTCCAACCCCACCTTCATATTTTTATCTTTATAGATTCTAGAGAAGGGAGAAGAGGCAAGGAAAATGGGACCTTTTCCCCCTGATTGGAGGGAAATAAAGTCAATTCATCTCCATCATTTTGCCTTCCTTGGTGCAGCCTCTTAGGAGCACACATACTCATTCCATCATTTCAGATCAACCCTGATGCTTCTCCAATCATCTCTTACTCTTGTGAATTTGTGCTTTTTTTCTCCCCGACAGCAATCTATTTGCTTTCCTCTTCCAATAGGTTACCCCCGTCAAACATCTCATCTAATAAAAAAAAAAAAAGACAAAACTACAATCCCTCCCTGCCTAGCCACATTTCCACATTGGGGCTGACTCAAGACCCAAAGATAACCACACTTCCTGAAGCTCCTGGATAACTTCCCATTGTGATACCCTCAGTGGGCATACAGCCAGATGCAGGGTCCAACTCGGGTTAGGAGAACACCGGCCCAGACTTGTGGGGGAACCGAGTAGTCCCTGGGCGCCCTGCTCTGCCCCAGAAGGGGTCCTTGCCTGGCTCTCTTGAACTGCCTCATGATGTGCAGCCTGTGTACGACCACCCACACAATGGCTGGTGATGGGCAGCCTCTGACATCCAGGGAGGATGGTGCCTTTTTCAAGATTGATGGCTGCAGTCACTGTTTTCCCTGATCCACAGATCAGTTGCCCTATTTTCCAAGCTGTGGTAACAATGTCATATGAACTAAATCTTAAAAGTTAATGGGGGCAAGTAGGGGAACATTACAGGAAAGAGAAAGGCCTGAGCAAGGATGAAGAGGTCAGAATATTATCTATAATTCAAAATAATTCTTCTCCAGGCTCTCTACCATCACGCTATCCGACTCTTCTCCTTATGGCTTCTACCGGCCCCCACCTCTATTCTGGGAGCTTTCCTTCTTATTGACCCCTGAGCTAGATCCTCCTCTACCTTCCTCCAAGAATTTGCCTCCTATTGTAAAGAATAGTCTTTTTTTTCCTCCCATACATCAGTTACACCCCCTTCACACTGATGCAGGCTCTCATCACCTCATGCCTCGACTATTATAACAGCTTTCTGGTCCGTCTCCCTGTTTTATTTTCCCCAACTCTAATTCCTCCTCCATTCAACTGAGAAAGTGATTTTCCTAAAGCAAAGTTCTAATCATGTCACTTCCCTACTCACTCAGTCCTGGTTGCTCTCTATTAACCTTTGCGCTCAAATACAAAATATTCTGTTTGGCATGAAAGGTCTTCTCATGTGGTTCCTTTTTACTTTTCAGTCTGCTTACTCTTGACTTTCCTCCACGTACTCTACAATCCAACAATAATGGCCTTCTTCCTGTTCCTTACAAATGATACCCTATTTTCTGATTCCCTTCCTTTTCATTTACTCTCCCTCTTCCCTGGAAGGCTCTCCCTCCTCAATGGCTTTCTTAGCTTCCTTCAAAACAATATAAATCCCATCCTCTGAAAGAAGCTGTTCCTGATCTGGGGACCAAAGAAGAAATTAGAGAAATAATAGAAAATTTCATCAAAGAAAATGACAATAATAAAACAACATATCAAAACTCAGGGGATACAGCTGATGCAGTCTTTAGAAGAAAATTTATATTTCAGAACACTTTCATCAACAAAAGAGAATTGATGAATTGGGCACACAACAAAAAAAATCTAGAATAGTCAAAATCCACCAGCTAAACCACAAAGTAAAAATATTAAAAATGTAAAAAGAAATAAAATTGAAAGCAAAAATGAAATTAATAAATAAAACTGATAAAATGCACAAGTTCCTGATATTATTTAAGAACAGAAAACCAAATTGTTCATATCAAAAACAAAAAAGGAGAATTCACAACACTTGAAGAGGAAAAAATCAGAAACTCTTTTGATTAATTATATGCTAATAAATTTAAAACTTAGAGAAAATGAAGCATTATTTACAAAGAAATAAAATATATAGATTACAAAAGGGCGCCTGACACTATTGTATCTCAAATTATATTACAAAGCTAATCATTAAAAATGATTAAAAAAAAGAAATGGAGAGTTCGAAGAGCAGAACATTAGGTACACAACATAGAGAAGTAAATGAGCATAATAGCAGTCTTGAAAAAGCTCCTACATCCCAGTTACTGGGTCAAGAACTCACTATTTGTCAAAGAAAGCAATCTCATAGAAACTAGGTTTAGACCAACATTTCACATCCTATACCAAGATAAACCCCATGCAGATATATGACTTGGACAAGGTTACATCCAAAGCAACATTAGAGGATCAAGGAAGAAGTTGTCTTTCATATCTCTGGATAGAGGAAGAACTTAGCCCTGAACAAGTGATATAGAAGACCGTAGAAATAAAAGGGATGATTTTGATTATACAAAATTAAAAAGATTTTGCAGCAACAAAATTAATATAGTTAAAATTAGAAGGGAAACAGTTAACTGGGGAAAAATCCTTTTGGCAAATTGCTCTGATAAAATTCTCATATCCAAGGTATGTAAGAAATTGATGCAAATTTATGAAACTAGAAATCATTCTCCAATAGATAAATGGTCACAGGACATGAATAGACGGTTTTGTAGGAAGAAATCCAAGCTATCAAGAAGCACGTGAAAAAATGCTCTCCATCACTAATGATTAGAAAAATGCAAATTCAAGAAACTCTGAGGTTCTATTTCAAGTCTATGAGATTGTCAAAGATGACAAAATTGGAATGTAAGTGTAAGTAATATGTGATGTGTAAAAATATTTGTGGCATCTTTTTGTGGTGGCAAGGAGCTGGAACTAAAGGGGTGCCTACCTACCGGAGAATGGCTAAACAAAATATGGCACGTGAATTTGATGAAACATTACTGTGCCAGAAGAAATATGAAATGGATTATTTCAGAGGAAATAAAGAAGGCCTCTGTGAACTAACTGATGCAAAGTAGGGGGACTTGGGAGAACAATATATATACGATAATAACATATTAATATACATATACTTAGATTAATATATTACATATTTATATATTAATAACATACATGATGATAATAACATTAGAAAAAAACAACTTTGAAAGACTTTAGAACTCTGTGTGGATATGCAATGATAAACCATAAATCTAAAGGACTGAAGCAGACATGTGGTACCATGGTTTTGCACATGGCCAACGTCGGAGGTTGTTTTTCCAGTTATGTGCCTTTATTACAAAGCTTTAAAACAATTGTTCACTTGGCTAGAGGGGAAGTAGATATATAGAAACAATGTGGAAAAAAGGGCAAATGAAGAAGAAGAGGTCATTCCTGGTTCTTCCTAACCCACTGCTCACACTGATCCTTCCTTCTGAGCTTACCTTCCGTTCATTGATCCTGCACGTGTGTATACGTATTGCATGTGCCTACTTATTTATACGTCATCTTCCCCATTAGAATGTGGATCTATCACCTCCGTTCTCTCTCTTATCTTCAGTCTCTACCACCACCCCCACCTTTCCAGTCTTCTCACATCCCCATTGCTCAGCAGACTCTTCCATCCAGGGACCCTGACTTCCTGGCTGTTCCATGAACAAAGACCCTCCATCTCTCAGCTTGGAACATTCTCCCTGGCTTACCCTTCCCCGTGCTGGGAATGTTTTCCCTCCTCTGCTCTAACTACTGACCTCCTGACTTCCAACTAAAGTCCTGCCTTTTTCAGGAAACCTTTCCCAACCTCTCATAATTCCTGTTCTTTCCCTTTTTTAATTATTTCCTTTTTATCCTATACATAGTTTGTACACAATTGGTTTGCTTGTTTTTCCCCCTTTGGATTGTAAGCTCCTTGAGGGCAAGGCCCGTCTTCTGCCTGTGGATCCCCAGTGCTTAGCACAGTGCCTGGCATAAAGCAGGCACCTAACAAGTGCTGATTGATGGACTAGCTGAGCTCCTGGAGGACAGCAACTGTGTTTTTGTCTTTTTTTTTTTTTGGTATCCTCTACCCCAGTGCATAGTGGGTACTTTATAAATACTTTTTCATTCATATTTGGAATCTTCCAGAGTGGGAACTTCCGGTGTCTTAACTGGCAACTTTTTGTCTGTGATATTAGAGGTAGAAACACAGATGAGAAAAAGAGTTAGATGATCAAATGAGATAATATTTGGAAAGTGCTTGACACAGTGCCTGCCACATAGTAGGCACTTAACATATGCTTATTCCATTCCAGAGTGCCTTCTAGAAATGTCATTTCTCCATAGGAAACCCCTGAACTTTGCCCCCAGCCTGCTCCCCCTCTGTTGTGTGGGAGCCCAGGGGTACCTGCACTGAATTACAAGTGGTGAGAGGCTGGCATGACCCGGGTGGGGACCATATTTTCATTCCTATTTCTTTTGCTTTTAGTGTCTGGATACTGGTTGTTAGAATCGCAGAATCATGAGATGTAAAGATTATCTGTTCCAACCTTCTCACATGGTGCACATCCATCATCAAGGAATGACTGATTGCCTTCCTCTGACTGCTGTGGTTTGAAGCAGATCTGACCTCCTCCTGACTGTGACTCAGATGTACTTTTGTCCCTTCTTATGCCCTCAGCTCTCAAGTTAGTCCTTATACCATGCCCTGCATGACTGACAACATGCCCAATAAAGGCCTTTTGCTCTCAGCATTTACTGGCCATCCTCTTCTTCCACGCAAACCTCCAAATCACCCAGAACAGCTGCGGTGGATTAGGATACCTGCAAAGGGAGAGGGTTGGGCCAGATAATCTTTTAAGTCTCCTGCCTCTAAGGCTTGTGATTCCACAGGTTTAATTGCTGGTATCTAGACACGAAAAGCAGAGGAAATAACAACAGCTGAAAATTGTCTCCTCCCCCCTACCCAGCCCTCCCAGACTCTGATCTTCAGCCCATTTCCAGCAGTTCCCTCTCTTCTGCTCATTACCTGAAGATTGGTGTTAGCAGTGAGCACCTGCCCTATTAGGTACTGAGCCAGTGTCTCAAAGTGCCAGTCTAGCTCCCGACGCAAATTGAGAGGCTGTTCCTAGGCTTCTCGTCTCCCGGGTTACCAGTGAGCGGGAACATGTCAGGGCATCCCCTTCCTAAATAATTTCTACGCTGGGAAACACAGAGGATGGAGCTATGGAAATGCATGTCAGGAGGATTAGGATCGATTTAGCGAAATCCTCCATCTCGTAGTTGAAGTGGTAGGCAGCATCCATTCAATCCCATTACCCCTAATGGAAGTTGTCTCCATCTAACAGATGGCCTTCAGCCCCCCTGCACGCTAAGTCCTGAGGCTTACTCTTGCAGCAATTCTCCCAAGGGAGGGAGAAAGCAATCATCCTCCAGAAGGGATGTCAGGGCAAATTACCAGAAATATATTTCCTGCCCCCTGGAGTTGACAATCTGAGCTTCACAACAGGCGGCCCCGGTCTTCGTCCTCCTGGCATTTGTTCTAAAGAAGGGTATCATTCTCCTGTGAGGTGGGAGCTCATAGAATCAGCAGCAAAGGTGAACTGGGAGGGTGAAAGGAGCCTATCAGGTCATTTCTGGTTCTGTTGTTTGTATCAAAATGAACAGTTATAGTGAAGACCCGTCATTTAATGCCTGACCACCACGTCTAGGGATCAACATGAAGGCCCTATCTGTTTACCAGTCAGCTGATAGGTCAGTTTCAACTCCTTTGGGTGACTTCTGGTCAAAGATGTGGAAAGTCTCAGGCAAGAGACCACCTTATTTTTTTTTAATTTATTTTTATTTTTGTTTTCATTTTATTTATTTATTTATTTGTCTGTTCATTCATTCATTCATTCGTTTATTTGTTTGTTTATTCATTTATTTATTAGGCAATTGGGGTCAAGTGACTTGCCCAGGGTCACTCAGCTAGTAAGTGTGAAGAGTTTGGTCTGAGGCTGGATTTGAACTCAGGTCCTCCTGACTTCAGGGCCAGTGCTCTGTTTACTGCGCCACCTAGCTTCCCCTAGTTTTAAAAAAAAAATTTTTAAATTAATGTATTTTTAGTTTTCAACATTCACTTCCTCAAGATTTTGAGTTCCAAATTTTCTCCCCATCTTGTCCCTCCCCCCACCCCAAGATGGCATGCATTCTGAGTGCCCCTTCTCCCAATCTGCCCTCCCTTCTATCTCTCCCCCCCTTCTCTTATCCCCTTCCCCTTCAATTTCCCTGTAGGGCAGGATAGATTTCTATACCTCATTTCCTGTATATCTTATTTCCCAGTTGCATGTGAAAGCAATTTTTTTAACTTTTGTTTTTAAAACTTTGGGTTCCAAATTTTCTCCCTTTCTCCCTCCCTACCCATCCTCATTGAGAAGGCAGGCAACTTGTTACAGGTTATACATGTGTAATCATGCAAAACACTTCCATAGTAGTCATGTTGTGAAAAACTAAGTATATTTCCCTTCATCCTATCCCACCCTCCCGCTTATTCTATTCTCTCTTTTGACCCTGTCCCACAAGAGACCATTTTAATGGGGCTTTTGGGGTCATTGACCCTGGTTCATAGAGGTCCAAGGCAAATCATTCAATCTGCACGTGATATTTTTCTTCCTTTCTGGCAGAACTTAATTAAGGAGGAAGGTTTAAGAAGTGCTTTATTGTCATAATTAGAAAGGATTCCAAAGGAAATCAATGACAACACCTGCTCATTTTAGTTGTTCTTAGTGATTGGAGGCGTCCATAGTCAGATGCCTTTCTATTATCAATCAACAAAATACCTACTATGTGCCAAGCACTAGTAGGTACTGGCCAATGCAAAGACAAAAATGAGAATCTTTGCCCTCAAGGAATTTACATTCTCTCACAGACACCTAAGTGCCTATAAAGAATATATGCATTATCTTCAGTGAAAGATTGCTAGATAACCAGTAGCGCCAAGTACAGGCACACCTCAGAGATGTGGGTTTGGTTCCAGACCACCACCATAAAGCGAATATCTCAATAAAGAGAGTCACATGAATATTTTGGTTTTCCAATGCATATAAAAGTTGTGTTTATCCTATACTATAGTCTACAAATGTGCAACAACATTATGTCTAAAAAAAACCCAATGTGTATACCTTAATTAAAAAATACTTTATTGCTAAAAAAAAAAAAAGTGCTAACCATCACCTGACTCTTCGTCTGAGTCGGGAAGTTTTTGTTGGTGGAGGGTCTTGCCTCCATGTCAATGGAGAATGACTGATCAGGGTGGTGGCTGCTGAAAGTTGGGGTGACTGGGGCAGTTATTTCAAATAAGGACAATGAAGTTTGTTGTCTCAATGGACTTTTCCTTTTACTTGAATGCTTTGAGGTCATTGTAAGGTCACTATTGTTGTGCGATTGTTTCAGTTATGTCCAACTCTTTGTGGCTCCATTTGGGTTTTGGGGTTTTTTTTGGCAAAGATACTAGAGTGGTTTGCCACAAATCTTCAATTTGTAAAAAACACATTATCTTTCAAGTGTAATAAAGCAAAGCACAATAAACCTAGGGATGCCTGTGTGTATACATCTACGCTGAATTTAAAGGAAAAAGAAGAATCAGAAATTCCTTTCAAATCCTAGCTGTCACTTCCAGATTCTAGAGTGATGCTATCTCATACTTCATGACACAGTTCTTGATCTATAATTAGAGTCACGTCAGATATATCTATTCGCCACTTTGCAGCTCCATTCACCAAGTTCTCTTTCTGTGCTTCAGACCAAAATGAAGCATCATTTTTTAAAAAGCAAATTAAACTAGCTCTGTTCGTTGAGTTGACAAACTCCCACATCTGACGTTTCAACCTATGCTGCTTTGTACAGATGTAGGGCGTTCAGAAAAGGAGGGTTGAGCAAAGTGGGTTGGGGGAGGATAATCATAGACCTGTGGCATGATAAAACTGGGAGGGTTCTTTTAGTACTGAGTCCCAGTCCCTTATTAACAAATAAGGAAACTGAGGTCAGAAAAAGTCAGTCAATTAACTAGCATTTATTAAAGCACCTACTAATGTATCAGGCACTGTGCTAAGCACTGAGGATGCAAAGGAAAGAAAAAGATAGTCCCTGATCTCAAAGTGTTCACAGTCTAAATGGGGAGATAATGTGCAAGAAAGCAATCATTTACCCAACAAGGTTCCATTTTACTAGTTAGTAGTAGAGTGCAGACTCAAACCCATGGCCTCTAGTTTCGTGGACTGTCCTTTTCCTATTTCCTCATATTGTTTTAAGAGTTAGAAAAGTGATTTATCAAAGAACATCCCCACCAGGATGTCCACCATCCTAATGGATGGCACCAGTATCTTTGGTCAATGGCCATCTGGACTGGTTTGTTGAATTGGCTGGCTATTTGGTTCTGTTGCCAATAGCATGAAGGAATAAGCCCAGATTTCCTCTCCTTCAGTGTTCCAACATCACTCTATGCAAGTACTAACTGAGATACAGCCCCAGTCAGGTACAGTCTAAGTGGTGCTATCCTTCTCCAAATTATAGAACCCCACAATCCCAGAGCTGGCAGGGCCCCTTGAAGCATCTGGTCCAACCTATACCCAAACAAGAAGTCCTTCTATACCCTCCTCAATTAATGATCCTATGGCCTCTGCTTGAAGTCCTCCTATGATGGAGTACTCATTACCTATCAAGAGAACCCATCCCACTTGATAGAGACTTCTTCCTGGCATCAAACCTGAATCTACCACTCTACAACTTCTACCCACTTCTCCTGGTCTTTGTGTCTGGAGCCAAGCTGAATGTCTCCATAAAGCTGGGATCTTTGCTTGTTATCCATCGAGTTCTGTTTAAATGATTATGGTCATTTTTGTCTAAGAAAACATTAAAAGTAATAAACCCCCATAATCAGAGTTGTTAATATAATTAATAAATATTAACCATTTTAAATAATATGAACAAATATTAATAATTAATAGTATAATAATAGCTAATACTTGTATAGTAGATCTCTGAGTTCCCTTCTGGCTCTACATCTATGTGGTGTGAGTTCAAATCCTGCTTCTTTCTCCTACTACTTATATGCCTTTTGGCAAGACCATCACTTAACTTCCCGGAGCCTCAGTTTTCTCATTTATAAAATGATGGGGCTGAACTAGAGGATCTATCTCTAAGACCCAGCTAACCTTGCTCATGCTCTCCCCTCCCACCAGGAGAGGGAAAAAAAGGTAATGTATACAGAAGGAGACTAATAATAACACTTGACATTTACATAGCAACTTGCAAATTAAATGCCCATTATCTTACTGGAGTCTCACAATGGCACATAGTGGGCAATAAACCAATGCTTCTTGATTGCCTTAACTAGGTCTTGCTGACCTTTGATAATGATATCTGACATTTCTTTGGGGCCATTGAAGTTTGCATTTTTCTTTCATTGTCTAATTTTGTTCTTGTGGTAACTGAAAAAGGCACTAATGGGCATTAACTTGATTTTACCACTGAGGAGACTGAAGCTGAAAGAGGTCATATCACCTCTCCATGGCCACATAGCTCTTAATATCAGATGTGGGATTCAAACCTAGGTCTTCTTGATTCCCCTTCCTGGGCCAAGATGGGTGCACTATCACAGAGATGTGGAACAACGGAAAAGGCCCTGGATTGGAGTTACCAAATCCCAGGTCTATTACGGGCTCCCTGTGTGACCTTGGATGAGTAATCACACCTTTCTGGTGTGGTTACCCATTTTCCTCATCTCTTGAAGAACAGATAGCCCAGTGGTCCCTTCCAGCTCTAAACCTATGGTCCTATGGTTCTGAGATCAAAGGAGAAAATCCATGTAAAACACTCTGCTTTGCAAACCCTAAAGGGCCACACTCCTCAGCTCTGATTATCCTAAAAATGGCAGGTACAAATGCTCTTTCCCAGCAGATGGGTGAGAGTGCTTGCTGCCTCCTGCCGGCGTCCCTTAACTCCAGCTGTGCTCATTGGCTTAGATTGTTTCCCTAGCCCCAGCATGGTGTGGACAATGGGCAGTTCTGACTCACAAAGAAGTCTGACCGGTGGAAGTAAGGAGCATCCCTGTGGTTTTTACTGCTGGTGAACATTTCCAAGAAAAATAAAAGGTGAGCCACCCCTCCTGTGACTAAGTCAGGGTTGAATCTGTGCTCAAGCATTAGTCAGCCTTTAAAAATGTGGTTAATTCTTAAATGGTCCATGGGAAAGCAAAAGCTGGGGATCCCTGTTGATACTTTATCTCATCAACTGTTGCCTCTCAGTTTAATGACATGCTATTTTGCTAACGAGACCAAAATTTCTCAAATATATAGGTAGGCAAGAACTGCTAGGTATGTGGGAAGTCTGTTTCTGGGGAAAAAAAGAAAAAGATCACTGAACAGTCAAATGTCAGAGCTCAAAGGACCTCAGAGGTCATCTTGCCTGCCTTTCCTGAACAAGAATCCCCCCCTCTATGGCATCTGATAAGAGGTCAGGCAGCCTCTGCTTGAAGACCTTCCACAAGGGGGCACCCACCACCTCCTGAGGCAGCTCTCCACTTTGGAGCAGTGCTGATGGTCAGCATGTCCTTCCTGACAATGAGCTTACACCGGCCCTTTGGCAACTTCTATCCATGCTCCTGGTTCTCCTCTTTGAGGCTAAGCAGGACCAATAGAATTTCTCTTCTACATGCCAGCCCTTCCAATATCTGAAGACAGTTTTTGTGTCTCCCCAGGTCTCCTTTCCAGAACAAACATCTCATTTCCTTCAAATGAGCTTCAGAAACATCATACTGATGCCTTTTATTTTCATATCACACTTATTTCCTAATATCTTGTCCCCCCTTGAAACCTCCCTTGTAACAAATAAAAACAACTGTTAAAAACCTCTGACAGGGTGATGGTATCAGACAGTATATACGTCACTCAGCATTCAAGGTCATCCACCTCTCTTCCAGTAGGAGGTAGGTCTGTGTCATCACAATCTGCTCTCTGGGATCCTGACTGTTCATTATGGCTAATCTTCATTCAGCTGCCTTTTGATATTGTGTCAATCTAATATTATTGTGGTCACTGTGTAGATGGCTCTCCTGTTTCTGCTTTCTTTGCTGTGCCTCGGCACAAAGACTCATATGAGTCTTCCCATGTTGATATTCATTTCTTCGGAGAACATCTAGAGAGGGCCGTATCATTCAATTAATCAGTCATTCAGCAGGCATCCCTTAAACACCTACTACAAAGACAAAAGTAAAAGAATCTCTGCCCTCTAGAAGCTTACATCCATTGGGGAAAACAATACCTACACAGATAAGTATGTACACACATGTGGAGAAAGAGTCCTGTGGTAGGGAATCTGGCTGGGGAGTGCCCTGGGAGATTTAGAAGACAGGAGCACTGGGGACCAGACCAAGTCCCATCTTGGAGCCTGGGAAAGACAACAGGGCAGAAAGCTTGGGGGGAGGCCATGAAATGGGGGCTTCCAGGAAGACAGCTTGTTGAGTTACTGTCCAGAGCAAATGAAAGAAGGTTGATTTCTCAACAGTAGCAGCTTAAAAAATCAAACCCAGTTTCAGTAAATGAACTGAAGACAGTGAATTCCAGGCCTCCCACATTCAGAGCCTTTCCAAGGAATCCTAATACAAATGGAGAAAGAGGCCACAGTGAACCAGAGGAGAAATGAAGTCTTCACGTCCCCCAACTCATTAGTGGAATAAATGGAATCTTGGCCACTGCTGCCACACATATGAGGTAAGTCTGCAGCCTAATCATATACAAAGACTTTGACTTTGCAAAAAGTCCATCTGGTTCTGGGGAGATGTAATATGAAGACAACTGGAGGGACCAGCTGCCTGAGGCTTGACTGAGGGCCAGACAGGAAAGCAGATCTGAAGTTCCCCAGGATGGAAGCAGCCCTGGAGGTCAGGTAGCCATCCTTGCCCACTCCCTCTCCTTTTATAGAAGAGAGAACTCAGACCCAGAGAGGGGAATCAACTTACTTAAGGTCACATAGTGAGTCCTAGAACCCAGAGTCAATTGAATTTAACAAACATTTATCAAGCACCCATTCCAAGCTGGACATTGTGTTGGGCACTTGAGATACCAAGTCCAAAAAAAAAAAGAAGAAGAAGAAGAAAAATCAAGAAGACCTGAGTTCAAATCCAGCCTCAGACACCTAACTCTGTGACCCTGGGCAACTCACTTAACCTCTGTTTACCTCAATTTCCTCATCTGTAAAATGGGGGTAATAATAGGACCTATCTCCCAGGGTGGTTGTGAGGATCAAATGAAATAATAATGATAAGATGCTTAGCACAATGTCTGGCACATGGTAAGCACTTCTATAAATGTTAGTTATTATTATTAGCTCAAGGAGATTACACTCTGCAGGGAGGATACCTAAGTCTTTTCATTCTAAGTCCCAACACCCATTATGGTGCTGTGCAAAGAATGCCAAGGACTGGCATTGAGTCCCAATTCTACCTCCAGCAGAATAAGGTGACCCTAGGCAAGCCTCTGTCCTATCTGAGTCTCAGCATGATCACCTACAGGTCAGTGATTGTAATTCTTTCATTATCTTCTTTGTGGGATTATGGGGGAAATGCTGTCTGAAACTGAATGCACCCTAGAAATGCAAGTTTGAAAGAAGACTTTTTGTGTCAAGAATCCATGATATCAGTAGGGAGTGAGGACTGTCTCCCCCACTGAGGATTATGGTCTTGCCCCTCTCTCCTCCAAGTCTTAGCAGATGGTCTGATGATTTCATCAAAGATGAAATTCAGCCTGAGAGCTGAATGGGACCTCCAAGGTCACTTAGGTGAACCCTCTCATTTCAGTCCAGGGTGCTGAAGTGATTGGCACAAAGTCACAAAGTCATGAGGAAGTATATAGGATTCTAGTAGGATGTAAGCTCCCTGAGGGTAAGGATTGTTCCCTTTTTTGTCTTTGTACCCAGGGTAGTGAACAGTTGAAGAGAGAAAAGGGATCAAATGGGACAACCATTGTGGAGACAGAAACAAGATCTGGACACTGTCCCAGCAGGTCAAGGGTATGGTTGTCCCTTCATGTGGCTGGGGTGGATCACAGGAGTGGAAGGGACTGAGGATTTGGGAGGTTATGGAGCTTGGGGAAACATTTACATGGATGCCAAAGTCTCCACAGTGGAAGACCAAGAGTTGAGGAGGGAAATGGCAAAGAACTCCTTGAGGAAGGAAGGAGAATGATGTGGGAGCTGTCAAACACCAGGCACTATGATCTGAGAATTTACCCATGATAGAGTGAAACATTTTAATCATGACCTTCAAAGAGAAGAAATTAATGCTTAATATTAATTCTTATTAAATTTAAATTAAATATTACTTAATAAGTAAATATTATGAAATTCATAAATATTAAATACGTAATAAAACTCATTGAATTGAATCAATTATCAGGAGTCTGGATTTGAACCTAGGTGAGAGGTGAGGGATGACTAAATTCAGGAGTGGTCCTGAGGGTGAAGGCAATAGATTTGGGAGAGGTTGTGGAGGCAGAATTGGCAAAACTTGGCTGAATGTGGAGTGTGAGGGAGAGTGAGCAGCAGAGGGTGATGTTGAGGTTGGGAGCCTGCCATAATTAAAACCTTTCCTTTGGAGTAGGATTTGCTGGGGTTTGCATTCCCTGGCACAGCCTGTGAGGGGCAGGGGCACCTATGCCCAAGGATGAGGCAGAGGAGAAGAGGATTTGGCTGAGATCTGTCAGCATGGAGTTTGATACAAATGTGAAGCATGAATGCTATGTCCAGAGGCACGCCAAGACCATGAGCCTGAGGACCCTGGGAATAGCCATGCCCTCCAGGCCTCTGGTCTTACTTCCAGCCCAATCCCACCACAGTGATTGCCCAGGGAACCAAACTCTGTAGACTCTTGATCTAGCAGCTACCTGGGAAACCCCTCTACCCAACCACTACCTTAACAATCCCAGCTTTTGAAGAAAGTCCTGCCCACCAAAGTACTTGACCCAAACTATGAAATGGTTCAATACTCGAAATAGATAATAATAATATCTAGCCTTTCTAAAGCACCTACTATGTACCAAGCACTGTGCTAAGGGCTTTACGATTATTATCTCATTTGACCCTCACAACAACCCTGGAAGGTAGGTGCTATTATCCCCATTTTACAGATGAGAAAACTGAGGCAAACAGGTGAAAAGTGACTTCTCCAGAGTCACATATCTATTAAGTATTTGAGGCTAGATTTGAACTCAGGTCTTCCTGACTTCTGGCCTTGTATTTTATCCACTGTGCCACCTAGCTGCCTAATCCATGGACATAACATTAATGAAGATGTATTAACATCTGCTCTGTCACTGCATCATAAGAATAACTGGGTCTCTGTATGTACCCTGCAGCTGCCCTGTTGTATTCCCTGATTTGTAGCTGAAACCTTCCTTATATATTGCCTCCACAACTAGAATGTGAGCTCCTTGAGATCAGGGACTCTCGCTTTTCTATCTGTGTCCCCAGCATTTAACACAGTACTTGGCACATAGATACTACTCAATAATTGTTTTTTTTTAATCTTCCAACTGCTCACCCATCCTTCTACCCAACCATTCATCTGCCCATCCAGGCACCCACTCACCCATACATATACTCCTACATACATCCACCCACTCATCCATCCATCCATCCACCCATCCATCCAGCCAGCTAGTCACCCATCCATCTGCTCTTATATCCATCTATCCACTGATCCATCCATCTATCCATCCATCCACTCATCCATCTATCCAATTATTCTTGGAGATGTTAAGAATCTGTGAATTTGGAGCAGAAAGGGTTCTAGGCCAATTTGTACCACATTGAAGGCACGGTCACCACAGGAATGATAGGGAGCATAGACCGAGAGGTAGAAGGGCCCTCAGAGGCCATCTACAACAATCTTTTCATTTGACAGATACATGATAACATGAGGCCCAGAGAAATGAAGTGATTTGCCCAAAGTGACCCAGGCAGTAAGTATCAGAAGTTGTATTTGAATCCATGTCTTTTGCCATCACAGCCAATGCTCTCGAGAAATTTTGATTTGTATGGCAACTGGGCTTCTTGAGGAAGCAGTGACCTGCCCCCTTCTTGAAGATCACAAGGCAGAGGCTGGCTGACCACTTGCCAGGGGTTTGGTAGGGGAGATGCTTGATTCAGTATAGGTTGGGCTTAGCGGCTTCTGAGGGTCTCTCCCACCTCAGAACTTCCATGATTCTTTTTGTCTAATTGAGGGAAAGATACCTGTTGTGATGGGTCTGAGTTTTATTTTCTCTAGTGAGTTACCATCATTCCCCAAAACATGATAAAATGGTTCTCAGATTGAATGTGTAAACAGTGATGTGGATAATAGGGTGTCTCCTGGGATCTAGGATAACAATCGATAGCTTGTTGTTTCTGAGAGAGATGGAGTTGTCTCATGGATCCAGTTCCATTTATTCCTCATGCTTTAAACTTATTTTCAAAATATATGTAGTGTTTCTCTGGTGAATAGTGTCTGTGTCACATTCTATCATGAAAGATGTTCTTCAATATGGTGGTCATGGGAATTGCTTCTTGGCAAGCTGAGTGAGTTCTTGGGCATCAGAACTTGCTAATGAAGATGCTTCCAGAAACTGGTGCAAGAGGTAGGGAGAAGAAGGTAGACAGAGCACCAGACCTGATGGAAGAAAACATGGATCTGAGTCAGCGGCCCATTGCTCATCAGCCGCATGACCCTGGCCCTTCCTTCTCTCATCATAAGATCTTTAGACTTTAGTTTTCTCATCTGCAAAATGAGGAAATTGATCTTGGCACTATCTATCTCACAAGGTGGTTGGGAGGACCATAGGAGATAATGAATATGAACCTTGGAGTGGTATAAATTCAAGTAGACCTGACTAGCACTGGTCTAACCCCTCTGGACATCGGGCAACTTCACTCTGTAACATAGCTAGAGACTGGAGCACGGAGCCTGGAGACTGGCTGGCCATCTCAGCGATATGTGCCTTTTATCCTGGAGATATGGCTAACCCATGTCAATGGCTTGGTGGAAGCCTGTCCCTAGACAGCTCAAATTTCACATGCGTCTGTTGGAGGTCCAGGCACATCCCAGGATCCCCACATCTCACAGGCTGTGTCTTAGTGTTTGCCTCTACCTAGATGGTGGCCTCTACAAGGTCCAAGCAGAACAGGAATTCCCTAGGGATGGGGAGGTCCACAGATGCTCCTATTTGCAGATCATGTCAGAGTAATTGCTTTAAGCCCCAGAACTTCCCAGAAATCTTATCTCTGATAAGTTCTATGGCCACTCAAAAGAGGTTGGTCTAACAGTCCACCTGGGAAAACCTAAATGGATGGAAGGCAACAGTCATCCCAACTATGAATGTGGTTGTTTAGTCAGTCCTTTAGGTCCATCTGGGACAGGCTCTGCAGATGGACCATGAGTTGGCTTCAGAATACTGAAGAGGAGCAGTCTGGACCGTGCTGGGGAGATGTACAGTGCTCTTAATGACTCCAAGGGGCTGTCAGACACAAAAAAACCAGCTCTTTCAGACACAAATGATGCTCTGGGGTGAGGTTGAGGCTATCTGATAACTAGTCCTGGAACAGAACAAACTATGAAGATGTAAACTTACAGGCTACTTGGAGGTAACAAACAAAAAGCTGTCCAGCAGGAAGCAAACACGTGTTCAGTGCTGGGCTCCCCCAAGAAGAGGCACTAGGGATGACATTGAGGAAATGCATGGGTTATAGGAGTTGAAGGGAACCAGATGGATTGTCTGAATGGGGGCACTCACCTAGAAGAGGAAGGCCTTTGGCATGTTGGCTAACCCCTCAGTGGAAAAGCAATGAAGAATCACAGAGGATGAGTAGTCATGGGTGAGGGGCCATCTATACTGAAGGAAGGAAGAAGGAAGATGATAATAGAAGTTAGCCGTGAAAACGTTTGATCACGGAAGCGGCTGGTCAGGTCTGTGCCTTAGGACAAATATTTTGACAATCGTATGGAGAATGGACTGGAGAGCCTGGGAAGACAATTAGGAGACTGCTACAATTGCCAGGTGAGAAGAGTCCGGCATTGGCCTTCCCATCTCACTTGGCTCTCTTTCTCCTCTTGGATACTCTCCCCTGCCTGGGCTTTGGGGACACACCTCCCTCCTGTTTTCTCTATGACTTGTCTAACAATGTCTCAGGCTCCTCTGCTGGATCATCCTCCATGTCCCACCCTTTAAAGGTGGGTGTCCCCCAGGGATGTGTTGTGGGTTCTCTTCTCTTCTCCCCTTAGGGATCAGTTCCAGTGGGTTCAATTGCCATCTCCAGGCAGGTAATTCCTGGATTTCTCTGTCCAGACCTAACCTCTCTCCAGAGCTCCATGGCCACATCTCCAATGGCCTTTTAGACGTTCCTGACTGGATGTTCTCTAGGTTTCCCATCCCAACGGCTCTTCCTCCCGACTTCCCTGTTTCTGTCGGGGTACCATCGATCCTTCCATTTCCCAGGTTTACAACCTTGGAATCATTCTTGACTCCTCCCTCTCTCCCACCCACGATATCCAATCAGCTGTCAAGTCTTGCTAGTTCTGCCTTCACAACATTTTTCTCTCCATAAACATTTTATTGATGCAGCTAGGTGCCACCATAATGCACAGAGCACTGGGCCTGGAGCCAGGAAGACCTGAGTTCAAGTCCAGCCTCAGATTCTTCCTAGCTGTGTGACACTGGGCAAGTCACTTAACCTCTGTCTGCCTTAGATTCCTCAATGGTAAAATAGGAATAAAAACAGCACCTATTTCTCTGGGTCGTTGTGAGGATCAAAGTACTTCATACAGTACCTGGGAAGTAGCAGGTGCCATATAAATGCTTATTCCCTTCCCCTTATTCATGTCTTTTGTTATCAGACCACAGTTATTTCAGTCTCTATCCCTTTGCCCTACTCCCCACCCAAGTGGGTTTTTTCCTTCTGCAACTTCCTTTGCATTCATCCCCCTTCCCCACTCCCCTCTCTCTCTCTCTCTCTTTTTGGTGAGGCAATCAGGGTTAAGTGACTTGCCCAGGGTCACACAGCTGGTAAGTGTCAAATGTCTGAGACTGGATTTGAACTCAGCTCCTCCTGACTCCAGGGTCAGTGCTCTACCCACTGTGCCACCTAGCTGCTCCCATTCATTTTCTTCTTCTCACAGGATTGCCACCCTCTCACAGGGCCTTATCATTTCACTCATGTGTGGTTGTATCAACTTCTCCATGTACACATTGTACTCTGATGGAATGGAAATTCATCTGGGGCAGGGACCATTTATTTCTTGCTGCTATAGCCCCAACACCCATGACAGTGTTTGGAGCATCATGGGTGTTTAATACTGTAAATGGTTGTTGGATTGAGTTGGATCGGAGAGGAGCTATGTACAGTTATATAAATCAGGCAGGTTTTGTAGTTTAGCATCAAAATGGCACCCTACACAGTCTTTCTCTGGAGAATCATTTTGACCTGGAGATCACCCCTGGAGACCCCAGGCTAAGCCAAGGGAGACCAGCTTCTGACAAGTCCCACAGAAGTTTCAAATGTGGGACCAGAGACGGATGTTTTGATTTGTGTTCGAGGACTAGCCTAGGCAATTCTGCAGGGCTCTTCACCTGGATCACTGTAAGCAGATGGATTTTTCAGACATAGATTCTCCTAAACAGAGCCCTTCTCCTACGTTGCAATGGGCTGGAGAGGTGGACTGGTAGAGTGAGTGTGTCCTTGAAGTACAGAGACACTCGAAAGTTAAGTGTTAATTTAGAGAGAAGAAAAATCCTCCGTCTTACCTGAGGGTAAATAAGTAAATTCTATCTCTTTTTCCTCCACACTCCATCCTCCATGCCTACAAGATCTAAAACACTTAAATGTTTAAAGCCTCAAATTAACTTGGAGATGATACGAAAATGCACTAGTGTCCTTTTCCCTGATAAGAGGGTAATGAATGACTGGGGAGTTCATCACCAGAGTATGCTCTATGAATATATTGAGGGAGGCCTGTAATTGGTTTGCTTGGCTGGGACTAAGCTTATTCTTTGCTAAATTGGTGCATAATGGTGGCAGCTGAGATGAGAGAGAGAGACAGAGAGAGATAGAGACAGAGACAGAGAGAGAGAGAGAGAGAAGAAGAAGAAGAAGAAGAAGAAGAAGAAGAAGAAGAAGAAGAAGAAGAAGAAGAAGAAGAAAGGAGACAGAGACAGAGAGACACACACAGAGACAGAGAGAGAAGAAAGGAGAAAGAGAGACACAGACACACACACACACACACACACAGAGACAGAGAGAGAAAGAAAGAGAGAGAGAGAGAGAGAGAGAGAGAGAGAGAGAGAGAGAGAGAGA
>NW_020951131.1:1282523-1432257 GCF_900497805.2 Vombatus ursinus
GAGAGAGAGAGAGAGAGAGAGAGAGAGAGAGAGAGAGAGAGAGAGAGCACTGTGACTTTTAAGGCCAGGAATATGAATAGACAGACTGGGGCCTCATCTATTCCACCAAGGCAGTCTTTGAAGCCTTCCTTGTCATGGCCATCTCTCCTATTGGACAGTATTTTCTGCTTACCTCCCTCCATGCTGGTAGGCACTGGCTACGGGCTCTGTCCATCCCCATTCTACAGAGGTGGCCCACCTTGACACGCACTCAGCCTATCAGGGTCCCCCAAGCTCTCTAAGACTGGGATCTACAGGGCAGGAACCAATGGGCTTTGGTAGAAGGAGCTTCCTTACTGCTAGTTACCAGGTGGCACAACCTGGCCACCAGATAAACCTGAATTCAAATCCTACCTCAATCACTTATTAGCTATGGGATCCTGGACAAGTCACTTATCTTTTCTCAGCCTCAGTTTCCTCATTTGTAAAATGAATAGAATAATAGCACTTACCTCATAAGGTTGTTGTGAGGAACAAATGAGACAGCATATGTAAAGTGAATGCCATATAAAACAAGTTATTATTATTATTGTTGTTGTTGCTGTTATTTTCACACCAATGAAATCACTAGTCCAGTCCCTAAGCCAGATCTTACAGATGAGAAAACAGGTAGAGAGAAGTAAGTGTGCATGGCAGCCACGTGACAATTCTTTCATTCATCCAGTCAATAAATGGGTACGGAATAACAATGACCACTGACCCTAGTTGACCTCTGAGGTCCCTTCCAGAGTTAAAGCTCTGATCCTTCCGCTGCCACATGCTGTTGGACCATGGGGGTAGCTGTGAAGAGCAAACGCATAATGGGCTCTTGACTGTCATTGAAGACACCTACTGTGTGTCAAGATCTGTGGTGGGTGCTGGGGTTCTTGTCCTGAAGGAGCTTCTATTTTACCAGGGAAGAAATGATGGATTTGTCTAAGTATATGTAAAACAAATAAAAGATCCTGTTTTTGGAGGAGGGAGGCACATGTAGGGAGAGGCATTGGATCTGAGCCTTGAAGGGCACCACCAATCCTTCCCTGTCTATTAGGAACCTTCTTGCTTCATGCTTCTTGGCCATATTGTAAGTTACCAACTGATCCTTCAACCTGTTTGGAGGCGGGGGCTGGAGGGTGGGATGGAACTGGGGGGGTGGCCCTTCTCCACTCACTGTCATGAAAAGGGACCCCAGCACTGGTCCTGAGGTGGCAGCTTAACAGGGCAGGACCCCCTTAACTCCACATGACCTTGTCCCTTGAAAACGGATGCTCCTCGATATACAGAACGGGTCTTAGCCACTGGAATGAAGACAGAATGGAGGAGCCAGTGAGCACACAGTCTGAAGTCCTGGGCAGGGCTTGGGAATTAGGAATCATCTTCTTGTGATCTTGACTTCTTTTGCCAGTGGCCAGAGGAGCAAGGTTTCACTTTTAGTCTGGTTTTTCTTTCTTCTGGTTAGTAATGGAGCAGAGGGCTCCTCCACTCCTTTCCCTCCCTGGCAGATTTGAGAGAGACTTCTTGGCTCTGCCCCCCTCCCTTTGCTCTCTGCTCTCTTGACCAGCGTCATGGCAGGTGTGCCCACTGGGGTCTGCTGATCCTCTCGTGGGACAGAGGCCTTCCTGGGTCTGGACCAGGTGCCACTTGTTCATTGATTTCCATCTTTTCAGGAGAGATTGTAAGTCTCAGATTTTTAGGGATGCTGGTAAGAATTATATTTTCAATAAAGAAGTCATTTTTGTTGTGTTTATGTTTATGCTGGGCTAGGACTTTCCACCGACATGTGCTTTATACTCTCCATTAAATCTCTCTCTCTCTCTCTCTCTCTCTCTCTCTCTGTCTCTCTCCATCTCTGTCTCTGTCTCTCTGTCTCTCTGTCTCTGTCTCTGTCTCTGGCTCTCTCTTTCTCCCTCTCTCCCTTCCCCCCTCTTTCTTCCTCCCTCCCCCACCTCTTTCTTCTCTCTCCTTGCCTCTCTCTCCCCTTAAAAGTGTGCATTTCTTTGAGGGTACTTGCTTTAAAATAGACTTTATTGATCTCTTTTATTTTCACATAGCCTAGATTTCCCCCTGTATTCCTCCCTCTTTTAAAGAGACATTGCTTACAACAAATAATTTCATTTAAAAAAGAGAAAATATTCAGCCAAACAATCAATACATCAGAAAAACACACACCTTAAGGAGGTGTACAAATCACACACACACACACACACACACACACACACACACACACCATCTGATGTTACATATAAGGTTCTTACCCACAGCCCCTCCCCCCTCTGCTTTGTTCCCTGGAGCAGATTCCTAATCTTTGCTAGTTTGCCATTTGGGGGGATTCTTCTGTGTAGTTTGTTCTTTGTTTACATTTTACATATAGTTTACATAGAAAGTTACATGTATATACATATATATAGTTAGATATAGTTTGTTTATATTGTGGGGGGAGGGGGAAGGGAATGAGCATTTATTAAGCACCTTCCTGGGCTTTAGTTTCCTCATTTGTAAAATGGGGGGCTAGACTAGGTGACCTCTAGGGATCCCCCCAGATTCGGATTAAGGATCCTCAGATGTATGAGAGGTACTTCAGAGAGGTTCAAAGCCACGAGTTCTGTAGAGGGTCTGGGGAGTTCATTGCAAATTATGGTGATCAAGGAGGACTCCCTGGGCAAGGTGGCATGTGAGTGGGGCTTTTCAAACTCTACACAAATTAAATTGTCTGAGCCACAGCCCCTATCTCTGGGCCTCCCTTTGCCCACCAAAAAAAGAAAAAAAGAAAAAAAGTCTAAGAGCAAAGTTACTCAAGCTGAGGCCAACTTCCTAAGATATACTTTAGCTGCATAGATAAAGGTTCTTATCTTTCATTTCCCCTAATTAAATAATTACCGCCTTCCTGCTCCTTTAATTTTTTTTTTAAGCCCACTGCAGTCCCTGAAGATCCAGAGTTATTCTCCTATTTTAATGAGATAACCCATCTTCCCCAGGAGGCAAGGGCTACTCAGTGCAGTTGTAGGAGACTCTGGGCCTGATGCAGCCTCAAACAAAAGAGTGAGCTGCTTACATCTGGAGGGCATCTGGCTAGGTGAGACCTCTCCCAGAGGCAGGAAGCGAAGCCTCTCAGATCCCCCTGGGACTACAATATTACAGGCCCTATGTCAGAGGATCCCGGCGGGGGGGGGGGAGGGGTGGATGTGGGGGGGCGGGGGGGGGGGGGGGGATTACCTCTCTCCTAAAGTCTGCTCCAATAATCCCAGAAAGTCTCTGCTCTCATTCTGTTTAAGTGCCGTCGCTGCAAATCTACCTTCCTATCTCTGATTTAGGAATCACACTTGAAAAGGTGTGTTTGCTTGGAAGTATAAACAATGTAGACAGGCAGTGTGAGGTAGTAAACAGAATGCCGGCCCTAGCAGCAAGAAGACCTGAGTTCAAATCTTTCATCTGACACTGTGACCCTTGGCAGATCACCTAACCTTTCTGGGCCTCAGGCAACCCTCTAAAACTATCATTTATCCATGATTTTTCATTTTTGGGGTCCAGATCCCATCCTCATCACTGGGAGGTCCCCATACCAGGGGATACTTCCTCCTCTCCTCCCCCGCCCCCTCTCCCCCAAAAAAGACCTAATAAAACCATTGATGAGCTAAGCACTGTCCTCTCTGCCTGCTGTTCTGTTTTCTAGGCAAAGGGACCCGCTAGAAACTGCCATTGAAGAAATACTCATTGAGAGCTGGGAAAAAATCCATAGTGCTGATCTAGGTCAACCCCTCATTTTAACAATGAGGAAACTGAGGTGGGAATAGGAGGGGAAAAGAGGGGACTTGGGATCATAGGATCACAGACAGAGCTGGAAGGAACCTTCAAGCATGTGGCCCAAACCCTGTTGGGACAAAGATCCCCCTAGAATGCACCTAGGCTTCGCTTGAAGGCCTCCAGCAAACGCACTCCCCCAGGCAGCCCCTCCTTACCCAGCCCACCCTGACGATCTCTCCTAGCTTTGCTCCCTGGGGCCTAGGAGCACGCCCTGAACGCCTGTGCCACCCGATGGGCCTTCCAACATAGTGGGGGGAGGGATGAAAAACAGGCAGGATCAGCTTTGCATGTGCACCCACGTAGGAGAGTATGCTGAGGAACCTGGAGCTGCCCAGGATTGCCCAGCAAGGCCTCCCTTCTTAACGTGACCAGGGGCTCAGACCCCCTTCTGCTACCCTGGGACAGACATGGATAAACAGGTGATGGGCTCCTGGTTCTGCTTCCCCAGGAGCCTGACACCTCAGTGGGCTGATTTCAGGGAAACTACCTCCAACAGGACTGAAGGAAGGGGGCTGACGCATGGGGCACCTGGGGGCCGGGCTGAGGATCAGCCCACAGGGGTTCACCTTGAGGAAGCTACCACCTCCTGTGACTATACCCGGAGAGGTATTGTCTCTCTCCCATCTCCCCTCCCCCTTCCCTCCTCTCCTCTTCTCTTCCTCCCATCTCTCTTCCTCCCTTCCCCTCCCATTTCGCCTCCCCTTCTTTCCTCTTCTCCTCCCATTCCCTCCCATCTCCCTTCACCCTTCCCGCCTCCCCTCCCCCCCTTCCTTGGCTTTCTCCGGTTAATCATTCTGGCTTTCTGGGTGTGTTTCATCCATTTAAAATGCTGCTCACAAGCGGCAGGCCTTTGCCTTCTAGTGCTGTTCTTTTGTGTTAAATTACCCAGAAGCACTTGAATATTGATAGCTGTTATTGTGGAAATTGAGAACTTCTCCAGATTTCTTTTCCCCCTTTCCAGACTGCACTTAATAGGAGGCCCTGCCCCTGGAAAAGCCCCTGGGGAAACCTCTAGCTCCCAGTCCAGCCCCAGCTTTCCTGGGGCCGGGGGGGGGGGGGGGGGGGGGGGCGCGCGGGGGGGCGCCGCGCGCGCGGCGGGGGGGGGGGGGGGGGGGGGGGGGGGGGGGCGTGCCACGATTTCTCCCAGACCTTGACACTTCTCTTACTCATTGCTGCCTATTGTTAATTAATTCAGAAGTGGTGTGTGTGTGTTGGGGGGGCGTATGTGGGGCTTGTTTGGGCGCTGATCTGTTACAGCAGGTGGAAATCCCACCTTGGGACTGCCCTACACCAATGTCATCATAAGTCTAGTGTAACAGGTGGCGCAGTGTATAGGGCACCTGGCCTGGAGTCAAGAAGATGCAATTTCAAGTTCATTCTCAGACCCTTCCTAGCTTTGCGACCCTGGGCAGATCACTTTACGCCTTACATTTACATAAGTTTACACAAACTTTATTTGCCTCAGTTTTCTGTAAAAAGAGCTAGAGAAGAAAATGGCAAACCGCTCCAGGGTCTTTGCCAAGATCCCCAAAAAAGTGGGTCCATGAGTACTTGGATATGACTGAACAAGGACAATTAGTTAAACCATTCGCTGATGTCCTCCTCTGTGCCAGGGAGGGTACCCTGGCATCTCTCCTGCCAAACTAGAAATGACATGAGCTCCTCCCGGGTCAGTGTGGAGAGGCTCAGCACCAGGCTGGCAGCCAGTGAGGACTTTGGCCCTAGCGCTGCCCAAAGACTGTTACTCAACGAGAGACTGGCCGCCGTCTGTGCATAAGCCAAGCACACCAAGCTTTATTTGGCAGGTAAAGGGGGAGCCAGGGAAGGTGTTGGAGCACAAGGTGACCCAAAACTGTTGAGGCAGAGGATTAGCCTCATTCTCTAGCCCTCATGCCCAGCACTTGGCTGTGGTGTGCACATTCATTCAGATGGTCATTCTGACGGGATACAGGCCCTGGAAACCGCCCCCCCCCCCAACTTTTCTTGAACTTCCACACATGGCCAAGTCTCTGGTGTTCACCTGAGGCTATAATCCTTTCAACCGGCCTTTCATTGTAGCCTATGCCCAAAACTCCAATTCCATCACCTCTAACCTAGCCCAGCCCTTCCTTCATTGTCTGGATGGCCCCAGGTCACTTCCCATCCTTAATTCCTTCTAGACCCAGGTATCTACCAGTCTTCCCAGCCTACGGTCTACTCCCATTCAGATCTTCCCATAGTCTTTTGTATATAAGTGTCCATCTTGCCTCCATTAAATCGCTCAGATTCCTTAAGAGTCTGGCCAATGGCGTGGATTTTTAGAATCACGCCCACCTTGACTGGTGTTCTAATAAACCTTGTCTTTGACTGAAAGAAGGCTTGGGTCAAATTCATTCGAGGCAGGACCTGTGTCACTCGTTCTTGAATTTTGGAGCCCCAGCACCCCTAAACCTCAACAGTTCCAACACTTATTAAGCCCCTACTGTGTACAAAGAGCTGTGCGTACTTGGCCTTGTGGGAGATACCAAGCTGAGCTATGAGACTGAAGTATCATCTTCAGAGGCCATATAGTCCAATCCCCTCATTTTACAGATGGGGAAATTGAGCCCCAGGGAGGTAAGTGACTTGCCCAAAGTCACACAGTAAAATCTGAGGCAGGATCTGAACCCAAAACTTTAATGGACAAGCATGAATTGAGCACGTGGCTTTGGACTAGGCAACAGCTTTGCTTATAGGGTTGGAGATTAGAGCCTGAAGGGTCCTTGGCAGCCCCCTTGTCTAAGCCTTTCATTGCACAGAGAGAGGAGAGCTTATCTCTATTGTATAGAAGAGACTCAGAAATGAAGTGATTGGAGGAAACCCTTGCTCCCCTGGGCCTCCCTCAGTTATCTGTAAAATGAAGGGGCCTCTGAGGCCCCTCCAGCTCTAAAGCTAGGACCTCGGCACCCTCTGGGCCTCAGTTTCCCCAGGACTTTTCCAGGGTCATGCTGTCCATTAGTGCATTCATCAGGATTCAGAGTCATCATTTCCACTACATCCCAACCAAGCCAAACACTTTCTGTTGATGTAAGGCAGTCTGGGACAGAGCACTAGATTGGGAGTTTGAAGCCCTGGATTCCAATCCTGATTCTGCTTCTTCCTAGAGAGGTCTAGGTCCCAGTTCCCACTTTTGTCCTTGAGTGGCGCCTCAAAGAGCACATCGCCTGGGCTGGGGCTGCTCTGCCCTGGGCACGTGAAGGGGTCGGGGGTCTAGCTGGGGAGACAAGTTACGAAAGAGAACAATTGTGGAGCTTCGGAGCTGCGGGCTTCGGAGGCACCGGGCTCCGTGTGGCAATAAACGATGTTGGGGGGCGGGTAGGATTTCTCTGTCAACTTTGTGGAATCTGTTTAAGAAGTAGCTTAGCATTGTTGCTCTTCGGGTCCCGCCCTCATCAGTGAGATTGAGCTGCACTAACCTAGCTCAGTGCTCTTAGGGAGATGAATCCCCCCCTTTCCCCCCACCCCACCCCGCCTCCCAGCCTCAGACATCCCAAGGTCAAGGACAAAAGGTTTGCAGGGTCCCCAGGGCTCAGACTGAGCACCTTCCCCCTCCCGGATGCGGGTTGGGCCCCCAGGTCTGGGCACTGCCCCTTTCAGGGTCTTCTTTATTCGATGATTCCGGGAGCTGCGTTCCAGTGCCCTTAGGAGGGACAGACACAGGGCTGCGGGGATCCTTTTGAATTACCCTGAGGCGGCAAGGGAGCCATTTCTACAGCTGCCGGGACCCCGAGGCTCTGACTGGCGTGCTGTGAAAAGCCCCAGGGGTGCCATCGCTGCCAGAGCTCGCTTTGAGAAAAACCCGTGCTGGACAAATCCCGACTGACCCGCCCTGCGCGCCTGCTGCCCTGTCTTTCCGATGCCTCCCTAGGGTGTGAAGGTCACCTCGGGGGTTCGGAGGCTCTGCCAGCCCAGCACAAGCCCACGAAGCCCCCGGAGGCTGGAAGGCCTTTGAGCATCGAGGCAGCTCCATTGAGGCTGCTGCCCCCTGAGTCGGCTTTAGCGATGCCACCCAGCGGTCAGCGCCCGCTCTCAGCCCTGGTGCTGCCTCCTAAGCCAGGCACTCCCTTACCCCACGCCCCCGACGCCCCCGGCCCGGTGTGCACTCTTTCCCTGTCTCTCTCCATCTCTCTCAGGTACTTTCCATCACTTTTCCTCGTCTGTGACATGTTGCATCCTCCCACTTGAAGGGAAACTGCACCAGGAGGGAAGAGACTGTTTCTTTGTCTATCCCCAGTACTCCGGCCGGACCCACGCCTCAAACTAAGTCGTTTAATAAATACTGAATTAGGTCTGGAGTCAGAGACAGCGGCTCGCCATTTACTGCCTGTGTGACCTTGGGAAAGTGACTTGTGGGCCTCAGTTACTTTATCTGTAAAAAAAAGGAAAAAATGGAGGGGGGTGTTGGGTTAGATCACTGGTGTCAGGCTCCAGTAGGAAGCAGGCCACTGATCCATCATAAGGACCGCAGACTTAGTTTTTAAATGTCATGTTATCTATATTTTGCTATATTTTTTCTTCATTTTGTTAAATATTTTCCAATGACATTGTAATCTCATTGGGGCCGCAGTGGGAGTGTTGCCAGTCACCTGCTGCCCAGAGGCCCTGTGGGTGACACTTGTGGACCATGTGATGTCTGAGGTCTAGTCAAGCTCTAAACCTGGGGTTCTGTGAATTGCATGAACCTTCTGGCTGATTGGGAAAAGGGGTGGAGCAGAATATTTTGTCCCTCCTTACCTCAGCTGCAGACAATATGGCGGGTCTCAGGAAAGGGCAGTCCCCAGTGGGGACCAGATTGGCTTTCTTTAGGAAATAAGGCAGGAGACTCTCTTCATTCCAAACTACCCTGTCCCTTGGAAACCTCAGCTGACCTTTAGATATGGCAGGTTTACAATGCAAAATATTAATGGTTGCCTCTAATCCACAGTGAGGATGCCGTCATCACCAGGATGGCTGCAGGATGGTGAATTCATCAGTCACAGCAACTTCCAAAGACTGTTTACAGGGTCCTGGTGTGGTTCAGACCAGTAGGTGCAGAGGGTCTGTTCATGGGATGAAAACACGAGTCCTCAAAATATCAAAAGCACAGCACACACAGAAAAGGAGGGTGGGTGCTGGCTACAAAGTCTTTATGGAGGCTGAACTCAACGGCCTGGATCAGAAGCCAGGTGAGCCGGATGGTCTGCTGGCCTAGGTCCCTTTTCTGGCTTTCTCTAAGCTGGGGGGAGGATTTCAGATTTGACCTGAGGGCAAACTACTCAGTGCGCCTTTGACCGTGACCTTGGGAGGAAGTGGAAACCAATTCAAGCCAAACAAGCTGGACACCCAGAGTACGAGACTGAACAGCTGGAAGAGAAGCAATATCCCAGCTAGAGCTGAGACGCTGAACTCTGCCATGGTCGGGTGAGCCAAGTGCCTGCTGGTCACTGACAGGGGTGAGCCCCGGGGGAGCCATGCAGTGACCATCTGAGACATAGAACAGATTGGGTGGTGAGACAGCCTTGGGGACTTCCGGAGAGGCGAGATCCTCTCCCTTAATGTTCTTCACACAGTTTACTCCCTTGCGTTGCCCGTTCCCTAGCAGAGAACCGACTACAGGCCAGGCCCGGTCAGCCACTACTGCCTCCCTTATCCCTTCTTGGGGTGGGCAGACCACTTTTAAACATTATTTCTGTAAACAATTTCGTTGTAAGTGTTTTTCAGCCCATGAGCAACAATAGATTAAAATTCAGATGGCCATTAGAACTTGTGCCAGTTCTGCCAATTTAAATGCTAGCAAGGAGCTTGGGATGGAGGGAGGGTGCCCGGAAATGAAACAGATGAAAAAATATTGACATTTTATAAATCCACTTTCGATTTTGCCAATGCAAACTGACTGGGGTTTTGAGCAGCGTATTTGAGAGCCCAGTGCATGAGAGGTTGAAAGAGAATAACATTCAGGGCTGTACTCCTGTGACAGGAGGGGATCTGAAGCTCCAGGCTATAAGCATGGGTAAGCCTACTCTCACTTCCAAACCACTGGCAACCACATTAGGGGGTGCCCTGAAGGAGGTGTGAGCTGAAAGGAAGCCCCACCTCTGCTAAGAAAGGAAGAGGGAGGGAGCTCCTCACTCCCCCCCAGCATGCTCACGCTGACAATTCAGCCAGCCTTACTCACCACCATCATGAGCTGCATGCATTTAAATAAAGGACCCCAATATCCACATTTTACCACTTCTCTTTGGAAGTGTTCAAGCACAGACTGGATGACTGCTTGTCTATGATATGAAAGTGGGAATTCCTTTTAGTAGGGATTGGTCCTTTCTAGCTCTCCAATTCTGTAATTCTATGACATAGAAATGCCTCTGTAACCATCTTTAGAATAGAGTTCATGGTCCAACCCCCTTATTTTTACAGATGAAGAAATTGAGGATAAGTGACTCCGATAAGGTCAAACAGGTGATGAGTATCAGAAGGGAGAAACAATCTATTGCAAAAGAAATTATGTGTGTACTGCCACACAGACCCCACCCCCCAACACAAGTGACCTCGGGGCCGCAGGTTACCCACCCCAGGTTAGATAGTCCCAGTATGGCGGATGAATTTTCCTGAATTCATTTAGCTAGCCTTCAAGAAGTTTGTTTATGGTGTAGCCACAGAGGAGAGGGCTGGACTTGGAGGCAGAAAGGCCTGGGTTCAATTTCGCCCTTGATACTTTCCAGCTATATGAGTTGGACCATTCACTTATCCTCTTTGGGTCTCATTCTCTTCAACTATAAAATGGGAGGTTGGCCTCTGACACCCCTTCCAGCCCTGAATCTATGTTCCTATCGCCTCTCTGAGCCTTAATTTTTCTTATCTGAAAAGCAGAGAGAATAATAATACTTGGAATGCCTATCTCTCAGAGTTGTCATGAAGTTTGAAATCATGTATGGAAAATGGGTTACAGACTTTCAAGGGCTGTCTACATGCCAATTAGGTTTATTCTTAGAGCATCTGCAAAGGGCTTGTGAACTCTATTGGTGGAAGCAGTGCCCACACTGGGGAAATTAGGGATTCTGGAAGAAGTGGGGATAGAAATGGTGGCAGTGGAGAGTTGGTGCCACAAGGCTCAGCACTCTTCCCTTGGGGCACTGGGCTGATGAACATCAGGAGCTGGAGTTCATGGTGCCCACCTCTTCTATCCTTGTCTGTCTCCATTTCTGCCCCTACCTCTGTCATCAATTCTGTCTCTATCTTTACCTCTGTTTCCAATTCTGTATCAAACATATAACATGGCAGTCCCAAAAGCTAAGGCATGGTGTAAGGATTTCCAGCCTTTCTAATTTCCCTACCCCTTGACTTTCAGTAACCCTTCCTTATACCCATTGTTCAATTATAAAAAGAAATACATTTTAGAGCTTCCTATGCCTATGCACAAATAGAGACCACTTTATCCTGGAAGCAACCTCCATGCCTGGACTTTACACAGTGGATGTCCTCTTATCTTCTCCCTCCAATTGGATGACTCCTCCCAGAACCTCCATCTTAAGGAAGGCCCCAAGCCAGCCGTGTCTTTATTCCTCTCCAGGTGTGCTCTTGGTTCTCCTCTCAGACTTTCTGTACAATATTATTACTCCTAGTACCTTCATTTCTTTTGCCCTCTGTCTTTCAGCTCCCTTTTGTGCATTATCTTTGCTAATTAGAATGTGAGTTCCTTAAGAGCACAGGCTGTCTTTATTTCTGCTTACATTTGTATTTTCAGTGCTTAGCAAGGACCTAGCACATGGTAAGCAATTGATGCTTGTTGACTTGAGGTTAATCTTTCATAAATAAAACTTTTACTTGGTATGTAACATTTTTAGTCATCAAATTGTTTGCAAAGAGGTTCAATATCAGGAAAAAAAATTCCAACAATTATAATGGTCCCAAAGTGTAAATGGTAGTACACACACACACACACACACACACACGAGTTTGGATTCCTTTCAGGTACAGATTAGATCAGATGGCCACTGAGGGCTCTTCCAATTCTCCAATTCTGTGACTCTATGAGAGGTTTATTAGAACACAGTCAAATAAATGAGTGAGATGCACGATTCTGTTTCTTGTCAAACAATTTAAAATTACTCAATGAATAAAAAGTTACAAAGAGGGATAGAGAGAACATTTATTAAGCACTTACTGTGTATGCTGTGCTGGTTTCACCACATCTAATATCATGCACATTATTTGTTTTGTTTTGTTTTTGTTTTTTGCCAAGGTAGTTGGGGTTAAGTGACTTACCCAGGGTCACACTACTAGTAAATATCAAGTGTCTGAGGCTGGATTTGAACTCAGGTCCTTCTGACTCCAGAGCCAATGCTCTCTCTGCTGTGCCACCTAGCTGCCCCGGTATCGCTGCACATTAAGATGGATGCTGATAACTGAAGTGTTGCTGGAAGAGGATGAACACAGCAGTGAGGAGGCTGAAGGTTCTGCCAGAAGAGAATGAGCTGAAGGAACTGGATTCTTGAGCCCAAACTTCCTCATTCCCTAGTACTTGAGAGATAATTAATTGGTACACTCTGCAGTATTTGGCACTGTACCTTTTTCTCCCCCTGCAAACTCTCTCCTGGCTAGGTTTTCCTTCACCCTCTGACAGATCCTTCTTTGTCTCCTTTGCAAGCTCCTTAGCCATCTCCTGTTCTCTAACTGTAGCTGCCTCTCAAAACTGTCCTAGCTCTCTTCTCTTTTCTATACTCTGTTATTTTATCAGCTGCCATGGCATTCGTGATTATTCTAGGCAGAATACTCTGAGCTATATAACCAGCCCCAGTCTCTCTTCTGAGCCTTAGTCTTGTATCACTTGGCTGTGTCCTAGGCATCTCAAATTCAACCTGTCCAAAACGAGGCTCTTTATCTTTCCGTCTAAATCCACACTTCCCCCAAATTTCCCCATTTCTGTGGAGGTCACATCTACATCTCCAATCAGTCAGGGTCACAGCCTCAGAGTCATCTGGATGCTTCCCTTTCCTTCCTAGCCCTTACCCAGAAAGCTCCTCATGTTTGTCAATTTGTTTTATCAGTTTCTTTTAATCTTGGTCAGTTGACTCATCTTAGGATCTCTCCTCACACCGATCCATCTTCCACAAAGCTGCCAAAATCGCCTTCCTGAAGCACAAATCTGATCACTTCACCCCTTTTCTGGGGCCAGCAGTGGCTCCCAAACATTTCTAGCCTAAAATACAAATTCCTTGGCTTGACATTTAAAGCACTTGAACTTCTGGCTTCCGCCTCCCTTTCCAGATGTAGTCAATCCAATTCAATTAAATGAGCATTTATTAAGCGCTTAGGTAAGACATTGTGCTAGGCACAAGGATGCTGGAGACAGAAATAAAGCAATCTTTTCCCTAAAGAAACTTACAAGAACAGTTTTAAATAAGTGATTGAATAGAGAGAGAAAGACAGAGACAGACAGATACAGAGAGAGACAGACACACACACAGATAAACAGAGACAGAGAGAGAGGAGAGAGAGACAGAAGAGACAGAGAGAGACAGAAGAGATGGAGAGAGACAGAAAGAGAGGAGAGAGAGACAGAAGAGACAGAGAGAGACAGAAACAGAGAAAGAGGGAGACAGGGACATACTCACAGAGGGGATGGGAGGGGAGGGAGGGAGTGACATGGATAGAACATTCCTCCTCCAGACACTCAACATTACAGACTAACTGGGCTACTTTCTGGTCCTTAAACTGGGCATTCCATCTCCTACCCTGTGACTTTGCTCAAGTTGCCTCTCTGGGCCAAGAACATATCACCTCCAAGCTTACTTTAGGTGTCCCCCCGGATACCACCTCTTAAGGCAAACCTTTTCTGATCTTCCACATTACTCACCCCCATCTCTCCTCCTCCCCAAATTGCCATCCATATACTGATTTGTTTAATTGAAATGAATTGACTACAGCTGGAAATAATGTGGCTAGCTATCATTCTCTCCCTAAATCTTCTCTAAACACCTGATCTAGGCCAATCTAATAAGCATTAATTAGATGCTTTCATATGCAAAGAACTGTGCTAAGCACCAGGGCTACAAAGGCAAAACAGAAAGCTGTGCCTGCCCTCATGAAGCTTCCATTCTACTGGGAGAGGAAGACAGTATGTAAATGGTAAGGGCATGATAACTATCCTCAAGCATTTCAAAGATTTTTGCGTGGAAGAGATTTTAGACTTGTTCTGTCTGACCCAGAGGACAGAACTAGCACAACAAGAACAGTCACAGAGAGGCATAGATGGTGTCATGGCCTGAGGAATCTGGACTATTTAGCCTGAAAAAGAAAAGATTCAGGGGGACAAGTCAGCTATCTCTGAGCACTTGAAATGCTATCATATTGGAAAGAGATTGGTCCAAGGATGCAGAAGCAGGAGCTAATGGGTAGAAGTGAGAGGTCAACCTGGCCCAAAGCAGAATGGGCTGCCTGGGGAGAAGAGAGCTTCCTCTCCCTGGAAATCTTCAGTTAATGATTGGACAACCCTGCCAAGCGTGAAGCAGAGACAATTCCTGCTCAGGCACGGGTGAGACTCAATGCCTCTGCTCTCCCTTCCAGCTGGGGCATTTTATCACTCTGGGGCAGCCCATCCTCTTCTCCAGGTTTTGTGTTCTAGTCAAGAACAATAGTTGCTAAGCGTGGCTGACGTCACCAAAGGGTTTACTATGTACACTGCAGATATTATCTCTTTGGATTTGTGTGATAGCCCTGGGAAATAGATGCTCTTATTAACTTTATTTTTACTGATGAGGAAACTGAAATTTAGAGAGGTTAAGGTCACACAGCTAGTATCTGTCAGAGGTGGGATTAAAGCCCAAATTTCTCCCGATTTCTTCCCATGGGATGAATGGATGGTCTTTGCTCTTGAAAGTCAATGGTGATGAATTACCCCATTGGGGGCATATTTTAGGAAACTGGTAAGAAATGTCTGAGTTGCAGTTTGCAAATCTGAGCTTCCAGGCTTCACCAGCCCAGGAGGGACCACACCCAGTGTCTAAAGTGGGGTTGGTGCCATGCTCCAAACCCATCTTGTTCAGTCTTGGATCTTCACGCCTTCAAGTTAACAAAGCCCAGATTGTCCAGTCCGAATTTCTGTAGCTGCTCTAGGTTTGGAAAGGTTTTCTAGATCTAAGAATGCAATCTTCTTATTCATCATTGCACCCAGCCTCCCCCCTTCCCCTCAGCACAGCTGAGATTTTTCCAGTTTGACCTTGTCATTCCTCTGCTCCAGAAGCTTCAGGGCCTCTCCATTGCCTTTAGGACAAGGTGCCGAGTCTTTGTTGACACTGCCTTTTAGAGGCTGAGTACAACCAGTATTTCAGGCAGATCATACATCATACTTCAGCCAAACCAACCTTGTTGCTGTTAGACATTGTTGCTGATGGGGCATGCCATGTCCCATCTTGTCCTATCTCTATGTCTTTGCATAGGCTGTCCCCCAAGCCTGGAGTGGGCTTTGTCTTTGACCCCCCCCCCCTTTACCTCTTGGAAACCTCACCCCATCCCCCAGCTCCTTTCAAGTCTCAACTTATGTGCTATCTTTTCCCCTATCCCAAACTAAGGAGTATCTGCTTGATTACTTTACTAGGCTCCTTTTCTTAGAGAATTTTTCATTTCAGCAGGGAACAAAAAGTCTGATGTCAAAGCAATGAATCTCTAATGTTGAAACTTTCAAGATCAGCTAATCAGACAGAGAGTCTTCCTTGGACTGCAGAGCTATCTCAAGGTAACTCAAATCCTACGCCATAGGCAAGCAGTTATCTACTCTTCTCATGTGCAAAGCTATCCCTCCCCTCCCCCAGCCTCCCACAGAGTGATCATAGAGGGAAAAAAGTCTCAGAGTAGGAGGGACATATGATTCCCATGGACAAAAGTTAGATTCCTGGGAGTTGTAATAAACACCTTTCAGGGAAGAGAACCAGTCTGAGTTATGCAGATACTGAGACAGAAATTGAACCTGAGAGCTCAAGGCCCAGGGGGATCCTGCTTCTTTTCTGCCATCCTTAGCTTGGGGGCCATTCATCTTGCCTACCACTCAGTCAAGCACCGGACTTTCTCATCTCAGCTTATCATGTTTCTACATGTGTTTACTCCTGGCTTACTTTCCTGTTTCATTGTACATAAATATTTGTGCTTTCTTTTGCAGAGAGGGTCTCTCATCATTGGAATTAAGTGTACAGTAGGGTAAAATCCCAGTGCTTACTGGGGTTTTTAGTAATGCAGTAGTCACTGAAATTATCTTTAAATCTCAGGTGTCTCTGGGATATATTTCCCATGGATTTTACCCAGATCCAGAAGCTTGGGAAAATTCATCTCAGCGGGCCAAGGATTTCAATGGAGGAATATGATGTGGACATCATTGACCTTTGAAGGGGAGCCTCAGTTGTCAATTTTATCATACATTTCAGGAAATAGGAAAAAAAGAACCTACCCATATTTCCTTTCTCCTTTCGACCCCTTTTGTGTATCACCTAGCTTTCGGTCTTTACAGTTTTGAGGAATGAATAGGAATGAAGTGGGTAGAAGAATCAAGGACAGTCTGGGATAACTGCACAAACCTCACCTCTTGTCCCCTGGGTAAAGAGAAGTGGCCTAGAGAAGTCATATTTTTCCATTAGTGAGGGGAGCTGCAAGGGAGAAAACAGACTTTTGTTCGTTGAAAATAATTTGATTTAAAACAAACACAAAAGAAGAAGGCACTTGGCATATGAGCCCAGAAGTAATCATTGATGAATGAATGAATCAATCAATCCTCAACAAGCATTTCTTAAGTACCATTGGGCCTAGTGCAAGCCCTCGAGATACAAAGACAAAAATGAAAAGTCCCTGCCCTCAAGGAGCTTCTACTCCAAAGGGCAACATAGGCATACAAAATAGACGATAAGTAGCTTTGAGGGGAAGTCATTGAACCTGACCACACCTTCAGGAGCACTAACTCCCTAGTTACCACATGAAGCTGACAACAGACAAGTCAGTGATGACAATCACAGCTCATTCTCTTTGAGGTCTGCAAAGCTCTTCTTTTTTTACCTCTTACATTATATCACGGTAGATTATCTCATTTGAGACCCAGAGCAGTAGTGAAGGCTGAGCGGATGCTAGATGGGTATCTTTACATCTCCCCTGCGTGGGGGCAGCGCCTATCTCTGGATCCAGAGCTCTGGTCTCAGCAGACTTCATTTCCTGAGCCTTCTACTTCCTTCCTGAGAAGCTCCAATAATACCTGATAAATGTTTAACAGCCAGGATCTATGGGAAAAAAAGCCTGAACACATTATTCTTAAATTTAATCTGCATTATTAATACTTTCTATACATGAGGCACTCAACAGAATCAAACAATAAACCAAGCCTTGATTTCAATGATTTCTATTTCTGTAAATGCTCACACTGAACATGTGAAAACGAGCTTTCAGGAGCTGGTGACAGCTGGCTCCAGACCCCCTTTAGAGGACACTCTTTCCAGATTGAGGGATCTCTCCTTTCCCCCTTCACTTTCTTGTATTACACGGACCTGTTTATCTATGAATATATATATATATGTAATATATATATATATATGTAATATATATATATATGTAATATATATGTAATATATATATAATTTCCCCTCCTATTTCCAAATGAATAGAAGCTCCTTGAAGAGAGTCACTGTGTTGCTTCCTTTCTTGGTATTCCCAATGGCTAGTAAAGTGCCTTATACATAGTAGGGGCTTAACAGATGTCTCATTGAATTGAATTGATTGATCAGAACTAGCACTGCCTTGGAGCCCCAGAGTTAAGTCCATCCCATAATGAGGCCCTAGAGGAGGACATTGATTGAGGCATTTGACAAATGGACAAAATCCATGACCCATCTCTAGTCCTGCTGAATTTGTCAGTGATGTCTTGAGAGGCTCAGAAATCACCTCTGGGTTCACATGTCAAATCTTCTGTATCTCCATGTGCCTACCACCCAATGTAATCCACTGGCAAGACCTAGAGCTGTGGGGCCATGTGAACTAGGTTTTTCTTTGGAAGTCATTTTCTAATATCTTATGTTGGCTCCTTCTCTGAGCTGGGGTCTTCCTTGGGAACATCAGAATTAGGCTTATGTTCGTCTTCACCAAAAAAATGGAAGAATACTAAGCACGCATGTAAATGCTCAGACTAACAGTAGCTGGTTGATAGGATAAGCTTTATTTAACCCAATAGAACAGTACCCAAGGGGGTCATACTTGAGTCCACGGACAATCAAGGAAAAAAGCAATTTTTTCCTCTAGTGGTCCCACCTTCCCTCTGGACCTCTACAATCCAATGCAAGCTTAGGTTAGCCCTCCTGGAGGCCTCAGCTCCCCATAGGCTTGATCAGCACCAGGCTGGGTCCCCTGGTTTGCTCTTCCCCATCCTGTCTGAGCCTTTGTTCTGGATGGGTAGGGTCTCCTCCCTCTTGGCAGGTATGTGCTTGTTGTTTAAATTTCTTGGCACCTTTCTCTCTCATAGTGGTAGGGGTTGGTGCTATGCCAGGCTCTCTTCACGTAATATTTTACCCTCAAAGCTTTCATTCACCATGGCTGATGGTGCATGAGCAGAGAGCAAATCTTGTTCAAGACATCCTTGACTCAAAGAGGTGGTTGGCTGGCCCAGAATCTTCTCACCTGGCAGAAATTAAACTGAATTGATCAGGAAGACCTGAATTCAAATCTAGCCTCAGGCAGCTGGCCAAATCATTCTGCACCTCAGTTTCCTAATCTGTAAAATAGGATTTAATAATAGCATATACCTTACAGGGTTGTTGTGAGAATAAAATAAGATAATATTTAAGTGTGTTGGAAACCTTCAAGTTTTATATAAATGATATTGTTGTTGTTGGAAATTTGCAGAGCCAAATTCAGGCCTCCAGTTTCTACCATATGATGAACAGCATTAGATTCTATGCAGCATGATTTGGGAATTATACTTAAATTCATGTCTGGGCTGCCTTGTCAGCTTCCTGGGGATCCAGTACAAAATGTATGGCACAATCTCTTGGAAGTTATATTTTAGGGGCTGGGGAGTTAGGCCAGGAAGGGGGAATTCTGCTTGAACTCCAAGTTCCCTTCCCAAAATGGAGATGCTATAAGCTAATCTCCCTCTTCCAAACCAGAACCCAGAAAGGATTAGTTCACTGGGTTATGTCCAAGGAAGGCAAAGCCATCCAGGCATGGGGCTGGGGTTAGGTAGTCAAGCCACGTAGGAAAATTAACCAAAAGTGCATAGAGTTATGTGGGAAATGCTCCGCTATTTAGCATGTGCTTCTATAAATTCAAATATTTTTCTATTAAAAAAAAATGGAAGGGACAGCTAGGTGGCACAATGGATAGAGCACTGGCCCTGGAGTCAGGAAGACCTGAGTTCAAATCCTGTCTCAGACCAGATGCTTGACACTTACTAGCCGTGTAATGCTGGGCAAGTCACTTAACCCCAATTGCCTCGCCAAAAAAAAAAAAAAAATTGGAGAGGCACCCTAGCTAGCAATGTGACTTTGGCACAACCCTTCTTCTTTCTGAAAACAAAGGAGCAGATGATTCTTAAGGCTTTTTCTTGCTTTGACATTCTAGAATTCTACCGTCAAGGGCATCATTTGAAAGAGGGATGAAAACGTGTAGGGAGGAAAGGGAAGCCACTTAGGAGAAGCATTTGCAATGAGGGGCCTGGCTCTTTCATCTCTCTCCCTCTCTATCATCCCACAGTAGCTTCTCAGAGAATATAAATCAGTTCCATTGATGGATGACATCGATTAGTTTTCTGACCACACAGGAAAGCAGGGATGTATCCTTTGCCTCATTCTTGGGGTTTACCTTTGAGCATGGGCCACAATTTGCCAGCCAAGTGAATCTCCATTTGTAGATCTCATGAAAAAAAAAGGCAAACCAGATATTTCTTCCCTAAACCTCCCAGCATCCATTCCACAGAGGGGAGAAAATGCTTCAAAAAATGTCTTTTATGTAAGCCGCCTTGAACATTTCCAAAGTGAGAGCCATGGATTTTAGTTTTGTCAGCAACTAGCCACATGACATTTCCTTGTTTCCTCTGTTAGAATGGAAGTTTCTCAAAGGCAGGAATTGGTTCATTCTTTGCCAGTGTATTCCCAGAGCCTAGCATAGTGCCTGGTACACATCGGTGCTTCATTAGTGCTTGTTGACTGACTGATTCTGTGGTTTCATTTTCTTCTCCATCGCTGGTCTTTGGAAATCTCGTCACCCTCCTTTCTTGGATTCTACCAACGATCTTGTCTTCTACACCTATGCTGCCCTTAACTGCCATGTTTCTCCACTCGGCAAAGAAACCAAAAGTTTTCTGAGGTAGTTATTGGACTCTTTTGGGCTCCAACTTGTGACAATGGTTTTATATTGGCTAAATTTCATGATAATAACCTTCAAATTTCAGCTAAAATCCCACCTCCTGACAAAAGCCTTTCACTATTGCCCCTAATGCTGGCACCTTCCACCATGATTATCCCTAATTTATCCTTTATGTATCATGTTTGTATGTAGTTTGCCTGTTGTCTCTCCCATTAGACTTTGGGCAGGGACAGTCTTTTGACTCTCTTGGTATTCCCAATATTTAGTGAACTACCTGGCACAATAAATATTAATAAATAATTTGCTTAATATTAATATAAATATATATTAATAAATATTAAAAATAAAAATAAATATTAATAAATAATAATGCTTAATAAATATTGGTTGACTTAACATAAGTATTTCCTATTTTTCAGCTTCAAGAGCTTACTTAGTTTAGGTCAAAGCCATTTCATTTATTTATTTATTTTTACTGTGTCATCTCATCTTTCTCTTTCTAATTTTATGTTCATTTCAACCTTTTCATATCTAGTTGTTGGTTTGACTGCATACAGACAAATTATTCTGAAATCAATCAATCAACAATAAACATTTAATGCTTATTATGTGCTGGACTGTGCCAAATTCTGGGGCTATGAAGACAAAAATGAAACCATCCCTGTATTCAAAAAGCTTACAGTCAAATATGTACATATAAAAAATGTACTGAACATACACAAAATGGAATTTTTGAAATTCTGAATTAAACAAACACCAGATAAAAAGTAATTTCATATATAGAGTAATACAGAAAGAGAATTCTACATGAAACTGTGAATCTCTATTGTGTATAACTTGCTTTTCTTTATGATATGATAAATATAACATGTAACTTACAAAATGAATACAAAGAAGTTACGGGAAGGAGGGCGCTGGCTTCTGGGAACCCTAGAATCAGGAAATACTTCAAGGAAGAGATGATTGAGCTGAGACTTGAAGAAAACTGGTGATGACTCCCACTTCAGTAATCAATTGATTCCTATTTATTAAAATAAGATCAGTTTCATTTGCCATCCCCTTCAAAATTACCTTGCATTTATTTTGTATTTATCAGTCAGTCAACATTTATTAAGTACCTACTATGTAGCAGGCACCGTGTTCAGCACTGGGGATACCAAAGAAAGATAAAAGACATTCCCTACTCTCCAGGAGCTCACATTCCAATGTTGGGGTGGTAGCAGGAGACAACATAAACCCAACTATGTACAAACGAACTATAGACAGGATAAATTGGAAATAAGCAGCAGAGGGAAGGTGCTAGCAGTAAGAGGGATTGGGAAAGGCTTTCTGCAGAAGATGGGATTTTAGTTGGAAATAGAAAGAAACCAAGGGAGCCAGAAGGTGGAGATGAGGAGAGAGTGATAGAGATGTGTGGAAAAGCAGCGAAAATGTCCTTAATATGTAACACAAAGTATATGTGTACATGGCATATACACATACAGTTATATGTTGGGTATATATCTATACACACATACATGTATAACTCCATACATACATGTTGTCTCCCCATTACACTGTAAGCCTCCTTGAGCGCAGGGATTGTTCCATTTTAGTTTTTGTATCTCCAGGGCTTAGCACCATACCTAGTACAGAGGAGGTGCTTAATAAATGCTTGTTGATTGACTGACATGTTATCAATTATGATCTTCAGTGCTTATCATATCCAGCACCTTATTTTAATCTTAATTTTATTTTTTCAGTGAACAAAAATTTATTTCCTTTCCCTCTCACCTCTCTCTCCTATATATATATATATATACACACTCACACACATACACATACATACATACACACATACATGTGTATATATATATATGTATATGTACACACATACACACATAAAGGTAAATGAAAATCCTTGTAATAGGTGTGCAGAACCAAACCAGATTCCCTTGTTGGTCACATCCAAAACAATGTCTCCTTCTAGCCCCTGAGTCTACCACCTCTCTCTTGCCTGCATCATCACCAGTCAAATGGATGGTGTTTGGTCGTTGGCCAGAGTTTTAAAGCTTTCACAGCTCTTTGTTTTCACAATGTTGTTGTTGTGTAAACTGTTCCTGGTTTTGTTCATCTGCTCCCCAAATGATGGCACCCCCTTAGTTTCCAGTTCTTTTCTACCACAAAAAAATACAAAAAATCAAAACAACCCACAATGTTTTTGTATATATAGGTCTGTTTCCTTTTTTCTTTGATCTCTTTGGACTATTGATGGGTCAAAGGTTTGCATGACTTAGTGATTGGGTACAACATCTCGCAATTCTCTTCTTAAAGCAAGTGTTAATGATCTACGGCTATGAGACTTCTGTTGAGGGAGACCACTGTCACTTTTTTCATTTTTTACTTCAGAACACACTCTCTCTCTCTCCATATCCATAGATATAAATATATGTATTAGTATATGTTTATTACACTCACCTGTGCTCACTTTTGCATTGAACTTGCCAAGGATGAGGGACATATCTTGACTTAGCTCAAAGAATCTTACCAAATTCTCCATAGACCTTCTCTCCCTCTTCATTCTCTATGACAGATGTGGGTGCATCCTGATCTCCATGTTTTCTCACGTACATCAAAGCAGAATGACCAATTGGTCTATGAAATGTGGTTTCTTATTACCTTTGGGTCCAGGATGAAACCAACCCAATTCAATTCACTTTGTTAAACGTTTTTTAAGCATTTAGAGGCTCTCCAAGGAGAATCTCTAAGTCAGTTCTTCATTTAGATACAATTTTTTAAATGTCTTTTGCTTTCATTTATAGCAAGAATGTCAGGATTGATGTGTTTCAATCCTATCTGGCATATATCAACTCATCGGTCACTGGATGAACACCTGTCATTTACATACGGTTAAATGAATGGTTATAGACAGTTTGGAAATGTGTAGGATTCTTTGTTGAGCACCTTGGTGGTGTAGTGGATAGGTGTGTGGCCTGAAATCAGGAAGACTCATCTTCCTGACTTCAAATCTGGCCTTAGGCACTTACTAACTGTGTCACCCTGGGCAAGTCACTCCACCCTGTCTGCCTCAGTTTCCTCATCTGTCAAATGAGCTGGAGAAGAAAATGCCAAACCGCCCAAGTATCTTTGCCAAGACAACCCCAAATGGGGTCAAGGAAGAGGAAGACATGATTGAAACGAATGAACATTTGTAATGACCTTGGACAAATCACTTAACTATTCTGTCCCTTGGTTTACCCAATGATAAAATGAGGAGAGTACTCTACCTTGAGGGTTGTTGTGAATCATTATGTAAATGTCAGTTATTGTTACTGTTCCTCTCCCCCAACTCCCTCATTGACTGTAAACTCCAGGAGGGCAGGACTTTTTCATTTTTGTCTTTATATTCCTTCCCACATGGTAGATACTCAAGAAGTGCTTGTTGGCTTCCATTCAATCTAACAAGTGTTTACTCTGGGTCAGGGAGCAACGAGTGAGTGAAAAAGGAAAAAATTGAACAACAGTTCCTGCCTTTGAGGAACTTCCATTCTCCTTGGATACATCTCATGAACCAATAAACACATGCATGATAATTTGAGGAGGGAGGGAGGGTCACTACTAGGAGGATCACTGGGAAAAGTTCCCTTTAGGAGGTGGCACATGGACTGGGCCTGGAAGAAAACTAGTGCTTCTATGAAGCAGACCTGATGAGGAATTGCATTCCTGGCATGGGGACCAGCTTGTACAAAGGAGTGGAGGGGGTATGTGAAATCCATTATGTACAGAATTGACCCTGGATTCTTATCGGCATCAGTGGAGCGCAAGAGCTAACAGTTCTTACCAGTCTGCCGAGTCTCTGAGTCTGGACTCCAAGAAAGACTTTACTTCTGTCATCCAAGGAGAGAACCAGCCCAGCTGGGATAGGAGAGGCTCCCCACCAGCTTGGCAATGGACCATGCACCTTTTTTGGCCAGAATGACTCTCCAAGACTGCCTGCCCAGCTACAGAGGGCTTATGCCCTGTCTCAGTGGAGAAGGAAGCGCTGACCCAAGCCCTGAAGTTGGAGCTTTGTTTAAGTGACTTTGGGCCTCAATTCCCTCATCAGTATAACAAAAGGGTGGGGACTAGATGTCCTCTAAGGTCCCTTCAGTTCTAAATCCGTGACCCATGATTGTAGCTATTTGACCCGACTCTTATGCTTCCTCCTGTGTAAAATGAAGGAGTCAGACTAGGTGACCTCTGGGGTCCTTCCTGGCTCTAGGCCAATGAGGCTACAGTCAGAGCTGTTGAACTATAGGCAAGTCACTTTACCTCTCTGGGTCTCACTTTCTCCCTCTATAAAATGAAAAGGTTAAATTAGATAACATCCTATATCTCTTCTAGTTTTTGATCTATAATAAGCTAACATTTGTAGAATGTACTTCATAAATATTGCCTCATGTGAGCCTTGCAACAACCCTGGGAAGGAAGTACAGTTATTATCCCTCTTTTATGGATGAGAAAACTGAGGCAGAGAGAGGCCAAGTGAATTATCCAAGATCACACATGTAGTGTCTGAGGTAGGATTTGAACTCAGGTCTTCCTGGCTCCAGGTCCAGAGCTCCATCCACCTAGCAGTCTATAACTCCATGAGACTATGACCTACTACAAATTAGCTTTAAAAGATCATTGATGTCATTAACCTGAACACTCCCTCCACTGGTGGCCCATTCCCCATCCCCACCTTCTCATCATCTGTGTCCTTGCATTAACCCTCCTCCAGAGAACCTCCCCTTGCCTTCCTTTAGGTCTGCTAGGGCTCCATGTGTGCAGCATTCTTGTGCATGCCTCCACTAGCGTGCTCCACTCTGTGCTCACCTCCTTCTCTGACCATATTTCTCCAGGATGGTGCCATTTACAGCCTTTCTGTGCAGCGGCCATCCCTGCTAACGCACTGCAGCCAGCCTCTCCACTGACCCTTGGGTACCTGCAATTTGGATTCCCAGAGGTTTGTCATGGTTCCTGATCTGCAGCCACCCAGCATCACCAGAAGATGAATGGGGCTAATCAAATGGGTGTTGGTGTCCAAAAGCAGCTCTGATTGGTTTAAAGTAAGGCACAACTTCTCTGAGTCAAGTGATCCTCTCTCTTCCGCTTAAGCAATCATGACTCTGTCCATGGTCCCTCTGCAGAGCCCGTCCTGAACAGATATGCTGGTGGCCTGACACGATGGCTTGTCCATTCTACTTCCTGTCACAATCTGGACAAGAAGAAGTTTTCTGATTGACTTGAAATAGCGCACTCTAGAACTCAGTGTCCCAGTGGCATGCCTGCTGTGTACAGTGAGGCACACCTGCCCTGGAATTCTCCAGTCCCTCCTTTCTGGTGGATGGCTTATGTGGCAGCTGGGGAGGGAATGGTATCTTTTGACAGGGCCTCCTAATAGCTCTGCTCTATTAACACACACAGATGGCCGTGTGATCCTTAAGGCAAGAAGGTGAAAGGAGAACAGCCGACAAATGAAACATGGATGCGGGAGAGGGAAAAAGAGGCTCCTGTCTGTTAGGTTGTGAGGCAGCCTGATGGATAGGAACCACGTAAGAGGAAGACAAGTTAATGTAAATGTGGGCCCTGTGCCTATTAATCAGACTAAAGAACACAGTGTGTGTGTGTGTCTCTTTGTGTGTGTGTGTGTGTGTGTGTGTGTGTGGTGGAGAGAATCCCCTGAATAGGAGAGGTGGAGAGAATATAAGGCAATGGGCTCCTCCAAGTTCATAGAAAGGCAACTGAGAGACCAAAAAAATGAGCAACCTGTTGAGATGACGAGTGTGGTGGCTGGAGTGTGGGGGAAGGAGGAGAGCCCTGGGGTGAGACAGAGACATCCCAAGTTTGAACCCTGGCTTCAGCACTTCTGGCCAGAAGGAACTTGGACTGGCCCACTTGGTCTCAGTTTCTTTCTTGGTGAATTGAGATCAGTCTTGATAACCCACCTTTTACCTCAAAGTCCTAAAGAACCATAAGCAGAGCACCAGGCTCCTGCCTATCCTGGCTAGCCCATGATCCCCAAGCACAGTGAGAAGAGTGTGCTCTGTCTACCTCCTCCCCTCCATGCCTGAACCTGCTCCCTCTTGAAAAAACCTCCATCTGCTTGAGAAGCTTTCCCTATCACAAGAGGAATTTCATCTTTAATATAGTCTTGGGAATAGAAGACAGAACCTGTCAGTGAGCCTGGCATGTGTGCGTGTGTGTGTGTGTGCGTGTGTATGTGTGTGTGTGTATGTGTGTGTAGGTGGTTGGAGGGCTTCTAACTGGGCTGTGCAGGACTTGATATCAAGTTCAAATCTTGCCCCTCACCAGACTTACCCGATGTGTGATCGTGGCCATGCCCTCTTTTGAGCCTTGGTTTCCCCACCGGTACAATGGGGATAAGAACACTGGTAGCAGTAACTCCCTCACAGAGTTGTTGTTGTGAGGCTGAAAGAAGATCCCAACTGTTGTCATCTGCCCAGATCACAGACTCAACAAATGTTCATTAATTCAAATTAAAAAGCACTTTATTACATGCCTGCTATGTACCAGGCCTGGCATTTGGTGCTGTGGATATAGAGGCAAAACCAAAAACAAGGAATTTAGAGCTCAAAGGGACCTCAGAAGCCTTTTAGTTCAGTTTAGTTTCTGATTGACTTGAAATAGCATACTCTAGAACTCAGTGTCCCAGTGGCATGCCTGCTGTGTACAGTGAGGCACACCTGCCCTGGAATTCTCCAGTCCCTCCTTTCTGGTGGATGGCTTATGTGGCAGCTGGGGAGGGAATGGCATCTTTTGACAGGGCCTCCTAATAGCTCTGCTCTATTAACACACACGGATGGCCGTGTGATCCTTAAGGCAAGAAGGTGAAAGGAGAACAGCCGACAAATGAAACATGGATGCGGGAGAGGGAAAAAGAGGCTCCTGTCTGTCAGGTTGTGAGGCAGCCTGATGGATAGGAACCACGTAAGAGGAAGACAAGTTAATGTAAATGTGGGCCCTGTGCCTATTAATCAGACTAAAGAACACAGTGTGTGTGTGTCTCTTTGTGTGTGTGTGTGTGGTCTTCCCCTGAATAGGAGAGGTGGAGAGCATATAAGGCAATGGGCTCCTCCAAGTTCATAGAAAGGCAACTGAGAGACCAAAAAAATGAGCAACCTGTTGAGATGACAAGTGTGGGATGGGATGGGATCCATCATTTTACAGGTGGAGAAACTGAGGTCCAGGTAGGGGAAGTGACTTGCCCAAAGTCACATAGATAATAAATGGCAGAGGTGGGATGTCAACTCTGAGGCCAACGCTAATTTTCTTTCTACTGTGCTGTGGCCTCTAGGAGCAACCACTCTGAAAGACATATAAATGAAATATGAAGTAATTATCCTAGAGACAGTTAGAATCAACAAGATTTGGCAACAGAAATTCCTGGAGAGTGAGGATTTGAGGGTAACTCTGAGGTCTCCAACCTGCATGATTGGGAGAATGGTGGAGCCCTTGGAAGAAACAGGAAGTTGGGAAGAGGGGTTGTTTCATGATAATGGTCTGCTTTGGACTCGTTGAGTTTGAGATGCCTATGGGACAACTAGTTAGAAATGTCTAGAGGGCAGTTGGTGATGCAGGCCTGGGCCTCAAGAAAGAGAGGAGGGCTAGAGATGGGGCTCAATGAGTCACCTGCAGAGAGATAATTGAACCTGTGAGAGTGGCAGAGGCAGGCTGGGAAGCCCAGTTTATCCTGATTCCCATCTAGCATGCTTTCTATGCTATTTCGCTAATGCCTGGCAAAGCTCACTGGCAGAGGTGGCAGGGTGGGGTGCCACAGGATCCTAAGATTTGGAACTGGAAAAGAACTCAGAGACTAGGTAAGCCCTCTCTCACTTGTGTAGGGGAGGAAACTGTGGACCAGAGAAAGGACCTGTCCAAGGCTAGGTTCTGGTTAGCCATATTTGGGTGACCTGGTGGGACAAGTCACTGAAGCTTTCTGGGCCCCAGATTCCTATTTGGATCATATGACTTCACTTCTATATCTGACTTTCTTTACTTCATCTCCTCCAGTTGTTTCCATTGGCTTTCCCTCCTCCTACTATTTCTGCTAGACATTCAGTCCCAAGATGGCAGCCATCACGTCTTACCTAACTACATTATTTTCCTCTGTACCAGACACAGTTTCCTGGACACTATGGTTGCTTAATAAATGCTTGCTGAATGAGTGAATGAATCGATCCATGTGTTCCAGACTCCAGGTGATACCACAATGTGTCCTGGTGTAAGTACTTATGACCAAGAGATCTGAGGTCTAGTCCTGTTTTCTCTACCAACTAACTGTATGGCCTTGAATATATGATTTAACTCCTCTGAGCTTCAGGGTCCTCAGCTGTCTAATGTGGAGAATGGGGACAGATCCATGCTTAGCACTTCTGGAGCCCTAGGAAAGTGGCATGAGAGGCATACTTAAATGATTTTTTAAAAAATAAATTCAGATGAAGGAAGGGGAAACCTTAAGAAGAGATCTTGGAACTTAGACCCCTACAGGAAGACTCTGGGACAACTCTCCTTTGGGAGAGATATAAAGATCCCTGGACATTGGGTGGGGTAGGGGTACCACCAGAAGATGGAACAGGCAAGGACCTATGGGAAGTTATGTGGGGAATAACCAGGGTAAAATAGAGGCAAAGTTGGGGGGAGGGAAGGAAGAAAAAAACTCACCATAGGCAAGTTTCCTATTTTACCTAATTATTCTTGCCGACTAAGTTCCAAGCTTGGTCATTTCTACCTGATGAAAGAGTCCCGTCAATGTCCTCTCCATCTTAGCACCCTAAAGTTAGGGTTGTTTCTGTCTGTCACAGTGTAATGAAATGATGGAATCACTCATGGGATGAGCCTTATTCTCAACCCTCAGGTGAATAAGAGGTCCCAGTGCCTTGGTGGTCAATGGCAGAAATGGGTGAGGTGGTCAGTGGTAGACTTAGCCAGGTAGGAAAAGCTTGGCTGGAGCCCAGGTGTCTTGGATTACTATTAGGAAAGCATTAGGAGGACTACAGGACACTGGTATAAATGAGAGGGGGAAAGGGACTGCAGATAAGATAACTAGGTAGGAGGCTACTATTGTCATGCAATTATGGTCCAAGCAAGAAGTAATGAAGGTCTAAACCAGAGTTATGGCAGTGAACCTAGCAAGGAGGAGAAAATGAAGATTGGTGAGATATTACAAAGAATCAATTGTACTTGGCAAACAATTGGATGTGAGGGAAGATGGAAGAGTGAGGGTGACTCTAAGCCTGGGTGATGAGTAGCTTCTGGCCTCTACAAGAGGGCACCTGGTAAACAAGGTGAGCCCTAGGCAAAACTGTTACAGAGAATGAATATCACTTTAGGTTCTCATCTCTTCCTTTCCATGTAGCTTCTTGAAGTGGAAAGAACACTGGATTTGGAATTGAAGGACCTAGGTTCCAAATTGGGCTCTGCTACTTGTCAGTTGTATGACTTTGGTCAAATCAAGTCACTCCTCTCTGGACCTCACTTTTCTCTTCTGCAAAATGAGATGGACTATATAGGCCAGATGCCCTTCAATTTATCTGCCTAAATGTTCTAACCAGATTCAAATCTCCAGCAGAAGAGTTGACCAACAATCTACCAACTCTATATTTTCATAGCTCCAAGCCCCCTTTTCTAACAACTTTCACAGATCAAGGGAGGTGGCATTTAAATTCAAAGTAAATAATATTTTAATTCAGCAGAACATAGCAAAAAGGGAAGAATTCCTATAGATAAAATAGGACCAATCTCTCACAGATTCCCTTGCTGCATATCAGAGAGGAGACACCCCCTTAGATCAGTCACATCCCCAGTAAGAACCCCTTTCCCAGCTCTGCTGGCTCATCATCCCAGCAAACTGATATATCTCATTGTTGCTATATGGGCCTCATTGTTTTCTCCATTAAGCCTCTGAAGCTACTGCTTCCTGTTTCCTTTAGAGCTGTTCCTAGCCTCTACTCCCAGGCCTTCTCTTTGCTAAGCTGATGCTGTCATTTGCTGGATTTTTTGATTTTTGTTTTGTTTTTTTTTCCTTGACATTGCTCTTCACTAGGGTCATTTATAGCTCTTTTGTATGTCAGGACATTAGTTGTATACAGCCAGCACAGAAAAGCGCCCTAGCCCAATTATTATTATTATTAGACAACTTTACTCCTCTGAGGTGGGAATTTCCTCAGGGCCACTTGATATTTAGATTGAGGTGAATGACTTTCTTTAATCTCCCATTATGCTCCTGATGGTCAACACAAGGACCATGAAAGTTATCCTTGAGTTTCATTTAAGGGTATGGATGGAGAAGATGACCTTTCTCTTATATTCCTACATCTATATCCAGATCCTGTCCTTCCCTGAACCAGATGATTTCTAAAGTCTCTTTCAATTTCAAACCCCATGATTCTCCTTTCCATCCCAAGAGTATACCCTTTCCCCATTCCTATAGGGTGTCACTTTCAGAAAATATCAGATAAAAGAATTGATTCCCGAGGTAACTTAAGGCATGCATAGGCTACAAGGATTTCATAGCAGCTCTTTCGGTCTTTGAAGGGGTAAATGAAGTGAGTGTAGGATGTTGGCTTTCTAGCAGAGATAAAATAGTAGAGCTCATCATCCACTCAAATCCCCAGATTGGTTCCAAATATGATCGGGGTATTGGAGTGAACTGAAAGCTCAATATGAATCCACTATCAATGTTGCCTATGTAAAAGCTAATGCAATCCTGTGTCATAGAGAGGGCTAAGGCTCACAGGGACAGGGAGGTGCTAGCCCCTCTGTCCTCCGTCCCTGTTGGACCTCATCTGGAGTTTAGTGTTTAATTCAGGCAACACAGTTTACTAAGGACATTTATAAGCTGGAGAGTACCCAGAGGAGGACAACCAGGATAGGAAAAGATCCATGCCACACGCTGAATGGTTCAAGGGACTTAGCCTAAAGGAGACCAGAGATGATAGCTACTGAGCACAGTGCCAGGAGCGTAGTCAGTGCTTAACAAATGCTGTTTCCTTCCCCTGTCCTGGCCCCTTTCCTTTAGCATTTGAAGTCCTGTCCTGTGGAAGACAGATTCAACTTGATCTTTCTGGAGGATAGATCCAGGTGTAATGTGTAGGAGATGCACCTGGGCAGATTGAGCCCATTGTCAGGAAGACCTTCATTACAGAGATGTGAAGAAGTGGAGTGGGCCAACTGGGGATGACAAAAGTTCCCCTTCCTCGGAGATCTCTGATCACAGGCTGGTGCCCACTTGGCAGGTGGGCTAGTTGGCATTGCTTTTGTATATGGGTTGGACCTGATGGTCAGCATTTATTAAACACTTACTGTATGTCCATCACCATGCAAAACACAGGGGCTCCAAAGAAAGGCTTGGTTCCTGCCCTCAGGGACCTTACATTCTAATGAAGGAGAAAAAAATTGCCAATTATATGCCAATAACTGTGTACATATAAAATATATACTGGCCACTGAAGTCCCTTGCAACCCTCAGATTCAGTGAGTGGTTCTGTAAGTAGGATTGGGTGATAGAAAGTATTGTGAAGCCTGTCTGGGCATGACAAATGCCCTTTGCGCCCTGCTTCCCAGCAAGAAGTACCCCAGGGGCCTGGGAAAGGGGGTGTTATCCATAGAGGCTCATACCCCTGACTCTGACCTCCCCAGGTAAAGACAGCTCCTCTCCACCCCCAGGGCTGCAAGAGAAGAGACTGGGCAGAAAGACAAGGCTTCAACAATCCTCTTTATTCAGGAGTGCTGGCTGTAGTCTGGGAGTGGAGACACTGAATAATTCATGAGCGCCCCCTTCCCCCTCTACCTTTCTATGCACACACACCTTTCCTTAGGGTCCAGGGTTGCTCACTTAGGATTTGAACACGGCCTGCGTGCCTGGCTTCTTAACTAGGAGCTGAGGCGAAGGCTTTGTGGAACACTCAGTCTTGCTATTTTTGTCCATGGAGGGAGGGCAGTTGATTGGCCTGACCTTATTTCCTGATTTGTTTCAGTCTTCCAGCTAGAAGCTGGGTTCCTTCCTTTAAAAATAGGGCTGTCATCAGATCTGAATCTTAACTGCAGTGCGAGTCACCCAGACAAACCCTCAGCAAATGCAGAGTAGGGGACCAGGGAAATAGAAACCAGGAGGCATAAAGCATGCTGGAAACCTTAGGAGGGAAAGCTTTGTGATCAATGGGGCAGAGAAGAGAAATTGAAAATGAGGTCCATTTCCTACTCTGCGGTAGGAATGAGCTGGGACAGAGCTTCTGAGAATCAGAGCAAGCAGGGACTTGGGGCTAAAGAATGGACAGAACAAATCTGAGCAACAGGAGGATGTGAGAGAGGTGACGTAGCCCAGATCACAATAAAAGGCAGACCTGTAATGAAATCAGCAAGATGTGCGATGTTGGAGAGGGGCCATTCCTTGACACTGATCATTGTTATCTGGGTCTCCATCAGTTTTATCAAGTTATTGAGACTGAATCGGCCATCTTTGTCAACGGAGACCTCTCAGGGTGACCAGGAAGAGACCATGAACAAAAATAGTCGTTTCTGAGGGCCCTTGAGATTAGAAAAGGAAGGGGGCTAGTCATGGGTGGAATCCAATCAATGCACACTTATGAAGTGTTTACATTGTGAGGGGACAAAGAAAAAGCAAAACTGATCCCCACTTTCAAGGACTGTGTGTTCTAATGGAGGACCCTACATCCTAATCTAAGGTCAAAGACTTGGGTTCAAATCCTGGAGTGGCTGAATTACTTTAACAACCAAATTATCTATGATTGAGGAAGAAATCCATGGTCATTTATTGTGTGCAATTATGTTCGGATCCAGGCCCACAGGCTTATAGTGCTTTGGCCAAACTTACAGTCAACAGCATGGTTGGGCTGGGATGTACTTTTCTGTTTCTCTAAGTGGTCCTATGTCAAATGTTCTTGTAGGATAAACGCAGACTCTTTAAGAGACTTCCCATATAGGACATTGTGGAATTGTACCCAAACTTCATTACACTGGAAGTCTTTTGACTTCAGGTATGGGAGGCAGGGAGGGAAGACTCCCTGTTTAAAATTCTGCTGACACAAAACACGTGTTCAGAGTGTCTTGTATTTATAAACTGTGACACGGCTGGGGGAGAGGGAAGGACAAAACTACTGAATCCCAGACTCTGGTGATGGCTACGTGCCTGCATTTATCCGTTCGATGGTCCTTGTATTTGAATACAGTACAAGACAGGCTTGTCAACTTTCGACGTTATTTGTCAAAATTAGGTGATTGTGATTTAACTAAATATATTAAATGTGAGTATATTTTTGTATGTGTAACATACAAATATGCACATGGATACATGCACATACATCCATACACTCATATACAAGTATATATACATATGTACATACATGTATACATGCATGCATGCATTATGTATACATCTCAGTTCTAGTCAAGAGCTGTAGCAGAATCTGAATGCAGCTGTGCACGCCATCTGCAGTAATGGCTTGTGGGGTTCATCACTGCTGTGGTTGATTAAAGTAATCTAAGTACTCTCAGATCTGAACCCATGTCAGCCCACATCATTTCTTAGACATTGATGCCTTTGACACATTTTATGATACAAAGTCGCCATCAGTGATATGCCCCAGTCCACGTGTATTGATCGCTCACCTTACCACTGCCTTTTGTGTCATCGAAGCTGTGATTCTTCCGACATCATCGTGTTTCACAGCCCACAGATATAGAGTCCCTGTGTCAATGTTGGGGTTGATAAGATGGGATTTTGCGGAATCCTGGGCTTGTTAAAAGAACTCTCCTTCTCTTTTTTGCAGAGGTGGGGGATTATGGGTGTGAAATATTGTACACACTCTCAGACTTGCTGGATGCATTACTTTGTTCTGTTGAATTGAATTTTCCCCTTCTTTTTTATTTTTGGTTATAAAGGGAGGCTCTCTGGGTTAGGGGCAGAATATATTTGAATGTATATTCAATATATTTGGAATGAATGATATGTAAAAACAAAAGCTATCAATAAAATAAAAAGGACCCCGACTCCCCCCGCCCATTTTTTTGGCAGCTTCTCAGATGCAGTCCAGCCCCCTTCTCCTTTATTCACTTCTGGGTACAACTCCTTGTCCGACTCTAGCTTGTCAGAATGTATATCCTAATGGAGTGTCTTCGTGGGTTTGCACTGCATTCCTGTTACATGGTACAATTTTTAATATTATTTTTTATGAATTCATACATTTCAATGACAAAAATTCCATTCTTCCTGGCAAGTAGTGGTTGATTTTGATAAATCAAGTTCCGTGGGTTTTAACAGATCCTCCAGGACTTTGGGGGTTGGAAACCCACAAGAATGAACTGTTGAAAAGTGAGAAGCAGACTGTTCAGATGTCCCCAGGATGCCCAGAGGTCTCCTCCCAGTTCCACATCAGGTTTGTCTCACTGGCCGTCCTTCCTTCCTTTGCCCCTATTGACTAGAACTTGTAGCCTTTTGCAAGAACTCAGACGTCTTTCCCTCCTCCCCACCCCTCAGACTTCCTGTAAATGTCTCAATTTAGGAAGTATTTCAAGGTTTTCCTAAGAATCTTTGACATCATGAAGTTATTGAAATAGTGTATTTGACTATACTACTCAACCAATTCATAAAGTAGTTTGAATGCAGCAAAGCCTGACTTTCCCCATCTGCTTTTCACTCTCATGCCAGAGGGGGGCAGCAGGGAGCAACTGGGCTTCTCTGAGATGTGGAGTTTAGCTCTCTTCCAATTTGAAGGCTCCCAGACCGTTCTTTTACAAACCCACCAAGTAATACTTCTCCTCTGGTTAGCAGCCTCCAGAGTGCAGCAGCTGAAGCCATCTTCTCCCTGACTGTACTTTCTGTCTTCTGAGCTGCTCCTGTTCTCTTCATTCCTCCTCTCCTGCTGGATTCTCCACTGATGCTGGAGCTCAAATCTCAACTACCTTTCTCACAGCAGGTACAACACACAAAACCCACCTTTCTATCAAAATAGTCCTTGTTTAATTTTACCCATAGTCTCCAAACAGGTATTAATTTGATTTACCACTTGGTGAGTAACTCTCATACTCTGGAAACAAACCCATGCAAATGAGCTGAGAACCACAATGCCCAGAAGACTGTGATTTCTCAGCCTGCAACTGGTCCTTACTGTTGTCTCCCCAGTAATGCTCATAGCCTGTGTCTCTCCTCATATTTTATTGGGAAAACTGGGTTTTCTTACACATAGATTTTATTAGTTTTTCATGCACAAGTGACATTTTTCTGTCACTTTCAGACACCAAACTTTTTTTTTAGGCAATTGGGGTTGAGTGACTTGCCCAAGGTTGCACAACTAGTAAGTGTCGAGCATTTGGCCTGAGGCTGGATTTGAACTCAGGTCCTCCTGACTTCAGGGCTGGTGCTCTATCCACTGTGCCACCTAACTGCCCCCAACACCAAACTTTTCATATTCCAAAGGGGACAGTAATATATATCCTTTCCTAGTTGACTTCATCCTTTTCATTTACATAAAATTTCATTTGTTGTACCTTCAAGCCACCAAACTGCTCAGATATGAAAAGAGCAATTATCTACATTGGTATTACCTTCATCCTTTGGTTCAATGTGAACTGTTGTTGTTATGGATGTTCCTCCTATTTTTCTTCCTCATTCACCTTCTGTAACAACTCTGTCTTTATTATGTCTTCTTCCTGTTAGCAGAGAAAACAAAACCAAATTAGGCACTAATAGTCCTTGGTTCTTCTCATCCTATGCACCAGATCCAGTGGTCTTATTCCTCCTTTGACCTTTCTTTTTTCCTCAATATATTTTTTTTAAAGAAATCTTTGTTGTTTTCCTTAGCTTTTGTTATCAGCCTCTTCTCATTCCCAGCTGTAGTGCTCCTGACCCTTTTGTTACAGGAGTGTGCCATGCTTTTATATTCATCCACCAATGTGTGAGTCTTTGACAAGTGCTGCAGATGGATAATTGTCTAGGCCCAGAATTTAATACAGAGAGGAGCTTGGGCTGGATGGTACTTTGGAAATTGTATTGTGCTTTCAATGATCCAGGGCTGTCAAAATCCATCTTTTTAACTCCAATATTCTCTCAATCACCATGCTCTTTGGCTGGAAAGCTTGGAACACCAAGACCTCAGAAGAACAAAAATGGCAGAAACCCAACGGGTAATGGAAAGATGCCTAGTGGACATGAGGAGGGAGCAACATATTACCAGCAACATTTTGACTTTGTAAAGACAGCATTCAGGGAACGTATTAGAAAAGAGGTTGGTCTAGTCACCTGACTCAGGTGAGAATAAAAAGGTTATTGCATATCTACCCACCAATCAACAAGAATTTATTAAATACCTGCTATATGTCCAGTGACACATTGATATCCACCTTTGAGGAAAGAGAGGAAGACCTCCACTACACTGGGTAGTTCCTCTATGAAAGATTTGTGAGTAAACATGGACAAGAATAAAATAAGAAGAGAGGATATAAAGGGGCTGCTAAATCTACTGGGGAAGTTATCTATTCCATTCTAGTCATCTACCATAAGTTTGCGTGTTTTCTTAATCTGTTGAATATTTTGTATTTTAATGTAATTGATTTCCTTTGTAATCCTATGTACTTAATTGTATTACTTTTAAAACATTGTTCTGAGAAGGGATCCATAGGCTTTGCCTCACTGCCAAAAGGGTCCATGACATAGAAAGTTTGAAGGCTCCTGTGCTATGCCATTCTTTCTCCTTTCCTAAGGAATTCAGTTCCTGGCTCATGGATTTCCTCTCCACCCCAATCCTTCCTCTTGCAGTTAGGGGCTTCCTTAAATGCCCTCTGCTTAGTTCCCAGTCTATTTACATGGGGTCTTCCCCATTAGAATGTGAGCTCCTATGGATTGAGGACCGTGTTGTAGTTATTTGCTTTTCTTTGTTATCCCAGAGCCTGGGGTTTTACAGCCTGCTCATAATAAATGTTTAACAAATTGTTATTGGCTACCTAACTGGTGGTTTTTACTCCACTCCAGTCCTACCATTCCCAGACAAATCACATCTTAGATCTCTCCCAACATCACTCATAACTGCTATTACTATGATCTTCAACTCTGGGATTCTTCTCTGCTAATAATGTCATCTCTTTCAGTTCTTTCCTATCCTATACTTTTCTGAAGCCTAGTCAACATCCTCGCCCTGATCTCCAACCCTCCGCCTCTCTCTGTCTTCCTATGCCTTTCTCCTGTTCCGGCCTCTTTTCCCTTGACCCTAGCGCTGACCATTTTAATTTTTATACTCTCCTCTGCTTTGATTCCCTCACCTCCTTGTCCTAATACCAGCCAAATCTGGCCAAATACCAATCACACCCATCACCCATCTTCCTTTCTCCTACTTGTGTATTGCTGAAAGCTACTAACAAAATTTAGCTTCATTGCCAATTTGTGTTTTCAAGTCCCAGCTAGGCCTTCATTGCTGGGATCCTTTTATCTATCCCTGATTAGCACTCTAACACACTCTTCACAGCAGATATTTTCTTCTCTCCTTAAACTTCCTACCCCCATTCCTTCCCAGTCTCTCATCAGAAGACTTTACTGAGAATTCTTTACTGGGAAGATAAGCATGGATGTTCCCCAAGGCTTTGTACTAGGCCTTTCTATCCTGTCTCTTGAAGAGACCACAGATACAGTTATCCCCTTTACGCAGGTGACTCTGGCATCTCTATATCCAGCTCTCATGTCTCTCCTGAGCTGCAGTCCCACATTCTTAATGCTGACTGGACATCTCCAGCTGAATCTTCTGTTGGCATCTCAAACTCAATAGGTCCAAAATGGAACATGTTATCTCCCTCTGACAATATAATTAACTCCTTTAAACCCACCCTCCTCTAAACTTCCCTATTTCTGGTTTCTCAGACTTGGTGACTCTTCCCTTCCTGCCCCGCCCCCCTCTCTATCCAATAAGTTGCTAACTTTTTTGAATCTACCTCCATGACATCTCACATCTTTCCCTTTTCTCCACTCATTCTGCCACCACCCTAATTCAGGCCCTAATTGTCTCTCTCCTGAAACCTCCTTACTGGTCTCCCTGCCTACAAACTCTTTCTCCTACAATTCGTCCTTCGTTAAGCTGCCAAAGTGATATGATTAAAACATTGGCCTGATCATGTAAACCATCCATGGTTCCCTACTTTCTCTAGGATAAAATACAAGCCCCCTCTCTGGCCTTTAAAGCCCACTGTGGTCTGACTCAAGCTGACATTTCCAAGCCTATCCAGTACTCCTTCCTTTACACACTTGACCTTCCAAACAAACTAATCTAGTAGTATCCCTTGAACTTGCCATCAGCAACCTTGTGCCTTTAATCACACTGCCCACGTGTCTGGTATATATATGCTTTCTCCTCACCTCTGTCTCCTACTGTCCATAACTTCTTTCAAGGCTTAGCTTCCTTGTTACCTCCTATGGGAGCTCAGTTCTTAGTACTTATTCTCTGTCAAATTACACTGGACAAAAACACTGTCTCTGGAGTCAGAGCACCTATGTCTTTGAATCTTTGAAACCCAAGCACAGTGCTTTGCATATGAGCTCACTGGAGATGCAGTGGACAAAATGTGCAAAGGCAGGGGGGGCAGGAGATGGAATAGCTCATACAGCAGCTGATGTGACTCAGATGGCCAGCGCTCACAAAGGAGTGACGTCAAGTAAGACAAGAAAGGCAGCTGGGAGCCAGCTTCCATAGTGTTTAAATGGCAGGCAGAGGATTTTTTTTTTTTTTGTATTTAAGATGCCATAGCAATGGATCTAGAGTGCTAGGAACTATTGCCTCTGTAGCCTTGATGATACTTTACTAACATTGCACTTTCGATACTGGTCTTTTCTTAGGGAGGAAAACTCATTGCACAGCTCATCGCCATTAGAAAAAAACTAATTTAAAAAAAGCTTCAAGGAGAGTGATAGACGAGGGATTGGAGTGTTTTTAGAAGAAGCAAAACTGGGGAAAAATCAACCCTCCATCTAGCATGCACCCAACACTGTTCTGCCAAGAAACAATAGCTTTTGCTCATTCCATCACCAGCGCTCTGTTTGGGTCTCAACAGAGCTGCCTTTTGTCCATTGAGAAGAGAACACAGGGCTGGTTCTCATGTGGGCAGTCAGTGATGGGCTGTGCATTCTCTAAGCAAAGGATAAACAAACTTCCTTGGAGTGAAATAGATAAGGCATTCTCGTGTGTCTCTTAAAACGGTGAGCCTCACCATTCACCCCATTCCTTTCCTGCTTAAAGAAAGTCTTCAAAATGAGAATTAAAATGGTTTTATCAAAAGAACATGCATTCGGATTCAGAATTTTTTTTCTCAGGGACCAGTGTTAGAAAAGGTGAAGATTCCACATTTAAACCTATGCACCATTGCTGCAGTTTGCCTTCGACCCAAGCCCACCCATCTTGTGCAACTTTTGCCCATGACCTCCCATACATTTACCAAAGGAAACCCAGCCAACATACATGGCACCTTCCCAGAGGTCTCCTGGCACTGTCGATTCCAATCATGGCTCCTCCTCTCTTCCTTCCCCTCTCATTTCCAGTCATTCACTAAATTCTGTCCACTTTTGCCTTGAAAAGTTGTATCCATCCCTTTCTTTCTGTCCTATCCCTGCAAATGCGATCCCATCATGCCTTGGTGACAGCCCTCAGTGAGCTGACATCTCTGGTCTGGGCTCTCCTTCCTCAGCTCCCCATTCATCTACTCTTACCGTTGTCAGGCCAAATCCCCATTTGAGCCTATCACTACCCTGCTTTAATAATAATAATTTTAATTATTAATATGTAACTTGATATATTTTATATGATGATGATAGTAACAAAATTTTATTTAATAATCCTAGCTAACATTTATATAGTGCTTACTATGTGCCAAGCACTGTGCTAAGCACCTTAAAATTATTATTTCACTTGATCCTTTCATGGATTCTGGGAGGTAGGTGTTGTTGTTATCCCCATTTTACAGATGAGGAAATTGAGGCAAGCAGAGGTCAAGCGACTTGCCTCGGATCACCAGCTAGAAAGTGTAAGGAGGCTTAAGGGCCTCCTCAGTTCCTACCATATCAACTCCTAGATCCTCCACCAGATTTTGATGGTCCCAATGGTGACCTGCCCCTAATGCCGCCCTTCTGCAGCAGGGACACTGCTGCCCCAGAAGGATCTCTCCACATCATCCAGGAACACTTCGGGTGGGTCTCAGCAGCCACACTCACCGTAGCAGTAGAATCCCAGAGTGGCAGAGACGAAGGGACCTGAAAGATACAGAAAATGAAACTGAGACCCAAGGACAAGAAATGACTGACCCAAGGTGACATGGGTTATGAATAATGATGGCAGCAGGATTCACACTCAGGCCCAACTCTAGCTTGTGTCCTTTTTGCCCTCCAACCTGCATGTACAGGACTGAACACAGAGCAAAGCCTGGTCCTCGGGCAGGGACACTCAGCGGGTGCTTCAAGGTCACAAAATACTTCAGCTACATTGTTCCATTTCTTCCTCACAATTACCCCATCTGGTGGGTAGAACAAATAGTATCAACCCTATTTTATAGAGAAGAAACCTGAGGCCCAGGGAGGTTGTAGGACTGGCAGACTTGTCTCTCCAGGTCAGACGCTCTGACACCAATTGCAGGGTTCTCTCCTCTCTCCCACATCGTTTTTCCAGGTATTCACTTGTTTGGCACACCTTCTCTTACCCTCTACATGGTCAAATTTTACTATCCAATACAAAGCACAGATGCACCCTCCTCAGCTTGGCATTGAAGGCCCTCCATAAACTGCTCCCACCTAACATTCCAATCTGATGTTATGATTCCCTTTCCCACACTCTCTAATCCAGTGAAACTGGACCTGCCAGCTGTCCTCTGTTCCCTCCCCCCAACCCATGTGCCCTTGCCCAGGTGGTCCCTAATGCCCGGGATGCTTCCTACTCATCTCCACTTTACAGAGTCCTGGGCTTTCTTCCAAGGCCAGCTCAGGCGCCACCTCCTACATGAAGCCTTCCCTGATCCACCCTTTCCCTCCCACTACCCTATTGGTTAGTGTTCTCTCCTTCCAGAAATCACTTGGCATTGCTTTCTGTTGACTTATCAGTCATGAAAGGGACCTTCCTCCTCACCTAGAACAATGCCCCCATTTTACAGTTGTTTATCCTTTCCATAAATGTAAGGCCCTTGATGGCAGGACCTGTTTGGCTTTTATATTTGTATCAGTGATGCCTAGCATAGTGGATAGAACATGGTCAACTCTTAATAAATGTCTGTTAAATTGAACTGAAGTGAATCCAAGGCCTGGCTGAAGTCTTACATCCTCCTTGGAATCAATCTGGTCCATTTCAGACCTCATTGAGCCTCACTGGTCACCTGTAATACCAATGTCCTATGCCCCATAACTGGATCATACGCCATCTTTCATGCTTCATTGCTGTTCTGTGTGGGTTAATCTTGTCTCCCAATGAGACGGAAGATTCCTCATCATCAATAATAACATTCATCCGCTCTCTGAATCCCTGGAGTGCAGTGAGCCCAATAGCACCACAAAAGCTGCACCACACAACATTTGTTGATTGGTTACTGAAAAGGGGAGGAGAGGATTTTTGTGAGTAAATAAGTCAATGCCTTGCTTTCATCAAACTGCTCAATTTTTCTTAATGAAAGTTAATCCTCAATTTTACCTCTTAGCATCACAGACCTTGAGCTGGATGGGACAGGATGTCTCATCCAACCCCCCCCCCCCCCATATTACAGATGTGGAAACATGGGCCAAGTAAGCGACTTGCATAAGATCACACACGTGGACTCATAGACCTGGAGCCATGAGGGATGTTAGAGACCATTGGGTCCAATCCCAACATTTCACAAATGATGATAAAATGGTATTTCTTTATATTAAAACAAAAATCTCTGAGTCATGGTCTATTGACAGGATGCCTCTTGTTGGGTCAGCAATGAGTCCCAATGGTCAGATCCCCACCTCCAAAAGCTCTTCACTGCTGCCTCTCAGATATCCTCCATGCCCTGCCATTAGAGAAATAAGGCTTCTGATTGTAGAGCACAGCAGATACCCAGGGACACATTGCTGGACTGCCTGAGTTCCAGAATGCCTTCTTGGAGTCACAGAAGCCACAGACACACACATCATGGGAGGGGTTAGGACCAAAAAACCTGACCACCAACTCTGAGCCATTAGCATTGTGTTAGAACATGGCTGCCACCAACTTCTCCACTCTCACTCACTATACTATGTTTCATTTAAGAGTTAGGCTGATCTGACCAGGATACACCAGCAGCGAAGAAAGTACAAGCTGAACTAAGCACTACGTGCTTCTTTCCTGCTAGTGGTAAATGGAGACCTTGATGCTTATCTCATGTGTGAAGTCCCATATGATCTCCTTGCCTCCTGTCCTTAGCTGACACCTTACTATGGTTTCTAAATGCCTTTGTAATACTTCCTCTGGGATGTCTCCTCAACTTGGCACTCACAGGTGAGAAGACTGAATTCCCAGAGAGGTGACTACACCTCTTCATGACTAGTCTAAATGTCTATACTCCTAAAACTGTAGATCATGAGCCCCAACTGGTATGCTTACCCTTCATAGTCAGCCAGTAGACAAATTTAGCTCAAAACAAAGGCATTTACTAAAATAGTATAGTATGAAGGGTAGATACACAGCATTCCTTCCAAAAACTTGGGTCATAGTCTCTTAGAAATACATACACATGTGCACATGTATATGCATGTATATATGCATATATGCATGTATATATACACATATACATATATACATTCATGTGTGTATACATACATATATAATCAATGGGAAGAGAGGGCACAACTAAGAGTATGTGATCAGTGAGGCACATTTTTAGGAAGCGTGTGGCCAAGGCAACCTGCACTTCTTGTGTTTCAGGGTCCTCATCTTGTGGTGTTCTCCTGCTGCTTCCTCACTCTGCCCCCTGCCCCTGGAATCTCTGATGTGTTGGGCCATTTGGGATCCCTGGGGCCATTGTTCTCTGAGAAGGTTGACTCTCCATGGTCAAGGCTAGTTCTTTTTTGAATCCTAGTCTGCTTCCTCATTTCTATAAGAAATAACTCCCTGAAGTGGCTGACTGCTGCCAATTTGCTGTTAGTTTATGTTTCTCTCTGATCCTTGCTGGGCACGGTGTCTGCTCCTGGGTGAATATCCCTGCTACAAGAAATTATGGCCCATGGGTGGGGAGGAGAGAAAATCCCTTTTGTTCTCCACCTGCTCCAACGCTCCTCCTCACTGCCCTCTGTCAGATGTGTAGAGATCACACTCCACAAAACTGCTCCTTCACTTTAAATTTGCCTTGACTTCTCAAGGGCTGGCAGACTCAGCTTTTTTAAAGCAACCAGTCGGTGGTGAACTCTCCTCCCAATTTAACCAGGAAAACATGCTGTAGGCTGTTAACAAGTACCCTATGTCTCTCCATTGTCTCTGGACTTATTACAATGTGGATTCTTGGGTTCTAAGGTTTGCAACCAGACAATGTGGGGAGAATACATTATTTAAAAATGAAGTTTTGCAAAAACTATTTTATAGAGTTAGAAAAAATAATAACAAGATTCATTTGGAAGAACAAAAGGTCCAGAATATCAAGAGAACTAATGAAAAGAAATGCAGGGGAAGGTGACCTAGCCATTCCAGATCTTAAATTGTATTATAAAGCAGCAATCGTCAAAACTGCTTGGTACTAGCTAAGAAATAGAGTGGTGGATCAATGGAATAGGTTAAATACGCAAGACACAGTAGTTAATGACTATAGTAATCTTTTATTTGATAAACCCAAAGACCTCAGCTTCTGGGATAAGAACCCACTCTTCAAAAAAAAACTGCTGGGAAAACTGGAAAAGAGTACGGCAGAAACTAGGCATAGACCAAAATCTCACACCATATACCAAAATAAAGTCAAAATGGGTTTATGATTTAGATATAAAGGCTGATACTATAAACAAACTAGGAGAGCAAGGAATAGTTTACCTGTCAGATCTATGGAGAACAGAAGAATTCATGACCAAATAGGAGATAGAGAACATTATAAAAAGCAAAATAGATAATTTTGATTACATTAAATTGAAAAGTTTTTGCACAAACAAAGCCCATGCAAGTAAGATTAGAAGGAAGGTAGAAAATTGGGAAAGAATTTTTATAACCAGTCTCTCTGGTAAGGGCCTCATTTCTAAAATATATAGAGAATTAAATCAAATTTATAAGAATACAAGCCATTCCCCAATTGATAAATGGTCAAAGGATATGAACTGACAATTCTCAGATGAAGAAATTAAAGCTATCTATAGTCAAATGAAAAAAGGCTCTAAATCACTATTGGTTAGAGAAATGCAAATCAAAACAACTCTGAAGTATCACATCACACCTGTCAGATTTACCAACATGAAGAAACAGGAAAATGATAAATGTTGGAGAAGATGTGGGAAAATTGGAGCACTAATGCATTGTTGGTGGAGTTGTGAAATGATCCAACCATTTTGGAGAGCGGTTTGGAACTATACCCAAAGAGCTATTAAAAACGTGCATACCCTTTGACCCAGCAATAGCACTTCTAGGGCTATATCCCAAAGAGATCACACAAATGGGAAAAGGACCTACATGTACAAAAATATTCATAGCAGCTTTTTTTGTGGTGGCAAAGAATTGGAAATTGAGAGGATGCCCATCAATTGGGGAATGGCTCAGCAAGTTGTGGTATATGAATGTGAAGGAATACTATTGTGCTATAAGAAATGATGAACAGGCTGACTTCAGAAAAACCTGGAAAGACTTGTATGGTCTGATGCTGAGGGAAGTGAGCAGAACCAAGAGAACATTGTACACAATAACAGCCACGTTGTGTGATGACTAATATTGATAAACTTAACCCTTCCTGGCAATACAAGGATCTAAGACATCTCCAGAGGCCTTGTGATGGAAAATGCTATCCACTCCCAAAGAAAGAACTATGGAAGCTGAATTGCTAATTTTTTTCTCTTCTGTTAAGTTTTGTTTCCTCTTTCTGATGGTTCCTCCTATTGGTTTTAATTTCTACTTACAACATCACTAATGTGAAAATATGTTTAATATGAATGTAAATGTATAGCCTATATCAGGTTATGTGCCGTATTGGGGAGGGTGGAGGGGAGGAAGGGGAGAAAAGTTTTAAACTCAAAAGCATATGGAAGTGATTATTGATAAACCAAAATAAATTAATTTAAAAAATTTAAAAAATTTAAAAAAAATGAAGTTTTGCTCTGGGCAAAACTTGTTGAAATCACTGCACAATTTCAGTGATGCATCTCAGCCTACTTGTTCCTATTTGCCCAAATCAGTGTTTTCCTGCTGCTCCTGTCTTAGGTCCCATATTTACATATATGCCCTGGTGGACAAACTCAATATGCTGGTCATCCCATTGCAAGTGATGCTCTGTACCATAGGCATTTTCCATTTATACTACCCATGCAACAACCAGTGAGGTACCAAAATGTATCTCAATGGCCATACTTGGTATCCCATGGACATAATGTCCAAGCGTTTGCCTTAAGTATTTACTTTCTGTGCTTGTTATTTGGAGTCCTATGAACAGCTAAGGAACTGCAGGTCCTAACATAAGCCCTTCTAACGAACTTATTGTTGGAGAGCCATCATTTTACATCGCCCCACCCCCCACAAAGGCAACTTTTTCTCTGAGTGAGTTGGCCAGGTACCTGGTTCTATCTATGACCATATTAACTTTCCGTGGAAGATCATACTTCATCCCATTAAATTGGACGCTGGGTGACTAACTAAACCTACAAGATTGTTAGCAATTGCATTTCAATGACTTGTAATCAACCTAAATGAGCTTTAAATGTATTTGGTGTGGAAATATTGGTGAAATTAATGCATTCCTTTCTCTAAGCCACCTGATAGAATGGGCAGACCTGTTTGTGACAGGCACTCAAGTATTCAAATAATGAATTATTCAAAATGAGAAGAAGCTACAGATGCCTGGCACCAGGAAATCATGCCTGTGAGTTCTTCATCTGTTCACCAGTGGAATTAACATTCACAATGAGGAAAAATGTTCTAATTATGCTGTATCTTTTCATTTACTTTCTGCAGGCCTTGAAAAGGGGCCTAAAAAGCATTAGACCACAATGGAAGAGGTAACTGTGAGTTTTGGAGAGGTGCTCTCAGGCTTTCTTTAGAGGGAGAAGCCATGTTTTTTATAAGCTTGTTACTCATTTGAGGGCATGAGCGGGAAGGGACAGTGAAAAGAATTCCAGATCTGCTGTGGGAGGACCCAGGGAAAATGCATGTAGCCAATCAAAGCCTTCGTTTCTTCATCTGTAAAATGAGGGGGTTGGATTGGATGACCTCTAACATCCCTTGATGCTCGAGGGCTTTGATGATGGTGATGGTTCTTTTTAACAACAGGACACTTTTGACAGCATCCCAAGGGCATTCTTTTGGGGTGCTGGAGGGACCCACGGGATTCTCTGTGGCAAGCAGAGTGGTTGGTCATACTTGAGTGAAAATGAAAGGATTAAGGACATAGGTCCAGTTCATACAGACTTATACCTTTGAGATTTCACAATGCAGGTCACTACAATGACCGGCCAACAATCAGAGATAGGACAAGTGGAAGAGCTGCTTCGGGAAATAGTGGGGTTCCCTTCACTGGAGGTTTTTAAAAGAGGCAACACTTGTTGGGTGTGTAATAGAGGAGCTTCATTATTGTAGGTTGGGCTAGATGCCTCTGACATCTCTACTAACATCAAAAGGATAAAAAAAGCTGATAATAGTCTTGACTTCAAAGGACTAGTAATGAACTCTCCTTCTGGCCTGAAGGTAGAGAGCCTACAGGTGCTGAATGAGGCATTTTCTGCAGGCAAGGTCAATGCATCACTTTGCTTTTGCTTAACTTACTTCTTTGTGATGAGGGAAGATTTCGTGGTGCAGTGGGAAGACAGGGAGAATTAAGAAATTAACTAATGTCCAAAAATGATCCATAAACATTAACCACCCCCCCCATCTCAGAGACAGCCCAGCACATTTGGTGACAGTTTATTTTTTTCATAAAATCAAAAATTGTCTCTTTTAAACTTTCATGACTTACTCCCAGTTTTGCCTTTTGGGGCCAAGCAGAAAAAGTCTAGTCCAGGGGTGGGGAACCTGTGGCCTCAAGGCCACATGTGGCCCTCTAGGTCCTCAAGTGTGGCTCTTTGACTAAATCCAAACTTCAAAGAACAAATCCCCAAGGACTGTACTTGAGGACCTAGAAGATCACATGTGGCCCTAAGGCCACAAGTTCCCTACTCCTCATCTAATCTCTTTTCCATGCAAGAGCCCTTCAAATAATTGAAGACCACTATCATCTATCTCCTAATTCTTCTCTTCTCCAGGGGAAAAAAAACATATACAGTTCTTCTTAAAATTTGAAATTGAGGCCCTTTGCCATCCTGGTTTATTTTCCCCTAGATGTTTTTTAGTTAATATCCACCTTAATAATAAAGTACCAGAAATGAATGAAATTATCTGACCAGGACAGATAGCGAGGGAGCTCACCTCCCAGTTCCACTGAGAACCTCTAATGTCAACTATATTTCAGATTTCACCATGCTAACATGTCAAGAAATGAACATGAATTGAAATAGTAAAATATTTAATTGAGAAAGAATTGCACAATGGAGTAACAGAGAATCAATCTTTAGCTCTTATTCTTAAAGGAGGGATACCTCATCCCTTTTCTCATCTCAAGATTTTTCATGCTTCCAAAATTGGTAAAGCATGGTAATTTACCAAAATTGATAAAGGTCTATGCAGCCTGATTATACTCTTGGATGGTTCCCTGCTTGGTTCGACCTCCATGTCTAGCTGCCTGCCTGCTTCCCTATCACCACCATATCCTAGGCAGCTCTTAGCATGTGACTAAAATCCCTCAGCATCTTATTGCATGTTTCCTCCAACAACAGCAACAACAAAAAAGTGCTATGACCACTGCCCACTCACTCCCAGAAGCCTCCTTGGTTCTATGTGGTAATGAACCAATTCACAGCCTCCACTGTTGACATTTTCTTTCAGCTGTGACATTTGTGATATAACCATCCTGCTCCCTAGGCATGCAATCTTTTGGGAAAAGGAACCTTTTGAAATGAATGAAGGAGAAATCAATTACACTCCAGGCTCAGACATTGTGGAAAATGTAGCCTTTACTGGGACAATTTTCTCTTACCCAGGGATTGCCTATATATCATAAATGACACAAAAGCTATTCAGTATGTAAAGCTACAGTAAAGAAAAAAAAGGACCCGGGTCATTCACGAGGCCAGATTGTGGGACACAACACATTAGTAGCCTGCATTAGTGTGTTTGCACCCACAAAATGTAAAAAAGGAATAGAGAATGACCCCCAGTATGTCAGGGAGGTCTACTATGGAGGACCTATGGGAGAACATGGGCTAGATCTCACAGGATGAGAAGTCATGGATGGGTTATCATGTGGGTCATTGGGGAGAATGCCTCCATGACAACACAGATCCATTGAAGAGATGCAGCACTTGGCACTCAGAGTTGGTAGAGAGTCCATCCAAAGGGCAGCAGGAAAGAGTACTAGACTTGGCATCTGGAGGTCTCTGAGTTCTGTAAAGTGAAGGGTTTGGACTGGGCCAGACAGTTACTACAGGTCTTTTCTAGCTCTGATATTCAACCTTGCCCTCAGCCCTTAACAGTTTATGTTCTAAGGCAGGAGTTCATAATCTGGGGTAAATGAACTCCTTTGGCTAAAAAAATAAGTATCTTGATAGCTCTATTTCAATAGAATTGACTTCTGTTCTAATACTATGTATTTTGTTTCATGCATTTAAAAGCATGGCTCTGAGAAGGCACCCATAGGTTAAACCTGGCTGCCAAAGGTGTCCATGAAACACAAAAAGTTAAGAACCCTTTTTCTAAGGTCCCTTTTGGCTCAGATGTGAATAGTAGTAATAACAAAAATAATACCAAGTGACACATACAATACCCTTTGGAACCCTACAGAGGTATTGGCTTCTCCTTCATGATGGGTCTTCAAGCTATGGCTGGTTGACTGCTCTTTGGTGGACGATGCTACTTAACCCAATGATGTGACCTGGGGAAAGTCACTGCCTTTCCCTAGTCCTCTGTGCCTCATTTATAAAATGGAAGCATTGGATGAGATGCCCTCTGAGGCACTTTGACATCTATGCTCTGTGCTGAGAGGTTCTTCTTCAGCCCTAGGTTGGATTGAACAATGCAAGTAGAAATGATAAGAGCTACATCAATGATGGGAGCTGATGCTTAGCAGCGCTTTGGCATCACGATCTCATTGGCGTCTCACAAGAAACTCATGAGGAAGGTACTGTTAGTATAGCATGCCCACTTTATAAATGAAAAAAGTGAGGCTGGGAGACGCCAGCCTGGCATAAGTGGTGACCCACAATTACATGGTTAGTATCAGGGGAACCATGAGGTCATAGACGTAGAGGTGGAAAGCCTTGGAGGTCATCTGTTTCCGCCTCCTCCTCTACTTTGCAGATGAATTAACGGCAACCCAGAAAGTTCTTGACTTTCCTAAGGTCACGTGGTTGAGTGGCAGAGCCAGGACCTTAAGTAAGATCTAGCACTAGTCGCCAGGTCTCCTGACCGCAGAGCTGAGTGACCTTGCTCCTTCACCATCCTTCCTAACAAAGGAAGCTGTTTTTCTAATGCCCAGTTGCAGAGATAACTTCTCTTCTGAGCAGGGACTTCTGGGTAATGTTTTTTTTTCCCTTTTTTTTTTCCCCTTTGCTTGCCTGTGTGTCTTATCTTTCTCAGGGCTGAAGACACTCATTGTACCCATCTGCAGCATGTACTTATTCTTCCAGTCCTGGTGAGAAAGTCACCTTTTTTTTAAAAGAGAACAATAATGTTAAATCCCGGTCTCTATGCAGGAAACTTTTTTTTTTAAAAAAAAAAGTATCTGCATTTAAGGGAATGGGTACTGAGAATGTATCAAACTGTTTTGCAATGGGGTAAAATCATCTTTCAAAACATTAATGCAAGTGGGAAGAGAAAGAATCCTTTGAAATCAAAGAAAGCCGGTTGGTTACCTGATCCAGGAATCATGGACACCAGAGCAGGGCTGCCAGCTGGTTGACAGGGGACCCAAGCATCCAGAAGGGGCTTCCCTGCCACCCTGAAAGGTCACTCATGAGGTTTCCACATTGCAATTCTTTCTTCATCACGATTCCAGTTGGGCCAGCAAGATCGGGTGCTTGGAAGCATCAGGTGATGATTTCACGGGGGACATTTTGCTAGGGCTCTTTGGGTCTGGCTTCTGCTCATCGCCTGAGAACAAAGGTAATTCTGTTCTCTGGCTCCAGTTCCCGGCTCCGGCTCTGCGGCCAGAGTCACAAGATTCTGAGTATCATGCAACACTCTGGAATTTCTGCACAAACTTGTCACGCAAGATATTCCTCCAGCTATGTGGAAACCGCGTCTGAGAAGATGTTCCAAATCAAGACCTACAGCACAGAGTTGAAAAAGCATGTGATGGTCATGGATTTTGTGAAGAGTAACTGGTTCCCATCACAGAAAAGAGCCAAGGTATGCATCATTCATATGTGCCAGGGGATGAAGACGACAGAAAAGATGACCAACAAATATGAGGTGAGACTCAATGAGATGGTAGAAAACCCCCTCTCTTCCTGAACATGAGAAGGAAATGGAAAAATGGGTTTATTACGGTAGATGGTCATGTGTAGACAAGAAAGCATTCATTTTTAGGTGCGTCTAAGCTCTTGTTTTTTCTCCCCTCCCTTCCCCCACTCCATTTGCCCCATTTTCAAAATTTGGGGGCATATGGACGATGGAAATTGATGAGTTGTGCACACTGGCATTGGTACCTATAGAAACACCCCTATAGTTTGCTACAGAACCCAGTGACTGGTTGCCTAGTGAGATGTAAGCAAGAATGATAGCCTCTTTTTTTTTTCTGGAGTTGGTTCTTTTTTCTGAAAGTTTGGCAATGAAGCTCTTAGCTACCTAGTATGCTTTGCATGTATCTTCAGGCTTACATGACGAGTGTCTGTCCTTCTCTGAGACAACAGTACCTTCCTGGTTGTTCTGTTACAAGGACCAGGTTTGTGAAAACCAGGAGCATTTAGGGACTTAAAATGTCACCGTGAGAGAAACTCCTTCTTTTTGTATTCTTCAGTCCGTACTCATACATAGGCAGTTATCTTTCCGAAAGTAAGCACACACGAAATTTGATCAGCTTTTTATTGTACACGGAATAAATTATAAAAGGCTTTGTAACAGACTCCCCTGCAGCTCATTTACACGGCTCTTTTGATAAATGTAATATGCAAGTTCTGAGTACTTTGCAAAAAAAAAGTTCCCTTTGTGCATGTTGATGTTGTCATTTCAAAAATTTGATTGCAAATGCCAGTGGGTATTCTAGATCTTTTTTTTTTCTTTTGATTTGCACCGGGTAAAAGAAAGCAGGTTTCACTGCCAGGCTACGACGGAGTGAAACTTGGTTTATTTTGGCTCTAGTCTTGGGAATGTGAACTTCCAGGTTCATAAGAGAGATGTAAAAGCTACAGAAGTCATTGCATCAATTCAATACAGGAGCATTCATCGCCAAAGGGTGGATGAGGAGACAAAGGTGGACAATTAGAACAGAACTCAAAGGAGTCAGAGGTGTATCTAGTCCCAGGTAATTAATCAGCCAGGGATAGAATGTTATCATTGTTCAGTTTTAACAGGTTATATTTCAGATCTTGCAAGGGGGGAAAGTTTCTGAATTATTATCTTGTCTTCTAAAGGAGGAAGGAAGGAAACAGGCACATACTAAGTGCTTATGTGCTAGGGGCTCTGCTATGTGCTGGGGATAGAAATATAAGTAAAAAGATCATCCCTGCCCTCAAGAAACTTACATTCTGTTGGGGAAAGACAATATACAAGAGGGAGCTGAAAGTAGGGGATTGGGTGGAACAAAATGTGTAGCTCTATTTTAGGCAATAAGGGATCGATGGTGGATGTAGTGAAACATCTCCTGTTCCTAGGGCCAGAATTAAGAAAGAGAAGAAAAATGTATCTTCTCTGTAGGATGTTAAAAAAATAAAATAAGACTAAAGTTGCAATTGAGAATGGATGGAATCTATTTTTGGCTGGCTCAGATTCATGTTGCATGAAAAGAACATGGAATCTATTCCTGAACTAGAAGGATTTCAGGTTTGAAGTTTGTACCCAGTCAATTAATCAATCAATCAATCAATCAAAATGTATTAAGCACCTACTATGTGCAAGACATTATACTAAGCACTAAGGATACAAAAGAGGAAAAAGACAGTCTCTGCCCTCAAGAAGCTTACAATCTAATGGGAGAAACAACATGCAAACAGATACAAAGCAAGCTACACATAGGCTAAATAGGAAATCATTAACTAAAGGGAAGGCACTAGAATTAAGAAGCGTTGGGAAAGGCTTCCAGTAGAAGATGAAATTTTAGTATTGACTTAAAGGAAGTCAGGGGAAGTCAGTAGGCAGAGGAGGGAGAACATTCCAGGCATAGGGGACATCCAGAGAAAATGCTTGTAGCCAAAGACGGAACGTCTTGTACTTGAAACAGTCAGATCAGTGTCGCTATTGAAAAGTATGTGATGGGGAGTAAGGTGTACGAAGATTGGAAATGTGGAAGGAAACTGGTTATAAAAGGCTTTAAGTGACAAACAAAGTATTTTGTATTGGCTCCTGGAGGTAATAGGGAACCACTGGAGTTTATTGAGGTGGGGAGGAGCACCATGATTGGACCTGTGCTTTAGGAAAATTACTTTAGTGACTGAATGGACTGAAGTAGGGAGAGACTTGAGGCAGGCAGACCTTCTAGCAGGCTATTGTAATAGTCCAGGCATGAGGTGATGAGGGTCTGCACCAGGGCAGGGCCAGTGTCAGAGGAGAGAAGGGGACATATTGGAGAGAAGTTGTAAAGGTCAAGAAATTGACAGGTCTTGGCAACAGATTGGATATTGGGGGGGGGCCAGAGGAGTCAAAGATGGATCTCTATCAAACATTAACATTCACCGGGTCAGCTTGGCTTCTCTGCTTTTCTTTTCCACACATGTGGGACTATATACCCTGGCTTGAATGGCCATCACTATTGGATTTCCTTTCTCTAGTGGACATCGCCAGACACAACTCAATGTTGGCCACCTGCTCTTATCTTTTTGGAGGTGATTCAATATTGACAGGATTCCATGAAGCATTTCTTTCTCTTATTCTTCCTGGGATGCAAATCAATATCAATGTATCCCCATTTCCAAATGAAGAAACTGAGGAAGAAGTAAAATTATTCACTTAAAGTCATAGAAATGATCTAATAGGAACATCCAATCAACAACCACTTCGTCCTGGTCTTGGGCTTTGCCCAGTAAACACGATTCCATGTAAAAAGGCTTGGACTAAGTTTTAGGAGGTTCAGGTTTGCTTTCCAACTCAATCATTAATCAGCATGGAGATCTTGATCCAGTCACCTCCTTAGCAATGTCACGAGCATTATTTCTTCATCTATGAGAGGAGATGGGTAGACCAGATCATACTCTAGCATTTATGAATCCATGCCTCATAATCTCTCTTCAGTTACTATACACTTGATTAGTCTGCCATAAACTTGCTTTAAAAATAGTCCTAGCACACAACAGGTGCTTAATGAAGGCTTATTGATTGACTGATGGTCACATTTTTGAAAACTGAGCTCAGTCACTCTCTGTGGACTAAGGAATTGAATGAAAAGAATAAATAAATCCTTCTGTTAAAGCTTAAGTTATTTGTGGAAAGTCTTAAGGGGTAGGTAAGCTTTCTGGGAAGATGGCATATCTATATCTGCTGAATTTGATTCTCTTTTTAAAAATAAATTTTTATTACTCTCTTTTGTTTCTTACATCATCAGCATTTTTCCAAGTATCTCATGCCCTCTCCCTCTCCTTCCCTGGGAGCCATCCCATAAAACAAATAATATTTTAAAGAAAGACAGAAAAAGGAAGAAGAGGATAAAATCAGAAAAAGATCATTATCAATACAGTGAAAAAAATCTGAAAGTGCATGAAATGTGCTATACCGTTGAACCTTATGCCTCTGCAAAGGAGAGGGGTGGGAAATGTCTTCTCATATCTTTTCTTTAGGGGGCCATGGGGTCTCCAGTTTTTATAAAATGTGGCCTTAATTTTTTTAAAAAATGATTTATTATAAACAATATTGAACATAAAAATACTCACCTGGTAATTATTTTCATTTACATTAATTAATTACAATGTATAAAGTATTATAACACTTTTTTCCATCACCGTCTCTGAATCAGAATACATCTATTCATTTTCATTCATTTTTCCTCATATAATCACAATGAATGCTTATTTAATTTTTTTTTGTTTTTGCATTATTTCTTCTCTCCTTTTTTTTCCTTTTTGCATTGTTTCATAATGGCAACTCCAGATTTCTTTGCATTCCTCCTCATACTTTTCAAATTGGCATAAATAATTAAAAGTAAGGAAATTCTATCCTGAAGGGACTGTGGAGAAATAGGTACACTTATTCATTTCTGGTGGAGTTGCAAACTTGTAGAATTTCTTTGGAGCTCTATTTGGCAGTACACAGTATAAGTTACAAAAAATAATCATGGCATTTGATGCAATAAGTTCAATATTGGAAACATCTTGAAAGTGTTAAAAAACAACATGGGGCAGCTAGGTGGCAGAGTGGATAGAGCACTGGCCCTGGAGTCAGAAGAACCAGAGTTCAAATGCCGCCTCAGACACTTGCTAACTGTTTGACCCTGGGCAAGTCACTTTGCCCTGTTTGCCTTGGTTTCCTCCCCTGTAAAATGATCTGGAGAAGGAAATGGCAAACCAGTCCAGTGTATCCACCAAGAAAACCCCAAATGGGGTCGTGGAGAGTCAGATGGAACTGAACTGACTGAACCACCACAACAAATTACATGAAATCGAAGGACTGGAAGCAGCTAAAATGTGGTCTGAATTTTATCATTTGATGAGAAGTGTTGGATGCAGAGAAATTAAAATAGCCCTGGATTAAAGATGGACAGAGAAATACTTATTCCTTCCATTAATTGGTCTAATGATGCATTGTAAATAGCAGGAACAATTCAACTATAAGGTCATTAAGAATGGAAAGAAATGATGGTGAGAGTGATTTAACAGTGTCACTTTCATGTTTCCAAAGCCTTTTGATACCAGCTGGCTCAGAAATGGGAAAGACAGAAAATACATCCTATCCAGGGACCCCACATGAATGCTAGGAGAATTTTAGATATCAAACTAAAGAGTCCAATCCTTGCTAATCCAGGAAACATACACTTGGTGTGGAATAGTTTGGCTTTCTTAGAATTAGGGGATATGCAGGTTGCTTCTGGACAAGAGAATTCATGGTCTGGAACTTCTTATAAGGGATGTATGGAAATCATAGAACATGCATTCGTTAATAACTGCAGTAAAAGCTGATTTAGAATAAAAGACTGTTTTGGACTGAGTTTTGAGGCCCACTTCCGCCTGGGAGCCGGTGGATAGCAAGTACTTGACTGTTGACACCTTTGGTAGATGGATACAAGACAGCATCTTGAAGCTATGAAGTGTCTCATCCACTCTCTGATTTGTGATACTTCATAATTAGAGTGATCACATCCATAATTAGATTATACTTCAGTGTTTCCATGGAAATTGAGAGGTAACATCATACAGTGGAATTAATATAGATCTGTTGAACTCAAGAGACCTGGGTTAGAATTCTGCTGCAGATTCTTGCTAGCTGTGTCATCGAGGGCAAGTCCCTTGATTTCTCAAAGCCTCAGTTTCCTTATTTATAATAATAACATGTGCACAACTTATTTTGGAGGGCCTCTGTGAAGAAAATGTTTTGAGATCTTTAAAGCAATAGTTGAATGGGAATTACTATTATTGCTCCAAAGGATTCCTGATCTCATTCTACTTTGGATTTCTATCCAAAATTTTGCACCACTCAAGCTTGACATTGTGGCAGACTCTTGTCCTCCCATAAGTTCATCACAGATGGGCCCACCCGGCATACTGGAAGACTTGCTTGCTTTCTCTTGACATTATGAGGATACCAGTGGCATGCACAGCTCTCCATCAGTTACGCCTCACTTTGAACTAAATGATCAAGTCATGTTTTTTTGATCATACATTACTTTAATGGCATCCTGTCATCTCTTTCCCCTTCATTCTTTGTTTATAATGTATTGAAGGCTGCTTACAATCCCTAGGTGTACTAGGGATCACCCTCTCTGTGATGTGCATCTTTCATTCTTTGGAAAGATAGTGATCGTGACTCCCAACCACAAAACAAAATCCATAGAGTATTGGTATTAAAAAGATGGATCTTTGTTTCAAGGACAACTTTGAGGTTATTAAAAGAAGTTTGAACTTCCCAAAGGAGATCTAGTCCACTTTCCTTCTCGTTTGATTATGGGTCCCCTCACTGTTCTTTTGAAGTGTCTGTCCAACACACACATACACACTAAAGGACAAGTTCTATGGGTTATCCATCTATGCACTTGTCTAGATGCATTCTTCATCTGCCTGGATATTTCTATGGGGATGGCTATACCATAACTATGGTTATGGATTTCCTTCAAGAGGTTCAGCATTGTTCTGTCTTAATGGGATTGATACAAGATCACTCATGAAGAGGACAGTCTGGAGAATTCTGTAGGGAATCCTTCTTCAACTTGAACTCTGTTAGATCACTTCCTTTTCAGTGGCACAGACCTTTGTTGAGGGTACATCTCATTATTAGTTGTCTTGCCTGATATTAATGGTCAGAGTCATTAAACAAGATTATTTATATTATCTTTTGAGGAATCTTGTAAAATGTTAAGATACACATCAGAGACACCTTGTTAGAAGAGAACATCTATGGCAACTGTTTTTCCTTTGAATCAAATGCTTTTATTACCTTTTTTTGTAAACAAAAAGAGATTCTTACATTCTCAACCTCTTTCAGTTAATTGTGCGATGGTAAAGAAATGGCCTGTCATGTAGTATCACTTGTAGAAGTCGACCTTTTCCCTGTTAACAGCCTCATCAAAGATGTCCTCACTATATGGGTACATGATTTTCCAAAAATTTTTTTTTGATATAGAGAGAATATAAACCCATAGGCTGATAACTCACTTTGTCACCTTTCTTTTCAGCTACGTTAGTAAGGTCCAAGATTTTGTCCACACCCTTTGGCACCTTCCCCTCCAGATAGTTGGAGAATTGCTGCCTCAATGTTCTTAGAACTGCATCATGTCCCGCACTGCTCTCTGGGCACTCTTGCCCATTCTGCTGCTCTAAAATACTGAGAAACAGTGCATATGTCAGCAGCTTCTTTTTGAAAACTATTTTGTCAGATTTCAAAAAATGTTTTGATCCAATTTGGAACTATACTTAAAGGGGTATAAAATATACCCTTTGACTCTGCAATACCACAACTAAGTCTGCATTTCAAAGAGATTAAAGGAAAAGGAGCTATATGTTAATATATATCTATCTCTATCTATCATCTACCTATCTATCTATCTGTTTGTCTGTCTGTCTGTCTGTCTTTATTGCAGCTATTTTTGTGGTGATGAATAATTGGAAATCACAGGGATGCCCATCCATTGGGAATGGCTGAACAACCTGTGGTATATGATTGTGATGGAATACGATTGTGCTATAAGAAATGACAAGTGGAATGATTTCAGAAAAACTTGGGAAGACCTATATAAACTAATGTAAAATGAAGTGAGCAGAACCAGGAGAACATTTTATACAACAGCAGCTATATTAAAGCAACAATCAACTTGAAAGACTTAGCTACTCTAAATCAATACAGTGACCCTAAATAATTCCAGAAGAGTCATGATGAAAAGTGCTATCTACGTCCAGAAGGAATAGCCGGACTCTGAATACAGATTGAAGCATACTTTTTCTATTTCCTTAATTTTTCTTGCAATACAGCTAATATGGAAATTTTTTTTGCATGACTTCACATGTATAATTGATATCATATTGCTTGTTTTCTCAATGGGTAGGGGAAGGGCTAGAGGAAGGGAGAGAATTTAAAACCAAAATTTCAAAAAATGAATGTTAAAATAAATTATAATTATATATGTATACATACATTATATATAATATATAACATATATACACACACATATATGTATAATAGCATTTACATTTTTGGACCACTTTGGTTCATTTTGGCTCTGAATGAGCTTGTTATAAAAAAAGCAATCTGTATCTTTTTCATGCAAAAATATATTTTAATTATTTTTCTTTTTTCATTTTAATTTTCAATGTCAAATTATTTCCCTCCTACTCCTCCCCTACCCATTGAGAAGGAAAGAAATATGATAGTCATTCTAAATATGAAGTCATGCAAAACATTTCCTATATTAACCATGTTGTAAAAAAAAAAACCCAAGAAAATAAAGTGGAAAAATATGCCTCTATCTGCACTCATAGTTCATCAGTTTTCTCTCTGGAAGTAGATAGCATTTCTCATTGTAAGTCATTTGAAATTGTTTTGGATTTTTTAATTTAAATTTTCATGTCTATTTTGATCATTTGTCTTGATTTTTCTGTTATTCCTTTTTTCCTTTTAAAATCTCTTTCTTTTATAAAAGAATTGAGATGGTTTTCCTTGGAGGCTACCAAGGGGTAAATTTAGGTAATGTAAAAACAAAAATATTCATTAAATTTTTGATTAAAAAAAGACAGACGTATGTGTGATAGTCTCATTATATCACACTTTCAAATTTCACCTTAATGGCCCTTTCTACTTCCTTACATCATATGTTAGAGACTCAAGTATTATATTCCAAGTTTGGTTATTTTACTGTCAGAAATGATGAGAATAAGTCACTAAAGAAATGCTGGAAAATCTTTTCCATTATAATCAATTTTTTTTATCCTCCTTCCAGTTCCATTCATAAAACCTTTTGGGATGACCTAAGTAAGTTGGGTGTCACCCCATGATTTTCTGAACCCTATTTTTCTCTACCCTGGTTTTTGATATTTCGTGAGGTGATCACTCATTCTTTTCCTATGTAACATTCAGCAATGGGACCTTGACAGCTGTACTTGGTAAGGATATTGAGTGTTTGTTGGCTGATATGATGTCTAGGTTCATTGGGCCTTTTTGTGGTAGTAATTGCTTTGGAGTGGTTAATTTCTCCAAGAAATGGCAATAATCAGAGTCAATATTTTTACCTTTATCTATTTTTTCCCTTTTTTAGAAACAGCAGCCTATATAAGTAGATAATGAGATAACACATGTAAAGTGCCTTGCAAAATTTTTATAAGTGTCTGCTATCATTATTATAATTATTGATAGGGTAAGGTTGAAATTGCTCTAATCACACGCAGAGGAGTGACTTGGTAAGATTTTTTGTTAAGAAAATCATGTTGGTGGCTGCATAAAGGATGGATTCGTGTGAGGAAAAAATTGAAGTAGAGACATAACCAGGTGGCTGTTCCAGTAGTCTGGGTGAATGAGGAAGTCAGTAGCCAGACATAAGGTAATGAAGCCAACTCCTGCCCCCTCCCTTATTAGTGTCTCTGAAATTAAAAGAAGTTCACTCTTTTTCTGTAATTTCTTTACACTTTTTTCAGTTAATACACAGCAAGAATATCGATATTATTATGCTTTTGGGCTTTCAGGAGTCCCGGAAAAACCCACCAGGCCTTGCACCTGATCATTTGTGCTTCCACTGGTAATCGTTTGGCCAGAAATCCTGACAACACTTCATTTTGCTCTTTTTTTGGAGGGGGGGATCCGGAAAGCTGGCCTTGATGAATTATTTTTATGGTGATTCCCTTCTGATTTGGGACCTGAGAGAATTCTCAGACACAGGTGTTTTGGTTTTTTTTTTATTATAGATGATGTTATTTGGAGAAACATAGTCAGCACTACCTGACACTGAGCCAGAGATACAGAGGACTCTTGCTATAATAGATTTGTAACTGCCGCTAAATAGGCCTCCACAGTCTTCTCTGATGCCTCATCTTAGTGTGAATATGACTCTGGGCTCTCAAAGACAATATGCCAGTGGAGAATAAACAGAGCCTTGATTAGAAAGTCAGGAAGCCTGGGAAAATTCATTTGATGGGCAAGGTTATGATGGGAAAGAAGGTAGCACATCCACCCCACCAATAACATGGGGGTTATTGATCGGAGAGGGACTTCATGTTGATGAGACCTTGTGGTGTAGAAGCCTAGGGACGGAAGAGATCCAAGAGCATGTGGATGAGTTAGAAGACGCTGCTGGGAGGGGGTATGCTCTCCTTGCCGTGCTGCCTATCTTTAGCAGTAAAGACCTGTTGTCCCCACCTTAGTTACGTGTCTGAGTGTAAGGGCTGTCAGGCTCTCCTACGTGTGAGGGCATCAAATGCCATTTCAGCAGCAAATACAGTCTACTCCCTGAGGGCCAGCCTGGCTAAGTAAGGAGAGATTCCTCATCAATTCAGTGAGGAAGTCTTTGGGCTGTGGCCACCCAGGAAACAAAGAAAAAGACAAAATGATCTCAGTCTTGTGCAGCTGCTTCCACTCCTGCAGAGAGAATAGAAAAGTGGCTAGAAGGTCCAAAGAATCACCTTGTGTTGAGGCTGGCTCTGACTTGGCATCGCCGAGCTATAGCCAGCTTGAAGCTTTTCGCATCATTCCCTCGAAAGTCCGACCCTGTAGGCCAAGGCATTTTTCCTCCTGACATTTTTTGTAATGACCACAGTTGCATGTAACTGTCCCTGTGAATGGCAGAGACATACCACCCGCGCGGAGTCAACTTCAGAAGCGACAATGTTGGCTCAGATGGACTCGATGATTTGTTTTTCTTTGTGGTTGGTTTTTTCTCTTTAATCCAAAGAAATGTTATTTCACGGACAGGTTGTCAGTCCACATGTCTCTGTCTCCCCTCATTGTCCCTAGTGACTATCAGGCGCAGTTAGATGGCATGTTAGATAGTGCCCTGGGCTTGGAGTCAGGAAGACCGGAATTCAAATCTGGCCTCAGACCCTTCCTAGCTGTGTGACCTTGGCCAAGTTACTTAACCTCTGTCTCAGTTTTCTCAAGTGTAAAATGGGAATAACAGCACCTACTTTGCAGGATTGTCATAAGGATCAAATGAGATGATATTTGTAAAGTGCCTGGCACATAATAGGCACATAATAAATGCTTGTTTCATTGTTTCCTCCCTCTCCTGGATGAATCCTCTCCAATTCATTCCATTTGCGTGATGGCTAATAGTCAGATCCAAAAACTGGAAGAAAAGAAAACAGAACAAGTCAAAAGGAAACCAAACCCCCTCCAGGTCTATAAGCTTCAAACCCAAGGGATTCTGCCAACACAGTCTCCAGGATGGGAATAAAGAAGCCCTGAGCTTACCAGGGGATCCTGTCTGCAGTAGGAAAGGCCTGGAGAGGAGCACGATGTCCCTGGAGAAATCAAGCTTTGGAGATGAGTTTTGCAGCCAGGGGAGATCCGGACAAGTGATTGAGATCACCAATTTAACAGCCCTTTACAATTTATTAGTATAGGCAATATGCCACTTAATCCCTGCTGAGGGAGAGCAAGAAGGGTGGGCAAAAATCAATTGGCCCTTGAATGACTTTCCAGAAAACAAAAGCCAGAGCAAATGGAGGTTTGCTTTAACTTGCATAATAGCCATCTGCCCACACTTCCAGAGCAGTTTCGAGGACTGGTGAAACCAAAGTGAAGTGGCCAGCTTATTAAACCACACTGTTCATCTTGTGCCAGACTTTCCTCACTTTCCTAGGTGACCTTGGGCATCCGCTCTGGGACTTAGTTTCCTAATTTCAAAAATGAGGAGAATGGATGACCTTAAAGGTCGCATCTAACTCCAGAACTCTCTGACTCTTTGAATATGCTGTTGCATATGGATTTTTTTTTTCATTTATTAATCTGGCACGGGCAGCTGGGTCCAATGGGCACAAATTAGTACTGATCTTGAAGTCAGGAAGATTTGTGTTCAAATCCTGCCTCTGACACTTACTGTATGACGCTGGGCAAATCCCTTAGCCTCAATATGCCTCAGACAAATAAGTGAATTAAAAAAGCATTTATCAAGTATTTACTCTGTGTAAAGCACTTAGATACATCTGATAATTCATAGAAAGGATGCAACCTACATCACTGTGGGTGAAGGGAGATACCACACTGGGAGTCTTACACTCTGATGAAATCACAGATTAATCACAAACCCACATATTATTTTAATTGTTACTGTAATTATAGAAACACCATTCTTTTGTTTGGTGAAATTCAGATAGACATCTTCCAGGGACAAGTTACTATCTTGTTTTTGTTTTTGTTTTTTTTTTTAACATTTAAAAACCTGCAGACTATTTCATAGGAGGATAAAATAACAAGTTTTTTTTATTTAACAAGCATATTTGAATGTATGCTCATCTCCTGTAGGTGTTCTCAGTAAATCACTAGTAGCAGATAGGAGGACACAGACAATTTGTACCTCAACTTGCTTTAGTCTTCTCAGTTCAGTCTCTATACCTTGAAAGCTTTTTGTTCCCAATATCTTGGAGATGACAAATATTTGGGATGGTGACATCTGTTCAAGTTCTTGTGCTTACTTTTTTGTGAATCTACATTCTGTCAAGGCAGTTGTGGGGAGCAGTTTGGTCCGGGGCAATGCTTTGGTCCAGCTTGGTTACTGTCTAGGGCATTGCTTGCCTTCTCTCCAGACTATTTGGAAATCTGTTTGTAGCGCAAGGGTTTGTCATCTGTTAGTCCATGAAAGATAATAAGCTTTTTTATGCAGGATTCTAAGTGTCAGGTCACATTGTGCTCGGTGGTATTATTATTACTATTATGATGAGGAAAATCCTTCTCATCTTTTTTTGAGGTGGTTCAGATAGAAATGATCTTGGGGCAAGTCACTTTTTGGCCATCATTCTTTTATATTTGATATTCTCTGGACTATTGCATGGAGAGATTTAAAAAACCTCAGCTCTTAGTCATTGAATGAAAGTAATAGAAGGAAAACTCACTCTCTGTAATCTCACTGTGAGCATCTTTGGTACAGTTTCAGTAGGCAACTGAACAGGAGAGGGACATATCCCATCCTGACCTTCTGCATATTCAAGCAAAACATATCTTGCCATGTCTCACATTGTGGCTGTGGCCACAAAATGTGCCTTGTTATTCATATTTAATGTGGTGCTCTATGAAGAGGCGTATGGTTTTTACAAATAAAATGTATTGTTATACTTTGCTTTTATATAACTCAGAATTCTAACTCAATCCTTCTCTCCTCACCTTTCTGAAGAGCCATCTACCACAACAAAGAGAGAGGCAAAAAACAAAAGGGTCGATAAAACCAAAACATTGGAAAGGTCTGTCATATACGGTGTTTGATTCCCATTGCCTCCACCCCCACCCCACCTATGCAAAGAATCAGGAGTAGCTCAGCTGCTGGCCTGAATTTTTTTGATCAGCAATATTATTCCAGTGATATCACTTGGCCACGAGTCATGAAACTCAACTGTCTCTGAAGAACTGAAGAGGAATATCACCCAAAGGGCAACAGAGAGATGAGTGAGGGCAGGCAGCAACACATGATGAATTGGCCAGGAGAAGTGATGTGAATACAGCATATCATGAGAGAAATGGGCAGAGGGAGGAGCAACTGAGAGTAACTTTGTGCTCTATTGGTCTCACAATGTGAAGACATAAGTTTGGCCTCCAACAAATGGGATTGGTTCTCCTTTAGTGAATACATGGGAGAATGTGGATGACAGTCATCCTGGCTGGGCAAGCATGACCTGGGATCCTCATCATTGGAGGATAAATCCACATCAATGAGATCACAGAGCCATCGGGGTATTGGGGGGAGGACTATATGAATACAGGGAGATGGGTTAAGGAGAAGAAAGTTCATGGAGAGACAGAAGGGAAGGAGGATCTCAGCTGAGGAGGCAGTCAGAGAGTGAATAAGAAGTCAGTGATAATGCTCTGATCCACTTATCTTCTTGCTCATGGCCTTGACTACCCTTTTCTCTCACATACCTTGAATTGCTGAGACAACTTCTTTTGGCCCCTTGGCATGATGTGTAATTTTTGGGAGGCAGCCTGGTCTAGTGGATGGAGCACTAAACAGACTCAGGGGTAAAAAACCCTGGTTTTGAATCTTCTCTCTGACAGTTAGGGTAACCCTGGGTGAACTCCTTCATCTCCTTAAATCTCAGTTTCTTCATCTATAAATGGGGAAATAGCTCTTAGCACTCTTGTGAAGAGCAAATGAGGCCATATATGGAAAGCACTTCACAAATTTAGAAGGATCAGAATCATTTCAGTCCATTTAGTCAGAGTTTACTACGTGACAAGAGCTGATAATAAAAAGAAAGCACAAGGGAGAAGGATTAAGGGGGCTTGTAGCAAAGTCAAGATGGCAGAGAAGAAGCAGCAACCCAGCTGAACTCTCCCAACATCCCCCCCAAAAAAACAACTTTAAAGTAACTCCTCAAATCAAATTTTGGGAGCAGCAGAGTCAGTAAAAGGTCAGAGTGAGATTTTTTTTCCAGCCTAAGACATCTTAAGAGGTTGGCCAGAGAGGTCTGTGACACTGGAACCAGCCCAGAGTGCAGCAAGAGCACCAGTGGTAGAGGTACTGTTTGGAGGTAAACAAAACAGTGGCAGCAGCTTTGGAATCTCTCAGCCCAGAGATGGAAAGGGAGTTGGATGACTGGTCAGAAAGAGATTACAAGAGAGTCTTTGCTGAAACTGGGTATATCTGGTGTAGGTTGGCAACTCTATTGCCCATACACAGTTCTGGGTCATTCTAGAGTGTAGAGAAGCACTTGTGATTGGTCACAAGGGAGCAGGGGCCTGGTCGTGGTTCTACGGTTAAGAGCAGCAGTAACACTTGTGGCAGCAAAGGAGCAGAAATCCTTCTTGGGTAAAGACAAGAGCACAGACCAGGAGAACAGTGACTACACCTCTCCCTGGATCACACCACCTTGAAAGCACCAAAAACTTGCAGAACCCCCAGAACTAGCTCTGAAAATAGCAGCATAAAAAAACATGAAGCTTGGCATGGCACCTCCTCATGACCAGGTGAGCAGAGCCCAACTTTAACATAAAGTTCAAAGTTAAGAAATAGGTTGGGAAAATGAGCAAACAACAAAAGAAGTACTTGACCATAAAAAGCTTCTTCAGTGGCAGAAAAGACCAAGACACAAACTCATAAGACAATGACAATGTGAGAACAGCTACAAACCAAGCCTCAAAGAAAAATGCTAATTGGACCCAAGGCCAGCAAGAATTCCTGGAAGAGTAAAGAAAAAGATAAGAGTGGTAGAGGAAAAATTGGGAAAAGAAATGAGTGATGTAAGAAAATTATGAAAAGAGAATTAATAGCTTGGTAAAAGGCACAAAAAATACTGAAGAAAATAACACCTTAAAAACAGAATTGGCCTAATTGTAAAAGAGGGACAAAAATTCACTGGAGAAAGTAACTCCATTTAAAAAAAAAAAACAGAATGGAGAAAGAGGTTCAAAAGCTCACTGAAGAAAGCAATTCCTTAAAAATTAAAATTGGGCAAATAAAAGCTAATGATTCCATGAAACATCAAGAAATAATAAAACAAAGTCAAAAGAATGAAAAAAAATAGAAGAAAATGTGAAATATCTTATTAAGAAAACAACTGATTAAAGAGAGATGATTTAGGAATTATTGGACTACATGAAAGCCATAACAAAGAAAAAAAAGCCTAGACATTATATTTCAAGAAATTATATAGAAACACAGCCCTGATATCTTAGAGCCATAGGGAAAATAGAAATTGAAAGAGTCCACCAATCACTTCCTGAAAAAAGATCCCAGAGTGAAACCCCCCTAGGAATATTATAGCCAAATTCCAGAGCCCCTAGGTCAAGGAGAAAATATTAGAAGCAGCCATAAAGAAATAGTTTAAGTATTGTGGAACCACAGTGAGGATTAGTGAGCATCACACAAGCTTTAGCAGCTTCCATGTTAAGGGAGTGGAGGGCTTGGGATATGATATACCAGAAGGAAAAGGAGCTAGGATTACAATTAATAATAACCTACCCAGCAAAACTGAGCATAATCGAAAAAATTGGTATTTAATGAAACAGAGGACTTTTAATCATTCTTGATGAAAAGACCAATGTCAAATAGAAAATCTGACATTCAAACACAAAACTCAAGAGAAGCATGAAAAGAGAAATATGAAAGAGAAATCATAAGGGACTTAATATAGTTAAACTGTTTACATTCCTATATGGGAAGAAGATACATGTAACTCCTAAGAACCTTGTGATTATTAGGGCAGTTAGAAGGCATCTACACAGATAGAGGGTAGAAGTGTGATTTGATTATGTGGGAATGATCTCAAAAAAAGTGAGGAGTATGAAAGAGGAATGCATTGGGAAGAAGGTAGAGAGATAGAGTGGGGAAATTTTTCTCACATAAAAGAGGTGTGCAAGTAAGAGTTTTTAGAACAAAGAAGAAAATGGGGGGAGTGGCAGGCAATACTTGCATCTTACTCTCATCAGAATTGATTCAAATAGGGAAGAATATACACACTCATTTTGTTATAGAAATCAGACTTGCCCAATAGGGAAACAAAAGAGGGAAGCTAGGATAAGGGATGAGGGGGGATGATAAAATGGAGGTCAATCAAGGGGTCAGGAGCAAAATGGACTTTTGAGGAAGGATAGGATAAAAAAGAGAAAAGAAGAAATGGAAGGAAATAGAATAGAGGGAATACGTAAATAGTAATCATAACTGTGAATGTGACTGGGTTGACCTCACCCATAAAATGGAAGCAGATAGCAAAATGCATTAGAAACCAGAATCCAACAATATGTCATTTACAAGAGACACACTTGAAACAGAAAGACACAGAGTTAAAATAAGGGACTGGGAAAAAAATTCTAATATGCTTCGGCTAAACTAAAAAAATGTCAGGGGTAGCATTCATGATCTCAGACAAAGCAAAAGCAAAAATTAACCTGATTAAAAGGAATAATTAGGGAAACTACATTTTACCAAAGGTACCATAGACAATGAAGTAATTTTTTAAAAATCATAACAAGTTTCTCTGATAAAGGTTTCCTTTCTCAAATATATAGGGAACTGAGTTAAATTTGTAAAAATAACAGCAATTCCTTGATTAATAAATGGTCAAAGGCCATGAATAAGCAGTTTTCAGAAGAAGAAATCAAAGCTATCTGTAGTCATATGAAAAAAATGCTCTAAATCATTATTGATTAGACAAATACAAATTAAAACAAGTCTGAGGTACCACTTTATACCTATCAGAAGTGACAAATGCTGGAGGGGATAAGAGAAAGGTACAACGATGAACTGCTGGTAGAGCAGTGAAGTGGTTCAACCACTCTGGAGAACAATTTGGAACTGTGCCCAAAAGACTATAAAACTGTGCACACCCTTTGACCTGGTAATATTACTACTAAGTCAGCAGCTCAAAGAGACCAAAAGAAAAGGAAAAGGACCCATATGTACAAAAATATTTATAGCAGCTCTTATTGTGCTGGCAAAGAATTGGAAATTGAGGGGATGTCCATCCATTGGGAAATAGCTGAACAAATTGTGGCGTATGATTGTGATGGAGTACTATCGTGCTGTAGGAGATGGTGTGTGGGTGTGGTTTTAGAAAAACTTGGCAAAGCTATATGAAATGATGAAAAGTGAAGTGAGAAGAACGGGGAGATCATTGGAACAGCAACAGTAACAGCAACGTTGTAATGATGATCAACTGTGAAAGACTTGGCTATTCTGATCAATACAATGATCCAAGATAATTCCAAAGGACTCATGCTGAAAAAAAATGCCATCCACCTCCAGAGAGAGAACTGAGGAACTCTGAATGCAAACTGAAATAGAATCTTCTTGCTTTCTTCCTTTGCTGGTTTTTTTTTGTGATATGGCTAGTATGGAAATACATTTTGCATGATTTCACATGTATAATTGATCTTTTTTTTTTGCCTTCTCAATGGATACAGAAGGGGTGGGAGGGATGCATTTAGAACTCAATATTCGAAAAGAAAAAAATTCTAAAAATAATAACTTAAAAAAGAAGAAAAAAGGAGAGAGAAGGAATCTAGAAAAAAAATGTGCTTGTTGACTTGGGGGGGAAAGGAAGCACTAGCTTGGGAACCACAGATTTCTTCTATATATTCTAATTAGCCAATTTCTGAAGAGAGTAAATGTTATTTCCTCTCCAAATATGATGACCCTAGGAGAGTCCTGAGATTTAGGGATAATGCCATCTGACTCAGGACTCATTTACTGGGCATCAGGATGGGCCAGAGTGGGATTTGTCATGTGGAGAGAGTAGATCAACCTGCTGAAGTGGGGGAGGTAAGGCATGAAGGCCCCATGAGAGATCACTGAGGACGAAGAAGGGGCATGGCGTGAGGTGCCTGGGCAGAGCAGCAGCAAACAGTCAATTGAAGCAGGCAGCTGGGCAGGTGGGCAGCAAAAGGTGAGGGCTCCAGGTAGCAAAAAAAGCCAATGGGCAGCAGTGAGCTAGACCTGGCCTGTCGGGAAATTGGACTCTTGTGAGGTCGAACAGCAGACAAGTGAGGTTGACCCCCATGTGAATTATGGCAGATGGTCCTTTCTCCTGCTCTCCTGGTCACAGATTGGCCGAGGTGCAAAGGGTTAGATTATTACATCAATGTTTCTGAGGGGCCTCTGACAGTTTGGGGGTTTCCATGTTTGTGAGTGATGTGATGGTCATTGGAGGATAGCCTGGATGGGTTTGAAGCTTTTGATGAGACATTGGATGGACCTTTGATGCAGTGCTGGCTTCGGGAGAGGGGACTGGAGATTGGGAGACATAAGCCCTGAGCCAAGGGCTGTCTGGTCATTTGCTGTTGGGTTCTACTTTCCTTGTGTCTCTGTTGGGCTGAGTGTGGCTGTGTTTGTGGGTGTTTGCGTCTTCCTGAGCCCTGACTTGTGTTGCTACTGGGCTGCTTGAGCCTCAGAGGCAGTGCTCATCTACAGAGGAAAGAGAGCTGCTTTTGGAGTCAGAAAACCTGGGTTCAAATCCAAACCCTGCTCCTTAAGACCAAGAGAGGCAACACAGCCTTTTGGACAGAGCATTGGGCCTCTGTTCAGATCTTGCTTCTGACATTTCTACTGACTGTGTTGTATTGGCAGCTTTTCTGAGCCTCGGTTTCCTAATATGTAAAACTAAGGACAATAAAAATCTCAATACTGACCTCATAGGATTGTTGTGAGGGAGGTTCTTTGCAAACCTTAAAATGCTGCACAATGACAACAATAACAAATTATTACCTTGGTGACCTTGGGAAAATGACTGACTCTCCCTGGGCTTCAGTTTTCTCATATATTAAATGATGATGGCAGATTAGGTGTGGTGATACAGAGGAAAGAATGTTCAATCTAGAGTTTGATGTCCTGGGTCCATATCCCAGCTCAGACCTCAATAGTTGTATGACCTTGAAAAAGTCATGGAACATCTGTAGTCCTTGCTTTCTTCATCTGTAAAATGAGAGGGTTGGACTGGACAATATCTAATGATCCCTCCAGCTTGAAACTATGGTGCTTCAGTAATGCTCCATCTCAACAGCAAATAGTGGCTTGCCCAGCAGGTGCCCTCCCAGGTTGGTGAAGGTCAAGTGAGATAATATTTGCAAAGTACTTAGCATCCTTTCCTGGTCCACAGATCTCCAGCTGATCCCTACGCAGAGCAGGCTGACTGCCCATATTTCCCTGGCATGGTCAAACTTTCACCTGCTTTCCCCAGAAATATAGGACTTTACATTCACTGAGAGGTAACCCTCCATCTTCACAGCCCCATAAGGTGTGGAAGTGTCTCACTTTCCTCCTCCTTCCCTACGTGCTTCTTAGACAAGGGTCCAGGATGGTCTGCCTCGGTTGTCATTTCCCCTCATTACAATATCATTGTCATATCCCTGCAGTGCCCAGTCCAAGGAGCTTTTTTTTGGGGGGGGGATATTTTTCTATCATTATTCCACTGTGTGTTTGTGTTAGGTACTGCTGATTTAGTCTGGTCCTGAGAGAGTGGCATTCCTCTAGGATTCTGGGAGATAGACTGCTTCCTGCTGATGTCTTGAAAGTCTAGTTTATGTCCCTGACTCCAAAAACTCTTTCTCATCATCACCTGTATGTTCTGATGGAGCACTTAGGGGCACCATCATTTCCATGTCGGGTCTCTGGTTACCTCAGGATTGAGATACTCAGTGGATTTGCATCCACCCAAAGTCATGACTTTCAGCCTTCCTCCCCACATGTGTTCTCTTTCACTAGTCAGTCAGAGAATCCAATACATCCAAACAAAGACATTTAATGAAACAGCATTATAAGAGAAAGTAGCAGTAGAACATCCTCCCATCAACTTAGGGCATATTACTACCCAAATACCCCCAGCATCAGTGGGAAGAATGAATAAGAAATATGTGGAGGGCTCACATGTGTCCAGGGTATGTGTGTGAAATAGGATGTCATACCCACCTCTAATATCAAAAGTCTTTTGAAGGTAGTATCCATCCTATTGCTGTTGCTGAGCTGCGCCCCCTCAACTCATCTTTTATGGTTTATATCCTCTACTTGGTGTTATCTCTTGGTGGTCTTACATGATCTCTACTGACAGTGACCCTCTAGTCCCATGAATTGTCCCTGCTGGTCTCATGGCTGCTGAGCCTTCCCTAATACCAGCATCTGAGTTTATCTCTTTGGCGTGGCATTTGGCCCACTCAGCTCCTGTCTGTCAGGGTATAATAGCCACAAAGTATCTCTCTGTTGAGGGTAGACTAATAGCTCTTTAGTTATGGACAAGACTATGACCCACTGCACCCAAATCAGGGCCAGAAGCTAAGAATATTTCTAGGCTGAGATTTAAGTCTGATTTTTGAATTTACTTTCTCTGGCTAAGACAATCTACATCCTTCTCCTAAGCCTCTGACTAACTTAAGGTTAGAAAGTTCTTGCAACTACTGCTTAGTTCCCCTATGAGGACCCTGTGTCCTTACACCTTTGGCTTTGCCAAGGAAATCCCACAGAGCCATGTGTGTCTTGGCTGCCATATTTTTTTTTCTGGGCACCCCAAATTCTTTGAGTCTTGCCATGCAAATGCATCTGAGAAAGCACAAAACCCCAGAGGGCAGGATCACTGTTTTCCTCCTGCCAGGCTGCAATCGCATTTTTATTATGTGTGTGATAACAGCAACAAGCCTCCTGCGATTTAAGCCTCCTTACATAGAGATAATATGCTTGCAAAAAAAGAATGATAAGGTTAGACAATTCTAAAGATAAATCTCAGCTCCCAAGGTTAAACTATAAAACTGGAGAAAGTGCCAGGCCTGAGCCTGCTCTCTGCCTATCAGCTGTTTTCTCCCAGCTCTTGGCTCTGGTTTCTTTTGCACGTTAACCCCTTGGATATCCTAACAGTATCAGAACCAGATTTGATCGATGGAAAGAAGGCAGAACTGTTCAGCTTTTCTGTTCCTCCCTTTTCTCTGCCAAAGAGAACGATGTTTGGTCTGGAAGGGACAGAACCAAACTGGCTAATAAAGACTGGATACCTCCAGTCAGTAAGGAGACAGTTGGAGAGCACCTGCCTGCCCTTGGTGGGTCCTAGGCCCTAGGATGACTTGAGGAAATGACTGGCTACAGTGTAGGCTAAACTATGATCTACAACATTAGTGGGTAAACCACCTCTACGATGACTCAGCTAGCTGGTGGCAGCCTTGTCACACGAGGGCATGAGGCTGGTCTGTACAACCTGCTCTTGAGGAGACCAGGCTGAGTCTTGGCTTCTGCAGCCTTCATTCCTGGGTGTTCACTGACCATCCCTTTAATCATGTGCTGAACTGAAGTCTAGCTTACTAGTGTAAAGTTTTCAAAGCCTATTTTCTTCCTTTTTTGGAAAATTGAGATGGCATTTACCTTTCTCTGTTCTGTAAAGCCTCTCCCACTTTGCACAGTCTTTCAAAGATTGCCGATGAGGACTCAGCCATTACACTGCTACGTTCTTTTCATACCCAAGAAAGTGACTCCTCAGGGCCTGTCCCCCCGGCCTGAACAGGGCAATCTAATTCTGCTCCTTCACTGAGCATCTCCGTGCTGGGTCTTCTGCCTCTGTGGTCTAGTGGATGGGCCTGGGGGGAGGGGAGTCATTGGATTTGGAGTTAGAGGTTTGAGATGACATCCTGACTCTGCCACGTAGAGTTTGCCATCCCTGAGACCTCACTGTTGTTGGTCAGCTGCGTCCAACTCTTCCTGACCCCATTTGGAGTCTTCCTGGCAGAGTTACTAGAGTGGTTTGCCGTTTCCTTCTCCAGTTCATTTAACAGGTAAGGAAACTGAGGCAAACAGGGTAAAGTGACTTGCCCAGGGTCACACAGCTAGTAAGTGTCTGAGGCTGGATTTGAAGTCTCGAACATGAGTCTTCCTGACTCCAGGCCTGTAGCTCTGTGCACTATGGCGCCATCTAGCTGCCCCATGTGTATACATGGATGTATATTATAGAATCACGGAATCTTAGAGTTGGAAGGGACCCCAGTGTTCATTCAATCCAACCCAAACCTGAAAAAGAATTTTCTCTACAACATTCTCAGCAAGTTAGTGGTTATCTCAAGTCTTTGCCTGAAGACCTCCCTGAAGGCCTTAAGACATTTCTACCTTTCTTTCCAGTCAAAATCATTCTCCTTTATGTGTTCAAAATGTTACTCTGGAGAGCCTCCTATCCTTCTGGGCCTACAACCTGTGGGGAATTTTAAGTCATAGGGTACTTAAAAAGACCATTACCTGACGGAGTACAGGCTGAATATAGTTATAAAATCTAGACGTCTGAGAAAAAAGATGGAAGCAGAAGGCAATGAGATTGTCCTCCACGTAAACGCAGAAGTTTCTCTCATTGTCCCCACTCCTCACTTGTTTGTAAGGATGAAAACAACACTGGACTTCAAAATTACAGAAAATGTGTATGGCTGAATCCTCAGAACTTTCAGGGTGTTCCGAAGTCAGGCTCACCACACATCCTGGCCCTGAGGCAGCCCAGGAAGAAACTGAGACAGAGCCAGCAGCAAGCAGATAATTCTGGGAAAAGGGCTTTCCATGGCAAGTAGGGGCAGCTGAGTAGAATTGAAGTCTTGGGAATCCAGCTTCCCTTTTCAAGTAGTCCCAGAGAAAATCCTGCCAACAGTAAAAATATGATAGAAGATCATCAATGGAACACTTACAGAACCAGGGAAATCTGCCTCTTTTCCAGGCAAAGAAGCTCACTGTTTGAAATTATTTTGTAATGGACTCTGACTGAGTAGCTGACAGGTCTGTATCTGGGGGATTATTTCTAGGTAATATACAATCTGTAGATATTGCTGGGTTTAAAGGCTCCAGAGAAGGGGTAACACAAATTTCTCCTTCTACTATAAGCACCTGCAGACACACTGGGAAATAAAGTGTTCCTCTGCTTCTTTGACTGTCTCTCTGTCTCTGCCTCTCCATCTCTGTCTTGCTGCCTCCCTGTCTCTGTCTCTTTGACTCTCCCTCTGTTCATCTCTCCTCTCTTTGTCTCTCCTGTCTTAGTCTCTCCTCTCTTCATCTCTCCTCTTTCTTCTCTCTCCTCTCCTCTCCTCTCCTCTCCTCTCCTCTCCTCTTCTCTTCTCTTCTCTTCTCTTCTCTTCTCTTCTCTCTCTCTCTCTCTTTCTCTCTCTCTCTCTCCTATCTCTCTGTCTCTGTCTCTCTGCCTCCCTGTTCCTGTATATTCCTCTTTCCCTCCCTTCCTGCCCCCCCCTCTCTCTGTCTTGCTGCCTCCCTCTCTCTCTTTGTAATCTAGTGGGAAAATTTCAGGTTCATTCTTTTCCTAGCCATCCTTTATTAATGGCCCTCCAAATTTCTTGCAAGAAGTGGAGTGAATGAAATACTAGGCTCCCATTCAGTTGCCCCTTTTCTCATTTGCCTATCCTTGCCTCATCAGAGGCCAGCCTTAAAAGGCTTACAACAAACAAGGTAAGAGGTGCTGAAGGCCGAGCTGCAAACAGCATCTTGATTCAGGGCTGAACGAGGGAATAATTCCACCAGTCCCAATCAGATAAGGGATATTATCTCCATAACAAAAGGCAATTGAGAAGCCAAATGAAAAAATCTAATGCTTTTCATGCTGATTTATTTCAGATTGGAAAAAGTTAAAGCAGATGTAAGCATGAAAAGATGGAGCATGAAGGGAGAATTAGTACAGAGAGAGAAATTTGAGCTTCGAGTCATGCAAGGTGCAAGTTTGTTTTAGCCAGGAGGGGCGCTGTTCAGCCTTGCACAGAACCCACCTTAAGTGCTCTTGTGGGGAGAGCACCTAGATTGATTACACACATAAAATACCAGCATAGATCAATCATTTCATCAAGATTTACCATGGCATCATATCTGCGGGCCCCCCAAAAGGGCTGAGATAATGGCTACCATATCCAATATGAGGTGGATCATCTCCCACTATCCACGGGGCCCTTTATAAAACTGCCAGCCTTCTGTTGTGAAGGAAAAGCTACAATCCCTGAGATCGAGTTCAGAATTTGAAACACTAAGATGTTTGGGGTTTATTTGTGAAAGAGGCAGATGGCTGCTGGTCTCCCTCAGTAGAATATAAACTTCTTCAGAGCAGAGGCTATTTAATTCCAGTATTTCTGTCAATCAACTAATCAACAAGCATTGATTAATCTTTATTATATTCCTGGCTCTGAGCTAAGTGCCAAAGACAGGCAAAAGCAGTCCCTGCCCTCAGGGAACTTACCCTCTAACGGGGGAGACAACTGTAAATAACAAGGAATAGACAAGATACACACAGACGAGATGAAGCATGATCTCAACAAGCTGGTATGTCTAGGAATGGCCTTCTGTGGCACTGGTATCCCTAGAGCCTACCACAATTCATGGCATTTACGACTTTATCTGTGTAGGGAAATCTCCAAGAGGAAATCTCCTTCAACAATGCAGTTGTCTTAGAGTTCCCTGAAGGCACTGACAGGTTAGGGGCCGCTAGGTAGCGCCATAGTGCATAGAGCACTCGGCCTGAAGTCTGGAAGACTCATCTTCATGAGTTCAAATCCGACCTCATTTATTAGCTATGTGATCCTGACCCCTTAACCCTGTTTGCCTCAACTGTAAAATGGGGATAATCATTCCAAAGTCGTTGGGAGGATGAAATCAGCTGATCTTTTCAAAGCACTTAGTGCACAGTGGGAACTTAATAATTAGTTGTTTATTGATAACATTGATAATAATAGAGATTTCCCTTTCTGTGCCTGGAAATAAGCAAAAAATCCTCCCAGTCTAATCCTCCCTGGAGGATTGTACAGTCTAATGCCTGCTTTATATTCTCCTGGCCGTTTACAAAGCTCCCTCTAGAGATAAGAGGAATGCCTTGAACACAATAAATCCTGGCCCAAGAAGGAGAAACAGGCACACACACCTCGGTTTTTTCTTGATTGTTTTGAAGCTCATGTCTAGAAAATGAAAAACAAACCCATACCCAAAGAAGCTCAGCACTGCTACCGGTTCATTATCTTGTGGATTGGAGCATGCTGGAGGCTGCATCCCAAGGCTGCTCTGATGAGCAAACTTGATAATGTGGGAACACTCAGTAAGTGGGAGGCCCACGTTTTCTCCTTCATTCGTCCGCCTGAAGCCCTGATCTGATCTGGAGGAAATGTCGGCAGGTAGAAGAGAGAGAGCCCCAGAGAGCAGAGAGTGAGCTTAGGAAGGGTGAGTTTCTTCAGCTGCCTGCTGCATACCTCCATTGGGACGGACTCCCAAGTCACAAGGCACCAGAACAAACCTTCAGGTTCTTTCCTTCAAAACTGTCTTTGCTCTTGACTTTGCTATTTCTTCCCAAAGAACTAACCTCCCAGTGGTTGAAACATTAGTCATCCTTGATTTTCATTTCACTCACTGTTCATATCCCAATATCAATTTGATTCAATACAACAACAACAAAAAAAATGATCACATGCCACCTATGTGCAATGCAAAAAAGCAACATCTTCTGCCCTCAAGGAGCTTCCATTCTACTGGGGGAAATGATGGGAACAGAGATAAATCAAAGATAAGAAGGAAAGACCAGATGCCAAGAGATGATTCCTGAGTTACGGTTCCTATGCTTTGAAGGAAGACAAGAATTCTATGAGATAGAGGAGAGATGGGGGAGCTTTCCGGACATGTCTAAAGGTATAAAGGTGGGAGATGAAATGCCATAGTTGAGGGATGGCTAATAGGCCAGTTTAATTGGAATATGCAGTGCATCAATGGGAATAATGTGAAATAATTCTGGGACCAGACTTTTAAATACTAGCTTGAAAATTGTGTATTTTCTTCAAGAACCACAGTATTTAAGAATTGGAAGTCACCTCAGGGGCCCTCTAGTCCAACCTACATGTGAAAGGAATGCCCCTATAACACACACAAGAAAAGGTTGTCTAGTCTTAGCTTGAAGACTTCTGGGAGGGGGAGGGAGGAATCCACCACCTCCCCAGGTAGCCTATTATATTTTGGACAGCTCCTTGTTATATGAGAAATGCTTGGAGGAGCATGGAGAAGCGAAGACTTGGGGGAAATGATAACTGTCCACATATTTAAAGGACTGTTATGGCGAGGAAAGACAAGGAACAAATAAAGAGATTGTTCCTGACAGCAAGCCTGAAGATGATATCTTTGAAACTTTTCTACCTCTTGTTCCTGGTTCTACTCCTGGGGACGTACAAAAAAAAGTCTAATCCCTTTTCCATGCCTGAAGATGGCTATCGTGTTCATATAAGCCTTCTTTTCTTCAGGCTAAAAATGTCCAGTTACTTCAACCAATCATCCTATGACAGGGACTCAAGACTGTTCCTCATCCTGGTCACCTTCTTCTGGACACTATTCACCTTACCAATGTCCTTCTTCAACTGTGGCCTCTAGAACTGCGTCCAATACTCCAGATGAGGTTCGGTGAGGGCAGATAAGTGTGGGCTACCACTCCATGCTCTTGGAAGTTGTGTTCCTGCTAATGCAACCCAAGATGGTCTTCACTTTGCTGACTCTTATGTCATGCTGCTGACTCATTGAGCTTGGAGGCAATGAAAGCCCTTAGAGATTTTTTCCAGAGCGAGATCTATGTGACACCAGCCCCTCCCCCTCCCATCTCCCATCTTGAACTTGTGAAGTTGTTTTTGGACCCAGATGTAAGACTATACATTTAGCCCCATTGGCTTTCAGTTTCAGCCCAAAGCTTTACCCCAGTGGTGTCAACACAGATAGAAATGGATTGTTATGGATGCCTTGACTTAAAAAAGTCACAAATTAATAGTATAATGTGTTACATTTCTTATTTATTTTATGAAATATTTCCCTATTACATTTCAATCTGGTGGCCCCCTCTCTTTCTCAAGTTTGTCACTTTTGCTTTATTCTGTCAAGGGGCTTTTGGCTCCGTACTGTAATCTAGTGCATTAGCTGTTCCTCCCAGGTTCATCTGCAGATTTGATAAGGACCATCTCTGCCTTTATCCAAGTCACCAATAAAAATGGTAAGGAGCAAAGGGCCAAGTATAAATCCATAGGAGTACTAAATAGGAAACCTCCTGCCACATTGACATTGGACTATGAAAGACTATTGTTTTTTGAGGCCAGCCAGACAACAAATTCAAAATCTAACTAACTGGATCATCTTCTAAACATACCTCTCATTTCTTCCGTAACAATGATATGAGATACTTTATCAAATGTCTTGATAAAATTAAGGTAACCTATATTCACTGCATTTGCCTCATCATCTAGTTTAGAATCCTGTCAATAAAGGAAATGAGGTTAGTTTGGCATGAACTATTTTTGATGAAGCCAGGATGGCTCTTTGTTATTGTTATTTCCCTTTCTAAATTAAAATCTAAATTCCCTTTCTAAGCCTTTTCTAGTGCTTAGCACAATGCTGGACACACAGTAGGTGCTTAATGTTTATTGAGTTATATTGAATATTCACCAAACATTCTTTTTAATGATCTACACTAGAATTTTCCCCAGGACTAGAAGTCAAGTTCGCTGTCTTAATGTTTTAAAACTCTGTTCTCTTCCAATTTGTGAAGATCTAGACATTTGGCCTTCTCTAATCCTATGACACTTTTAATTTCCATGATCTTTCAGACATCACTGGCAATGGCTCCAGTTCCATCAGCCAGCTCTTTTAGGCCCCAAGCATTCATTGAATACACACCAGGATCTCTCAAGGGTAGCTAAGGGTACCTCTTACTCATTTTAGTACCTGTAATTGTGTCCTATTTGTCCTGTATATAGCTTGTTCATATATGTTTGTTTGCAAGTTGTCTCGCTCATTAGGATATAATCTCCCCAAAGGCAGGTGTTGTCTTTTGCCTTTTTTCCTATCCTCAGTGAGGCAGCTAGACGGGACAGTGGATAGAGCGCTGGGCCAGGAGTTAGGCCCCGGGAAGGTCACTTAATTCTATTTGCCTCAGTTTCCTCACCCTTAGAACAAGCTAGAGAAGGAAATGGCAAACCACTCCAGTATCTTTGCCAAGAAAACCCCAAAAGGGGTCATGAAGAGTTGGACACAACTGAGAAACTACTAAGCAACAAAAATAAGTATCCTGAGCACATAGCACAGTGCCTGGCAATAGGTACTTAAATAAATGATTATTGATTAATTGATTCTTACTTATCTTTGCCATCAATTTCTTCTGTCATTTCCAGAGCAAAGCACTATTCTCCTCGGTAGAAGAAATAGAAAAAAAAGACAAGTAGAGCTTCTCTAATCTTTGTTATCAGTTATCATGGTTCCTTCTGGCCTAAGAAAAGTTCCTGGTCTTTATTTGAGCCTCCCTTTTCCCCTCATATAGACAAAAGAAGTCCTTTCTGTTGTCCTTCCTTGCCTTATCAGCTTCAACTCATTCTAAGCTTTCATCTTCATGCCCCCATTTTTAAAGGACTATTTCAAACTCTTGTATTCATTCTCTGCAACTAGGCCTTGATTGTATATTCTGTACATTTATTTTAAAAGCCTAACTTCTTTGGTGAGTTCCCTGTGCATCCACATTCATCTCCATCTTTTTTTCCTCTTTGGAATTATTTCCCTTTGTATTTTTAGAATTTCATTCTTGGGCATCTCCCATCTGTCTTGGATTAATAGGTAGCATTCTATGGGCTTAAATGGTACCGGGGAAATCAGCCTGAGATAGATGGGAGATCTCAAGATTGAAATTCTGAACACACAAATACATGGGATTCTATGGCTTCCCTGAACTCTTTGTGATCTGCTTTCCCCAAGTCTTGGGTGCATGTCTGGCCATTTCCTCTTTTATTGAAAACTCTAGAAAGACTTGAAGTCTGACAGCCTATTTCTAAGGAACCTAGAACCAGAAGATCTTATATCACAGTCCTTCTAGAACTAGAAGGGACTTCCAAAGTCATCTCTTCCACCCACATCATTGCACAGATGAAAACATGGTGGCTCAGGGATGTGAAGCAATTTGCCCAAGGTTATGCTAGCAGAGTCAGGATCTGAGCTCAGGTACTCCCTTCAATTCCAGCACTATTTCCCCTAACCCAAGATGCTTTAAGACCCATTAAAGTCTTAAAAGCAGCTTGTTTTTAATTCAGCAAACATTTATTAAGAACCTACTGTGTACAAAGCACTGTGCTAGGTTCTGGTGGAGATTCCGAATTGAAATGACATGGTGTCTGACCTCATGGGAAATCAGGTCCATGTGCAGACTGACCTATGGTCGCTCATTTGGTGACTAAGCTGGGACCTCAACCCACAGTCCAGAAGAAGTGATCCAGTAGAGAGAACCCTGGATTAGGAACCAGGAGACCTGGATCTGAGGCCCCTGCCTGCCATTACCTTGTTCTGACCTTGGACATGCCTCTCTTTGGACTTTAGTTTCCTCTCCTTGAAAATAAGGAGTCTGAACCCGATGACCTTTGAGGTCTCTTCTAGAGCCTAACCTACAATCCTATGACTTTTCTTCCTTCTCTTCCCCTCCCTCCCCCAAACTCCCTATGAATTAATAAATTCTAAATTCAGGCCACTTGATTGGTTAGCCTTCCTCCACAGATTCTCTCCCAGAAGCCTATGGCAAACAGTAGTAATTGAATAACCGCAGGGCCCAACACAGGACTAACTGGACCCCCAGAGGGCTCCTGAATGATCCAGATTTGGAGGATTCTCTGGACTACAGCCTTGACAAGTAAATGGCCTTTGGTGGCACCTGAGGGCCTCACCACCAGCCATTAAGCCTGAGGAAGATGGCACCAAGGCTGAGCAACAATGCTTACGAAAGACCAAGAGGATGATCCTTGTTTAGGGTTCATACGCCGGCATTTGCTCGTGCCCTCCCGAGAAGAGACAGACGAGGATCTGGACTCGTTGCCTTCTCCACATTGATTACTCTTGGGAAGGGGCTCCAGAGGGAGGAGTCTAGGGTCCATGCAAAAACCTAACAAATAGAAATGAATTCTGTGTTGTAGACGTACCTGAATTAGCTCACAAGACTTGTTAGAGATATATATTAGCTTGTGCTTGCATGCGCGCACACACACACACACACACACACGTGTGCATACAGATATATACAGAATAAATTTAAAAGAAATAGCCACTATCTAAAATAGCAGTCCACAAAATAGGAAGCTTAGGATTTCTTATGCAAAAGAAATTCCTTGTCTGAAACATCTTTAAGGCATATTTTGGTTTCTTATTCATACGATGGTAACACTCTGTCTTCTGCCAAACTCCATTTAAAAATGAGATGCTAATTCCAGCCACAGGTCCAATGTGATACATTTTAATTTTATATTTCTGCTGAAAAAAGCACATTCATTCTTGCAATTTCCTTTGAAGAAACTCTGCTAAAGTTGTTTAAATATTGTTTAAGTGTATGTCTTACCAAAGACATAATGGCAATGTTCGCTGACATTTATTAAGGTATAGTGCTATGGGGGAAAGAGCCCCAGATTCTGAATACAAGGACCTGATACTGCAACTTACTACCTGTGAGACCTTGGCAAGGGACTTCTCCCGTCTAGATCTGCTGCTTCATCTATAAAATGAAGGGGTTGAATCGATTGCTCTTGAGGTGACTTCCAGCGACAAGTCTTTGATTTGTGATGTGTAGAATGAATTTCCAGGTACAGTCTCACTTGATCTCTGCAACAGTCCTGCAGGATACCACATTAGCACCATTTTAGGGTGAAAGTAACCGAAGTTCAGGGAAGTGACAGAACCAGTTAGAAAATGTCAGAGGGGGGATTCATATCCAGGTCTCTCCTGACTCCAAAAAACTCCAGATGATAGAGTCTTGGACGTGGAGTCAGGCAGATCTGAGTTCAAATCCTGCCTCAGACACTCAACTAGCTTTGTGATTCCGGGTAAGTCACTCAACCTCTCTCTGACTCAGTTTCTTGATCTGGAAAATGGGAATAATAACAGACCTACCTCGCAAGATTGTGTAGATAGAAAGAGATCATAAATATAAAGCACTTTGCAAACCTCAAAGCTCTATGTAAATGTCAGCCATCAGCTACAACCATTATACTTCACTGCCTACCAGTGATACAGATCAAGTCTAGGACAAGGGTATGATTGAAGACTTGGAGGTTGTTGGTGGTGGTGTGGTGGAAGGCTGAGAGAGGCAGCTATGTTTTCCTGCTTTTGTCCCCATGATGTGTAGGCAGAAGAAAGCAGTGACATCACAGATGCTTTACAGCATCATTCACAATGTAAATGAAGTGGGGAAGCCACTGTACATAGTGACTTGTGTTCAAATGAAATCCTTTTCAGTTCACTTCAATAACCATTCATTAGGTACCCAGGATCTATTTTGCATGTGCCACTATATGTGCATGTCCCCCTTTCTCTCTCTTGGCTAGAGTGTTAGCCCCTTGGCAAAGGCTAGGGCAGAGTTGGCTTTTCTCCATGCCGTTCTGGTCCTGACTAGTGTCTCCTCTCAGATGAATTTCCTTCAACTGGGTATATGTATTGTGTATGTACCTAGTTATTTACATATTGCCCCTCCCATTAGAATATGAACTTGCTGAGGACAGGGACCGTGTGTTTGCCTTTCTTTGTATCTCCAGAGTTTAATACAGTGCATGGCACAAAGTAGGCACTTAATAAATGCTTGGCTGATTTCCAAGCATCATGTAAACTAGTCCTTTGCTGAAACACTTTTTCCAAGAAGAAAAACCAATGGAAACACCAAAGTGGGGGGAAAAGTCAGAGAGTTGTCCACCACCCCTAAATTTTGTGGTGCCTTTTAGAAAAATCAGCCCTGAACAGTCAGGCTGTTTTGAGTTCATTAATCAATGGGTCCTTTAAAAACCTTATTATGTGTTCCTTTGAGAGCAGAACGCTGTGGGTAGGCATAGGAAGTAGAAAATGACAAAATGTTATTTTTTTCTCCCTATAAAATGTGCCTGACAGAAACTTTCCCAGTGTTAATGGATTAAGGAAGTTGATCTAGTTTTTGCTTCCAGTACTCCATGACATCCTATTCTAATTCATGGGTTGTAATAAGATGCAAAAATGGAAGTCCATGAAGTTCCATCTCTAGCCCCTCCTTGAAAATACACAGCCTTCTCCCATAGTCTCTAGCACGCATGACTGAAGACTGTACATCTGGTAAACAAACATCAGATTGGTGGACATGTTTTATTTTGTTTTTTTTTTTTAACAGATCCACAGCCGGCTGTTCTCATCCCCCAAAGAGCACTCAGCGTGGGAAAGAAATGCACGGCTCACATACACAGGTAGAGATAATGAGTTTCATTGCAAGAAATTTGTTTTACTGGCCTTGATTCCCTATGTTCTCAATTATCCTTGACAAGTAATGTGTTCAGGTCTGGGTGCCCCAGTTGAGGAATGGTGCCGACTGACTGGAGAACACCCAGAGCAAGACCACCAGAATGATGGGAGAACCAGAGATGGGTGGTATATGCAGATGAGTTGAAGGAACTGAAAATGATAAGTCTGGAGAAGAGAATGCTTTTTTGGGGGGTGGGAATGCAGGGAGTGGGGAAGATGGGTAGTTATTTGAAAGATTGTCTTGTGGAAGAATATTGAGCCTTGTTCTGCATGACTTCAGAGAGTAGAACCAGGAACGATAGAATAGGTAAGGCAGAACTAGGTTTAATGTAAGGAAAAATTTCCCTAATTCCAAATTGATTTTGTCCCAGAGTGGATGGGCATCTCTAGGGAAGCAGTGTGTTCTCTTTCACCGGCATCTTCAAATTCACCGGCACTGAATGACCAGTAACTGGGGAAGGGAGATTATAGCCAAAATTCTCATTCAGGCAGTGTTTGGACTTTGCAGCTTCTGGCGTGCCTTACCAGTTGAAGTCTATTATCCTGTGATTCTGTTTGAAAGTCTGTTGTGTACAATGGATGAATGAATGATCAGTTACTAAGTGCTTGCTGTATACAAAGAATTGTGCTCAGCACTGGGGATACAGGCAGAAGAGTCCATGCTTCCAAGAAGCTTACATTTTTCTCAGGGGAGAAGGCAAAAAGAGAAGGGTTGGGCTGCAGGGGTTGTGGGAAGACCAGTTTGTGCTGATGTTGCAGTGGAAAAGCAGAAGAGAGCTTATATTGGGTCTATGTGGCCTCAGAGCACAACAATCAGCAGGAGGAGTGGAAATTGCAAAGGGTTTATTTAAGTTTGAGGTCATGAAAACCTTCTGAAGAACTGGAGCTCTCCAGATCCAGCAGCAGCTCTGAGAATCTCCATTTCTAGTTTCTCTCACCATAGAGTGAGGTTCAACTCAGATGAGAAATGGAACCAGTACAGAGGCTTGTCAGTTTCCAGTAGATGCGATTTGAATAGACATACTGTCTCTGTATACATAAATCTCCTTTTTTAGACAACTGCAATTCCGAGTGATGAGGCTTTAGCAACAGGAGGTGAGACTGTTTAAGTCCATGATTTATATTAAATATGTTTGCATATATTGTTTGCAAATTGAGTTTTACTTCCTTAATGAGATCAATGGTTGTATGGAGGCCAAATTGTCATGTATTTACTCAAATAATGCTATTAAGTTAATAGAATTTTTCAGTCCAGGGACTTCAGCAAAAATAAACACAAAAAAGGACATACAAATGTAGGAAAGTGGAACTTAAACCCCCCCAAATCCTCATCTTCAATCCCCCTTCTTGGATGTGACAAGACTGAGACATGCTGCATGTTCATGTCTTTTTCATGGGTCGCAGCCCCTTCAATGATCCCAAGATGGTCAATGCACCAGGACTCATTTTTTTAGCCTCATCTTCCCTTGGGGAGGGAGAAGAGCTGTGAACTGGGGAACACAATGATTTTCTGGGAATCTAAGGAGCAAAAATGACCCAAAATGCCATGGAGAGAAAAGCGGGGCAAGAAGTAACATGGAAGACAATTGTAAGGACCCAACCAATCGGAAAAGGAAATGAGCTGGTCACTCCAAAGACTGAAGAACAGCAGCTGGGCAGATGACGATTTGCATGGTGTCCATTCAAATATGGAAGGTGGTGTCATCAACGGAGGACTGAGGTTGGAGCTAAGAAGAACTGGGTGCAAGACCTGCTGCTGGCGCCACTTAGGAGCCATGTGACCCTGGGTAAGTCACTGAACTTAGTTGAGCCTCAGCTTTCTCAACTAAAAAATCAGGATAATTATAGCAGCCACTTCAGAGGGTTGTTGTGAGGACATAGAATGTGTCTATCAAGAGCTTTGTAAACCTTTCAGCGTCACAGAAAGGTCAGCTTGTTGTTTTTGTTATTACCACGAAGACAAACAAAGGAGAGACTCCAGCACACTGGAGTCATCCTCCACAAAGGATTGACTTTATGAAAGGCACAGACAAGACTCCTCTATGGAATGAGATGAAGAATTCTTTCAGGTCATTTAGCTGATCCAAAGAACACAAGAGAAAACGAGGACCATCGACTGAGCGTTAAAGATCATTTTACTTCGTTTCAGAGATGGAGATCAGAGAGGTTAACTAACTTTTCAGAGGTCACACAGCTAATAAGTGATAGGGGCAGGATTTGAATCCAGCTTTTTTGACTCCAAATCCCATGTGGAAGCAGGATTAGAACAGAATTTGGGACTCTCTTGACTGCACCATGCTGCTTTCTTATTTAAAGAATATTCTCTGCCTCCTCCTCTGGAAGCCAGCCACCGGAGAATTGGCTTCTAGCTTCTGCTCCTTCTGAAAGCAACCCCCCTGGGCAGAGACTATGAAAACAGCATCAAAATCACCTGCGTTTGGGTGGCAACGTCTGAGTTGTCCTGCTTGTCTACGATGTCGGGGAAGACCAGAAAATGTCCAAGTGAGATTCACTGCTCCATCCATACAATCCTCCCAGCTTGGTCAGTTGATTGGTGAACAATCAACTCTTACTCAGGGCTTGATTTAAGGGAAAATGAATATCAATGAGCTGAATGATCAGTGCTAAGTATTGCAAGCCTGAGCCACTTAGATTCAGGCCTAGTCAGGGAGTCCCACAGTGCAAATTTTTTTGAAAAATGCTAATGAATTTGGAATTAGATGCCCCAGGACTGTAAGCCAACCAGCAAGACTGCAACAGCCAGCAGCTCTTTCAGGGATAAGTGCCCGATGACATCTTCCCCATCTTCTTATAATCTCTAAAACAGGTTCAAAACATCCAGGTCATCACCAAACTTTTAAACGAAGGTGGTGAAAGTTTGATAGTTTAATAGGGGGCCAGGAGTCTTTAGGCATGAAGGAGAATGTTCTGCCCCAGACACTCTACAAGACACTCTACAATCTACAAGAGGATTGTTGATTCATCCTTAGCAAGAAAATTTCAAAGCTCAGACCGCACCCCCACCCCTCACTCCTCCGACTTTGTCACGTGTTTACCTGATTCTGCCTCCATAACTATTGTCATCATGATGAAATTAAACACACAAAATGATTTTGCTGCATGTGTAAAGTCTATCTGCTCTCTGGCTTTGTTTTAAGGCAAAGTATCATCGATTTTTAAAATTTGCATTATTTCGTTCTGAACTTAAATCCAACCAAAATTCTTTGTGAAATCACTAACGTCCACTGCGTATCATTTAATTTTTTTAAAGTATATTAAAAATTGTGCGCATCACTTTTGAAACTGTCTTACTTGTCTGTGCTTCCTTTTGAACTTCCTTCTGTTTTCTCCTGTGAAGTAGAAACATGTTTTAATGGCCATCTTTTGACATCATTTTTGCAAATGTCTTTCTCCCTGCAATTACCTGAATGAAAGAGGAAAACCATACCCTTGTAACAAATCAATATAGTCATGCAAAACAAATCCCTATGTTGATTTTGGCTCAAAATATATGTCTCTTTCCATCCCTTGCGTGCATCACCTTTCTTTCAGGAGGTGAGTAACATGCTTTGTCGTTGGTCCTCTGGAGACATAGTCACTTATTGTATTGAGTTCTTAAATCTTTCAAAGTTGTTTTTCTTTATAATTTTATTGTCCTTGTATGTATTGTTCTCATGGTCCTACTTACTTCACTCTGCATCAGTTCAAATTACCCAAGATTTTCTGAAATTGTCTTTTCTATCATATTTTATAGCAAATAATATTGCATTATGTTATAGACCACAACTGCCACAATTTGTTTGCTGTTTCCCAGTTAAGGAGTATTCCTCTACATCCTTGGTTTTCACTTTCCTTTCCCCCCTTTTAATTCCTCCTTCAGCATCAAGCTATTTGTTTTACTTGGGCCTATTCTCCCCCGACCTGTATTATCCTCACTTTTAGCATCCTCCCTCATCCTTGTTTACTTCTATGTTAAGTTTAATGTTACAATGTGCAACTATTTGTGTGTGTTCAATCCTCCTTTCTCCATTTAAGATAAGAGTGAAGCTCTTATCTCTCCCCACCTCTTCCTTTATATATGTTTCATGCACTTCAGTGATAAAAAATGACAATTTCCACTCCCTTCTTCTTCCTTTCTACATTAGCTTATTCTTTTGGGTAAACCTTCATTAACTTTCCTGTCTTTAGTGCTGAGTACAAAATCAATCTACTCCCAAATCCTCTGTTTTTCTTTTAATTCTCTCCATAACTTTTGAAGACATTATGATTTTGATTACAATTGTTCCTTTTCCTCATATTAGTATATTAGCATTACATCATTATATAGCTGCTTCCAATTGCTGAAATAACTTTACCTTCATAGGTTTCTCTTGTGTTGGTATTTCAAAGTTCCTACTTAGCTGTGGTCTTTTCATCAGAAATGCATGAAAGTCTGATATTCCATTAAACAGCCATTTTTTACCCTGCAGGGTTAGCCTCAGCTTTGCAGAGTAAGGTATTCTTGATTGTAAGTCTCTTACTTTTGCATTTGGGAATATTGTATTCCATAATCTTCTCTCATGAATAAGAGAATTTGCAAAGTCTTACGTGATCCTGACTGTGGTTCCTTCCTACTTAAAGAGCTTCTTTCTGGATGCTTTGAGTATTCTTGAATGAGGAGGTTTTGGATTTTGTCTACAAAATTCCTGGGACATTTCCTTTTGGGGTTCTTTTAGGAAGTGATTGGTGTTTTCTTCCTATCTTTACTTTGCTTTCTGATTCTAATCAATCTGTGCAAATTTCATTTGTGATTTATTGAAATATAATGTCTAAGCTTTTTTTTTTAAAAAAAATTATGGTTTTCAGGGAAATCAATGATTCTTAAATTATCTTTCAGCCTATTTTCCAGGTTAGTTGTATTTGGTGTCAGATAATCTACAGTAAATTTTTTCCAAACTTTTCATTTTGTTTTAATATTTCTTTGCTATCTTGTGGAATTATTGATTTTTGTTTGTTCTATTCTAGTTTTCAGGGAGTTTGTTACTTAAGTAAGGTTTACCACTTTCTCTTCTAAGTTATTTCTTCTCTTTGCATTTCTTTCCTAGGGAGCTTTTATTTCATTTTTCCCTCTTTCTTTATTTCTTCTAAATATATATGCTGTCCTTAAGGAAAATCTGTTCTTTTTTTTTCCTTTGAGTCACTACTTGTGGTTTCAACAGAGTTATTTCTTTGGGGAAAATCTTTATAATTAACTTTTTATACTGGTCAGCGTTGTCTTTGATTTACTCTTCTCTTCGGCTTTAGTTCCTGAACTGGATTTTTCTGTCTGGGCCAAAGATCTACCCCTGTTGGACTTTTGAGTGAGATATTCTGCCCTGATTGGTTTCAACCTAGGTCACCTGGGTTCCTGGCCTGGCCTCCACCTCTTGGGGTTAGCCCATCTTTAGAGTTCAGAGTGTCAGCTCTTCAGTGTTCTCTATGGAATCTCTGGATAAGAGTGTTAGAGACCTCAGTGTCCCTATACCTGGGCTCTTCCTGCTTAACTACTTCTCAAGGCTTTCAAAATCCCCACTCTGGGATTTTATGAACTTGCTAGAGGTTTTTTGTTTTTTTGTTTGTTTTTTTTTTTGAAAGAAGAAGATCGTGTTTTTACCGCCTCTGGGTTGCACATGTCTCTTGTCTTCTCTGATTATGCTGGGAGGCTGGATTTTTGGCTGTGTTGGCACTGACTTTGCTGGCAGCTACTTTTTCTTTTACCCATGGGCTTCCGACTGACTTTTTGTTTAGTTATGGATTAGAACAATTCACTTAATCTAGTTTCTCGTTAGTAATTAATTCTCATTAGTTTTTTTAACCATTACTTAGTCTGGTGTCCGTTTCATGTTTTTGCTTGAATAGATATGTGGGAGTTGAGCAGTCTGTCTTCCATTCAGACAACTTTGTTGGCTAGAAGGTAGGTGTTCTCTCTCTTTTTCACTCAAGATGGCAAAAAAAGCTTGTATTGCAGTTCAGAAAGTTTCTTTCCTTATTCATATTTTAGGTGAGTTATTTTTAGGGATGATGGGCTTTCAACCATTCCCAGAGCCCTGAACCCTGGAGAAAATAGAGTCCAAATAACAGGAAAGAAGGGCAACTAGGTGGCACAGTGGATTGAGCACCAGGACTGGAATCAGGAAGATCCAAGTTCAAATCTGACCTTAGATACTTACTAGCTGTGTGACCTTGGGCAAGTCACTTAACCCTGTATGTCTCAATTTCTTCATCTGTGAAATGAGCTGGAGAAGGAAATGGCTAACTTCTCCAGTACCTTTGCCAAGAAAACCCCAAATGAAGTTATGAAGAGTTGGACTCAACTGAAATGACTGAGCAACAACAATGAGTAGGGATTGGGGAAACCTAAGAATGAATTGTTCCAAGCTATACATAATATTTAGGATATGTAATTGAGCTTCAAATATGATAAATTAACTCAATTGATCATTAACCTGCTTTTCTAGGTCCTATAAAATAGATCATACAGTAAATCTGTATGACAATTACTATACAACTACTACTAGATATAATTGTACAATTCGACAAACTGAGTTGCCCAAAGCACAGTGCTAAACACTAGGGATACAAAGAAAAAGACAAGGCAGCCTTGCCTAGAAAAAGTGTATATAACAGCAACAACAATGACAACCACAACTGTTGTTTTTGTGGCTGCTGCTGTTGTTATTGTTATGTGGCATGACACGACACGACATGAAAAGAAGGAACTCTTCAAGGAGTTCAGAAAAGTTTTCTAAGTAAGTTTCAGGAATTAGTATAGTTCTACCTCAATTTCTACAATTTTTATGTTCTTAAAAAGCTATATGCATGTTTTTATATGTTGTTGTTATTCAGTCATTTCAGTCACGTCCAAGGCTCTTTGTGACCCCATTTGGAGTTTTCTTGGCAAAGATAGTGGAGTAGTTTGTCATTTCCTCCTCCAATTCATTTTACAGATGAGGAAACTGAGGCAAACAGAGTTAAGTGTCTTTCCCAGAGTCACACATCTAGTAAGTGTCTGAAACGTGATTTGAGCTCAGGAAGAAGAGTCTTCCTGATTCCAGGCCTGATACTCTATCCACTGTGCCACCTAACTGCCCATGTTTATATATGCACCTAGTACATATGTTTATGGTGTCATCAACGTGTGTACTCTCTCTGTTAGTGCAGGATGCAATCTCTCCATGCCTTTATATCCTGGGAAATTCTTGTCCATGTCTTCCCATAAATTTTCCATAGGCTATCTATCCAATATGCTGCAGACCTCTATCTTGTTATTTTGATATTTCAAGGACTGCAGTGCAGCATTTAGATTGCACATTTGTGATCCTTTACTCGAAATGGAGTAGGACTAATTTTCCTCAGTAAGTGGACAATTTCTTCTGACTATCCACAATATTTGTTTTTGGACTATGGAGTTTTGAAACTTAATCACCATGCTTCTTGTTGAGTCAAATTTGAGATTTCTCTTTGTTAGCATGTCATGTATTCAATCAATGTGTACTTTGCCCTCTGTTTCTAGAACTTCTGGGTAATTTCCTACTATTCTTTTTTGGATGTATGGTATTCAGATTATTTCTTTTAAAATCATTATGTTTACTCTGAAACATCTGTGATCTTTATATTACATTTGTAAAGTATACCTCCAAAGTTAGTTACTTTGTCTTATATTGAACTATGTATTCTTCCAATGATCTGATTTCATTCTGTTTAGTTTTTTCATCTCTGTATTTTTTTACAACAGATTTCCTGTTCTCTTTTACAAATTATCTGTTTTTTTTGTAGCCTTTCCTTTATTTTCTAAACTGTCTACTTTCTTGATTGTCTTTTTATTTTTCTTTGTGAGCTCCATTTTCTTTTCTAATTCCCGTCCTTTATTTATTTTAAAATTATTGTTGTTCTTCTGAAGTAACTTACTGTAACTATTCCATTATCATTTATCAGAATTTGTTATCATGCATTCTCTTTCATGAGGGATGTTTTAGTTATTTTCCTTCATTCCATCATACTTATAAACTGTATGGCATGCTTTTCTCATTTTTTCTCATTTTCTTTAGTTTATTTTGGATGCTTTTACTTTGATGACTGTGAACACTTACTCCCTCTTTTCTGTTGTAATAATTGCTTTACTGTATTAGACACATTGGTACCTTGAGCTGATGGAAAGAGGTTGAGCTTAGATATCACTTTTCACTCAGCTATTTTGACAAAGATTTCCTTTTTTTTCTTTTTTGGTTGTTGTTTTCTTTACTTTAGTTTGTTTGATGCCTTTTGTAAAACTCTTTTGGGATGATGAATAGGGTCTGAGTTTATTTCCAATCTTTCTCATGGCCATCTTTCTGGAAGCCCCTTACCTTCAGTTCCAGGGAGTATTGGATTAAGAATCCCTGCATTATTGGAGTTCCTCCCCATCTTCAACCAGGCCATCCTTTCATCTGTTCAGACCCTCAGGACTAGACGAGTTTGATGGTCTCCCTCTATTGTCTGTCTGAATCATCACTGAGGGGAGAAAGGAGAAGCAGATGTCATACTGACCTTGGAGCTTTATCCTTTACTCCTATTACATGGCCAACCTGCATTTTTCCCCTTCATATACATCCTTGAACTTTCCCTTGTTGTCACTTGACATAGAGTCCCATGATGATAAAGTATGGGCTTCTGTGACAGAGAATAACTTAGGATCATTGAATAATAATAAATTAAACAATACATAATAAAATATTTATTACTCAAATCCTATCTTAAATCACTGGGGAAATTTCTAATTTAAAGGAATTTTAGAATCATGTAATTTTGAAGCTAGAAATTATCTAGTCCAATCCAGGATGAGGAAACAGAGGTCTGTGGTCTGGACCTTCCTAGGCATGCTTCTTACCATGTGTTATAGGATTTAGAGCTAGAATAAAACTTGTCTGAATCCTATTATTAAATCTTTGGTATACGAAGACTTTAGTACATAACCATCCCTTAATTTTTTTTAAATCTGAAAATGCTATGTTGTATTATATTGTGTGTTGTATGACATGTTGTATTATATGTTGAGACATAACTCAATCTGAAGGAGAAATTAAAATTTTATGTCTTATTTCTTGTTCTTCCTGGACATTCAGTGATCAGCTACATGGCCAAAACAAAGATCAAGTGAAAAGAAATGAGACAAGACTAAAGTGATTCCTTCAAATGATATGGAATTGACTGAAATGCTAAATCTACTTTATAAAAATATCAGGACTATCTGGGTGTTTCCATGATGGTTGATCTCAGAATGAAACAGAAGACAAATGGAAAAGGCAATTTTTAAAAACATTTTTATTTAAAATTTTGACTTCCAAATTCTGTTCTTCCCTCCTTCCCTTCCTTCCTTCCCCCCCCCCCCCGACATGGTAAGCAATCAGATATATGCTATACATGTACAATTATGTATAACATTTCCATATCAGTCACTTTGCACAGGAAGACTCAAATAACAAAAAATGAAAATGAAAAATAGCATGCTTCAGTCTGTATCAAAATAATATCAGTTCTTTATTTACCTGGAAGAAGATAGTATACTTCATCATTAGTCTTTTGGGATTGTCTTGGATCATTGTATTGCTGAGAATAGCTAACTAATTCACAATTCTTCATCAAACAATAATGTTTTTACTGTGGACAGCATTCTCCTGGTTCTGTTCACTTCACTATGCATCAGTTAATGTAAGTCTTTCTAGGTATTTTTGGAAATCATTCTGCTTGCCATTTCTTATAGCACAATAATATTCCATTACAATCATATACCATGGCTTGTTTAGCCATTCCCCCATTGAAGGGCATTCCTTAGATTTTCAATTCTTAGCCACCACAAAAAGAACAGTTATAAAAATTTTTTGTGCAAATAGATCCTTTTCCCTCTTTTTGGGATGTCTTTGTGATATAGACCTAGCAGTGGTATTGATGAATTGAAAGGCATACATAGTTTTATAGCCTTTTGGGCATAGTTCCAAATTGTTTTCTAGAATGGTTGGATCAGTTCACAACTCCACCAACAGTGTATTAGTGGCTCAGTTTTCCCACATCCCCTCCAACATCCAACATTTTCCTTTTTTTTACATATTAGCCAATCTCATAGGTGTGAGGTGGTACCTCTAAGTTGTTTTAATGTGCTTTTCTCTAATCAACAGTGATTTAGAGCATTTTTTAATATGACTATAGATAGCTTTGATTTCTTTGTCTGAAAACTGTCTGTTCACATCCTTTGACCATTTATCAATTGGGGAATGACTTGTATTTTTATAAATTTGACTTGGTTTTCTATATATTTGAGAAATGATGCAATTTTCAGAGGTATTTGTTGCAATCCCTGCCCTCCCCCCAGTTTTCTGCTTTCCTTGTAAGTTTGGTTGCATTGGTTTTGTTTGTGCAAAACCTTTTTTAATTTTACATAATCAAAATTATCTGTTTTACAGTTTGTAATACTCTCTATATCTTTCATTGGTCCTAAATTCTTCCCTTATCCATAAATCTGACAGATAAACTATTTCATGCTCTCTTAATTTGCTTATGGTGTCATCCTTTATGTGTAAATCATGTAACCATTTTGACCTTATCCTGGAATGCAGTGTGAGATGTTGGTCTATACCTAGTTTCTGCCATACTATTTTCCGGTTTTCCCAGCAGTTGTTGTCAAATAATGAGTTTTTTTCCCCCAAAAGCTTATGTAATTGGGTTTATCATATATTGGATTACTATGGGTCATTTACAATAATGTAATTTGTACCTAAACTATTCCACAGATCCACCACTCTATTCCTTAGCCAGAGCCAGATTATTTTCCTAATTATCACTTTATAATACAGTTTGACACCTGGTGTGGTTAAACCATCTTCTTTTGTGATTTTTTTATTGATTCCCTTCATATCCTTGAGCTTTTGTTCTTCAAGATGAATTGTTATTATTTTTTCTAGCCCTATAAATAATTTTTGATAGTTTGATTGTATGGCACTGAATAAATAAATTTAGGTAGAATTCTCATTTTATTATATTGGCTTAGTCTACCCATCAGCAATTAACATTTTTCCAATTGTTTAGATCTGATTTTATTTGTGTGAAAAGTCTTTTATAGTTGTGTTCATATAATTCTTAGATTTGTCTTGGCAGATAGACTACTAAATATTTTATATTGTCTATAATTATTCTAAATGGAATTTTTCTTTCTATCTCTTGCTGCTGGACTTTGTTGGTAATATGTAGAAATGCTGATGATTTATGTGAGTTTATTTTGCATCCTGCAACTTTGCTATAGTTGTTCATAATTCCAAGGCAATATTTTTTTAAAAAGCAAATTAACCACATTGTTTATGGAGAACTAACTAGAAAGGTAGAAGTGAGAGAATGTGGGATTGGAACTTAAGGGACCTGGTTCCTCTTTCTGGCTCTGCTATTGGCTAGTCATTTGATAACAAATAAGTGACTTCCTTTTTTTTCTGGACTATGTTTTATTTTATTACTCTGTAAAATGAAGAGGTTGTACTTGACAATCTCCAAGGTCCTGTCTAGTTTTAAAATTCTGGCCCTCTATATTACAGTGGTAGAAGTCTGGAAGAGGGGGCATATAGAAAATGTTGAATTCGATAGTATTAAAACCACACAAGGACCAAAATTTTAGAGAATACAGCTTAAATTCATGTGATTAATGCTAAAAGAACTGCCAAGAAAAAAATGGGCCTTGAGTTTCTTGTTCTAATTCCTTTCCTTCATCAAATAGCATGATAATTCATTAGTTGAATGACTCAAAGTTCCACTTGAATTCTCTTCATAGAGGATGGGGTAGGGACACATTTTTTTCATAATTGGGTTGCCCTTCTACAAAGGATGCTGACAGATGGTGACCAATTTGAAATTCGTTTTCTGGGATGAACCATATTGGAAAGCTGAGAAAATGCAGGCAGAATGAACTTGTTTCTCTCCAAAATTACATTTGTTTTCATAATCCCAGACAGCAAGGCTGCCATATCAAATGTCTTTTCTTGACACATTGGGAAAAGACATATTTTCTCTCTTTTGCTCTATTGTTATCAGTTTTCAGGAGAAAACAAAAAAAAATTTCAGCCAGAAGATTTAGGGCTTACTTGGAAGAGTTGGGTCTCCAATTAAGCCTTTACTAGCAATCAGTTTGGGGAATGTCTGCAAAGGGAATTTGTGATTGCCAACTCACCTACATTAGGCATGGAGATTGGACATCTTGGGCTGCCACCCTAGTCTGGTCAGTTAATTCTAACCTTTTGAACTGGAAGATTTGAGGAGATTGGTCTTTGACTAATAAGTGGGACACAGCTATATTTGATTTATCACTTGATGACAATATGACTTCATCCGAGGTCTAAAAAGATCAGCGATTTGCTATATTTACCATGATAGGAATAGGGACTGGATTTGTGATTTCATTGGTGTAGAGATCTCCTGGGGCAAAAAATTCCTTCACCAATGCAGGTTGTCACTTGCTCTTCCATTTACAGTCTTAGGGAGTTGCCTAGAGCACTGAGAGATGAAGTGACTTGGCAGGAGTCAGACAGATGGGATGTGTCAGAGGCAAGACTTGAATCCAGGTTGTCCTGCCTTGGAGACTGATTCTTTATCCATTATGGCACACTAGTTCACAATTTCATTAATGCTAAGTATATGCAACAACCAGTCAACCATCCCAATCTCTCTCTCTCTCTCTCCCTCTCTCTGTTTCTCTTTCTCTCTCTGTCTCTGTCTCTGTCTCTGTCTCTGTCTCTCTCTCTCTTTCTCTCTCTCTTCTCTGTCTTTCTCTCAGTGACCTTATCAGTTCCCATGAATTTAATTATCATCTCTTTGCAAATGACTCCCAGATCCAGATATATTTAACCATCCTCATTCTCTCTCCTGAATTCCAGTCTCACATCACTATCTCCCTGCTGGATATCTCATTAGCATTGAAAACTTAGCATGTCCAAGTTAAAACTCATTATGTTCCCCAATCTCCTTCCCCCCTCAAAAAAAGCACCCCACCCATTCCTCCTCCAAACTTCTCTAATTATCTTGAAGGCATTATTCTCCTTCCATCATGATATAGAGGATAGAGTGTTAGATACTTGGCATTTGGAAGACCTGGCACAAAATCTTGCTCAGACACTTACTAGCTATGTGACCTGGAGCATGTCACTTAATTTCTCTGGGTTTCAGCTATCTCACATGAAAATTGGGAGGAATAATAGGGCCTACCTCCACAGGGTTGTTATGAAACTCAAATGAGAGAGTATGTGCAAAGCACTTTACAAATTTGATAATGCTATGTATATATAAAATTATTATTATGTTAAAATAATTTTTAAGTCCCCTGAAAAATAATAATACAATGAAATTGGAGCCTGACCTGTGGTAGCCTTCCTTTTATCTTCTAATAGGAACAACTGATTATTGCCCCATGGTTTGGAGTCAGAAGATTGGGATTTTAAACCTGATTCAGACGCTTAATATATGTGTGACCCTGGGCAAGTGACTTCTGTCTGCCTTAGCTTCTTCATCCATAATAATAATAATAGCACATACATGCTAACTATTATTATTATTATTATTACTACCTTAGTTACCCTAATCATATGTTTTTTTTCTTTTCTGGGCCTCAGTTTCCTAATCTGTAAAATAAGAGAGTAAGACTAGATGATCTCTAAGGACTTGTTCTAAATCCTAAAATCCCATATGCACCTATGACAATTTCTGTGTGAATAGGATATAAAAATTCAAGATTTACTGAATAGTTTATTGACTAAAAGGTATTATTTCACTAAGATTCTTTTTGTCACAGTTAAAATATGTGGATTTTTCCTATGAAGAATCTGTGTCACTTCCATCCCAATCAGTTAGCCTCATTCTCTCATACTCTCCTTGTGCATACTGGAACAGGGATCTCACACCAGTGCTAAAGAAGGACTGTATTATGGAAGTGAATCCCTCCTGTCCCTCAGCATCAACATCACCTAATAGCCCCACTGAAAGGGAAAGATTTGAACTCCTTGGTTGGAATTGGGTTTGGTTGGCTCACTGCTGGTGATTTTCTCATTGTCCAGAGCTCCCATAGCCTGAAGTGTGTAGTACAAAACAATTTAATGCAGGAAAACTCAAACATTTATTAAATGCCCTCTAGGTATCAAGTCTTGACCTAGGAGCTAGGGATACAAAGACAAAAGAGAAAGAATCCCTGCCCTCAAGAAGGTTACATAGAATACTTTGATGTTTGAAGGATCTTTCTTTTTGGCATTGACCTCTTAAGTACAGCAAACCTGGGTCACTTGACTCCAGGTCTAGTGATCTTCCCACTTTGCCACATTTCTTTGGTGGGATTCCTCCTTCAGTTGGCAAGGTCCAAATTGAATTCTATGTGGTGTGTGTGGTGTTTTATGGAGAGACTGGATCAATTTCTGCATATGATGTTAATTTTTTCTCTATTACTTTCAAAGCAGATTCTAAGTACTAAATGACCAGAGTAAGCCCTTGCCTTGTGCATTACTAAAAGGAAAACTTAGAAATAAAAACTCTCAAGTTATGTCAAAATAGCACCAATCTGGTTCCAAACATTAGGGAGATGGGTCTCTGGTAGCCTAGCAGATCAATTTCTCATCCCTCTCATAGATCCATTGATCTTGGAACTAGAAGGGACCTGTGGATATCCTTAGGTCCAGTCCAGTGTGTTGGCTGGCCTTGTTATTAGAGACAAGGTCAGCACCATGGCCAGGGAAAGTAGCAAGCTGTAGTCAGCATTGGGGCTGGATAAAGCTGCTATTGCATCAGGATCAGTGTAGTATTAGTAGAACTATTAAGAAGAAGGAAAGGCTGCTACAAGTTCTGGTCAACTTCAATGCTTTTTCAGTGCTTTTGATATTTTTGAGAGTGAAAGTAAAACCCAAGTGTACCCTTGGGGCTTTGACAAGACACCAGTGCATTGTCTTGCTTTTGTAGGCTCATGGGATCATAGATTTAGAGCTGGAAGGAACCTATAACCCAACCCTCTCATCTTATAGAGGAGACAACTGAGCCTGGGCTGTGTTGGTACTGGCATCACCAGGGAGCTAAGTTTTCCAGAGTCAGAGCATATGTACAGACTGGGAAGGGACCTGAAAAGTCACCTGGGTCAACTCCCATTTTACAGATGAAAAAATTGCAAGACTTAGAGAAGGTGAGGGGTTTACCCCATGTCACACAGCTAGTAAGGGGTGGGGTTGGGAGTCCAACTACTTACAAGGCCCTGTGCTCATTTTTGGATGAGCTGTCTGTACTTCATATTGATTGCCACCTTTTGTATTTAGAACAGAGAGAATCCCATTATTATAAGGAATACCTTAAAGTCTTCTGCTCAGTAATAGTTCAATGATATAGTCAGGACCATAAGGTATGTCTACTCTAGCATGCTAATGCAGTGAGGTTTGGAGACAACCAAGAGACATATTTGACTAACAGGAGTTTCAGTAGCACTGTGTTTAGGCTGGTTGGTTCAGCAGAGCCACTGGAGCAGCTGGTGATCATGAATGAGAGTTGGAGGCTCCAAAACACCCCTGAATTAGAGAAAGCTATTTGGACGTTGCTCTCAATCTGGCTTATTGATCTGGGGATTTGATCTTTCAGACACATCCTCCAGCTCAGGACAGAACTTGATGTCTAGCAAGCCTTGGTTTTTAGACATATAAAGGTTCTATCATTCCAGAACCCTGCTGGCCCAGGTCAGAGGCAGTGCTTGTCAGTCACCGTTGTGTCCAGTGGTCTTATGTCTACTCATGTTGATAATCCTGTCCACCTCTAGGGCATAATCGGTGGATTATGGGGAAGATTAATGGAAACTTGATAAATTGAGGTAATGAGGAAAAGTGGAAAGAGCACTGAAGCAGTAGTCCTGGGCTGAAACCCAGGGTTGAAGTCCCATTAATTAGCTACGTCACCCTGGGGAGGCTCCTTTTCTTCTCTAGACCTCAGGGTCCCCCTCTGTTAAATGAGCATGTGTGCCCAACCTTCTCTCTAAGGTCTAAACATCTATTTTATCCTGGCAAAAAAGGAAAAAAATAGTTTCTGGGTCTTTTTGGAAATATAAGATGAAATCACCCCATGTCATGCATGTTAGTTGAGTTCATTAAGGGAAAAATTGGAATTAGCATTCATGGGGGCCAGGGAAGCTCTATAATGGTACTTGCCTTCACTTTTGTCCCTGTCTTGAAGCCACTAATGTACTCCCTGTCATCTGTGATGTGCCAGGGTAAGGCCTGACCCATAATTTTACTGCAATCACCCATAAACAGTGTAATCAGCCAGCTTCTGCTGGCAGAAGTGGCTGCCTGGAGCTCATTCTCTGCCCATCACCTGATACATCACCTAATTTTAAAAATAATTGGTGTAATGATGTAAGATGACAGCAGGTTCAGCAAGCAGCTTTTTAGGTTCATGTAACTTCAGATTAGTTTTAAAAATTACTCCCAGCCACTTCCTTCTGCATTTTTTCAATGCCCTTGACTTGGACGGACTTTTCTGAAGGCTCTTACTTGAAGTTGGGTCATAGAATGCTCAAGAAAATCACAGGTGGGCTGTAGAACTCTGCTGGGGTTGGGGGATTATTTAGAGCCACTATTGAGCTTCTTATAGTGCAGGAAATGAAGCTCCCTGTGGGCAGGTTCATGTAATTGAGCTCTGGGCACATAACCAGGCAAGTGACAATAACAGATGTATGGAGCACTTCAAAGTTTCCCATATACTGCAGGGGGATTCTTCCATTTGAATTTTACAACAGGCCCATGAAATAGAGGATTGACTGAACTTCATGCCAGAAAGGCTCCCCCTTTCCACCTCCACTTCTGAGCATCCCTTATTTTCTTCAGATCTCATCTCAAGCACCATCTTCTACTGGGAATCTCACCCTGAGCCACTAATGCCTCCCCCAATTCACTTATACTGATTTTGTATGTATCTTACATATAGTTATTTGTGTATATGTTATTACATCTACCCCCACCCCCAGAATATGAATTCTATGAGAGCAGAGAATGTTTCATTTTTTGGAGCTGGCCTTAGAGACAGGAAGATTTGGTTTCAAGTTCCTGCCTCTGACACATATTGGCTGTGTGACCCCGGGCAAATCATTTAACTGTAGACACACAGGTGCTGACTCCAGTTGTCTTGATCTATATCTTGCCACTGGACCCAGATGGCTCTGGAGGAGAATGTGAGGCTGGTGACTTTGCACAGCCTGCCTCACTTAAATCTAATTCACTTGCATGTTATGGCATCACCTTCTTGATGCCATGGTTCTCTTCGAGAAGGAAGGATAACCAGCAACAACAATGATGTAGACACAAATATAAGACGATAGGTTTTAGAGAAGCAATCAACCTGCAGTGAGAGAGAAAGTTTTATCACTGGGAGTTTCCAATCCTAGTGAAGTCACATCCCCGGTCCTTATCTCCTGCCTATGTCCAAGGCTTAGCACAGGGCCTAGGCCATAATAGATGCTAAATAATGTGTTACTGAATCACTATTTGGAATGAATAGAAAACTATTTGGAATTTAATAGAAAAGCATTTATTAAGTGATTACTGTGTGCCTTGCACTGTGCTGGATGCTGAAGATTATATTTATGAGCAATGGAGGCTGGCAATGGGTCCCTGAAGCCTACTGCTGGTTGTTGGGCCGGGGCAGGCAGAAGGGAAGATTCCCAACTCTTCAGTTTGGCTGGTGTTGTTTATCCATCCTTGGTCGATTGTTGGTTGACTGGATTTTGGTCATAGATGACATTCACTCCCAATCTCTCTGTAAGGGCCTAAAAGTTTACAAAGCTGACAGTACACTTTGCTCATGACCACTCTCTGAGATGAGCAGCCTAAGGGTGCTTCTCATTTCAGGTAAATGGATGACATGAGAAAGCACGGCACCATGGAGGAGCCCTGAGTTTGGACTCGAAGAGCTTGGGTTCAAGTCCTGGCTTTGACTTCAGATAAGTTACTTCCCTTCTGGGCCAGTGAGTGTAGTAAAACCTGTAACATCCACCTGGGGATGGTGGAGGCCAAATGAGTTGCTGGAAAGGGAGCAGTTTGTGAACACAAAGTCAACATGAGCCCATAGCTCCAGCATCACTGGGCAGCTGTTCTTTCTGCTCTGAGGTAGCTCAGCACAGAGGGCTACCATCAGGTAAGTGACTTCCATGCAATGACTGGTCAGCAATCAGGGAACCCGGAAGATTCACCTAATATTTATGAACTGTGTGGGAACTTCTCCCCCCCCACCTTGCTCCCTTCACTGTTTTCTTTGCCATCTGCCTCCTTTCCCTCTTGGTGCTAGTCCCCTTGGATGATTTCATCAGCCTCCCTCCTTCCACTCCCCCTTGGGCACACAAAGATGCACCCCATGGCCCTGGCCTGGGATCCTTCCTGACTCTTTGGAGCTGCTCAGGAGGAAGTGGTTCATTTATCCCTACTTCTATGCTTTCATTGTTACCCTTCTTTCCAGAGTGCCCCCCCAGAAAAGGATGCTTGCACACCATCTCCTACAGTCATACCTTCTGACCTGGGGGTGTACATGGAAGTAGATGCTTAGAATAGAAGCCATTCATACAGGATGCTCTCAGGAAGTGTGGGATTAGAGTTCAACTAAAATATCGATAAATAAAGTCAGTAGAGAAAGAGTAAGGCTCAGTGCTGTGGCGTGTGCAGTCATACAGGAGCCAGGTGATAGGGCGGGGATTCAAATCTAAGCCCAGCATGGTTTCCATTGTCTTCCTTATGATTTGGTCCAGATGGCCATTGTGTGAATAGTGTAGATGTGTGTTTACGACAAACACAACAGAGACTGAAAGAGCCTCAGAATGAATCATAACATTAACATATGATGGAGAAGGATTTTTTTACCTAATGCCAAGTGTGTTTAATGTAGCTATGGTATTATTGTCGGCCTCCTGACACAAAATAAATACATCATGACAATAGTTATGGTGAAGGGAAGCATGGCCGCATGCAAAGAGGGCTAGACTTGGAGCCAGGAAGTCCTGGGTTCAAATCCCATCTTGGATATTTACTAGCTGTGTGACCAAAGTAGGATTTCAACCCAGTTCATTTGTCTCAGTTTCCTGGTCCACATTAAGCAGATAATAGCACCTACTTCTCAGAGATTCAGATGAGATAATATACGTGAAGTACTTGGCAATCTTAAAGGGTGTCATGGATGTCACTTATCGGTTATTATTATTAAGTCATAGTTAATGGCAAGTTTAAAAAGCCCACATTCTCATCTCGTAGCTCATATTTTCCGTGGCTATTCTTTTGCTATCTTGTTGAGAATCCCTAAGTGTTGACCATGAGAAGAGTCCTTTTGAAGCCTCTTTAGAACAGTTTCTCTGGTAACCTGTTCTTTTTCTCTTCCTTTTGGAGGACAAATGTGTATGCAGGAAGGCTTCATGTTGTGGTGGTGCTGGGCAGGCAACCAGTGACTGGGGTCAACACATAGCTGGAGAGGGGAGCTTGGAAGGGCTTTGTGAGGGCATGGTGATGAGAGAAAGAAAATGGTCAGCATGTTCCATTTCTGGGCTGGCCTTGCAGCTTTCAAGGTTCACCTTAGGTCAAGAGAACATGACTGAACACCTGGGTACCAGAGATGGGCTTGTTCCAAGTATCTATTAACCATTCAAAGATGCCATTGTCCCCCAAAGTGTTTTTGCTTTGTAGCAGACTTTCCGTGTTGGGTCTATTTGGAGATTTAATTAAGATTATAAATTCACCTGAGCATTCCTCCCTTGGGTTTGTATTTGGCAGGACTGCTTAACTGCCAGGTTAAGGGAGGAGGCCCACAGCAATACATGATGTGGTAACCAGTGTTTTTGTAGGTTACAGCACAGAGAGGAATGATATCCCTGGGAGAATGGGGGCTGGGGGGAGAAAAAGAAGGAAAGTTTTTGATAGTTACATTAAAGTCGCCATAGGAAAGGAGACAGATTTTAGTGATGAGAACCCAAAGAGAGCCTCAGACCTACTTATGGACTGAGCTGAAACTCCTAAATCCAGATATTACTTTATCCAGGTTCCATCTTGAATTTCAATTGGCATTTCAAGCCCTTCCCAATCTGAACTTCATCCTACCTTCCCAGGATTACTGTCCCTCGCTCTTCATTTCAGGCAAACTGACCTACTGACAGTTCTTGATTAGTGATATCCCCTCTCCCTGCCCCATCCCATCACCTGCCTTTGGACAGGCTGTGCTTGATGCTTGGAATGCTCTCCCTCCTGTCTCTGCTCAAATGACCCCTCCTACACAAGACTCCCTGTCCCAGATTCCCTCTGTTGGTAGAGACCTTCTTCCACTGTCAATATCACTTTTCAAAGCATGTTTGACTGCCATCTTTTGTTTTTATATTACCCACGATTGAAAATATGTGCTTTCACCTTCTTTTGGACAACCATGTCTTTATCAAAGGATAAAAAAGAGGTGGAAAAACCAGTTCAGAGAGACATTATAGTCAGTGTTCTACATCCATAGGATCCCATCTCTGCAAAGATGAGGAGATGTCTTCTCATGCCAATATTGCTTTTATTTACTTATTTGAGCAGATATATTTTGCCCTCCCCCAGTAGGATACAGGGCAGCTAGGTGACATAGTGGATAAGGCACCAGACCTGGAGTCAGGAAGACTCACCTTTCTGAGTTCAAATCCAGCCTCAGCTATTCTACTTGTGACCCTGGGCAGGTCACTTAATCTCTGTCTGCCTCAACTTTCTAAAGCTTCTTGCAGGGGGCCTGGTCATAGCACACCTTGGCTCTCACCCCTTCTCCAGGTGTTCTCCCGCTGAATAGGTCCTCCACTATTTGCAGTAGGTGATGTCTCCAGGTTCTTTCTCTGGAAGACAAACCTCTCCTGTTACTTACAGAATTATCTCAGGATAGCAGGGAAAATGGGGAGAGGGGGTTCAGAGTCCCCTGGCAAGGTTCAAAGGCTGAGTAAGACCAGAAGGCCTCTGCTACAGGGTCTCTCTCTCGCTCAATGGTTCTTGCAGACCTAGAACCACACAGAAAAGTTTGACCAATGATGTGGAACACAAACTTGCCTCACTGACTTTCACACAGGTCTCCCTCTTAGAAGCTGGGGAAGAGAATAAGCATTCAGTAAGCACCTACTCTGTGCCAAGCACTGAGCTAAGCTCATCACTCATATGATCCTCACAATCACCCTGAGAGGTAGATGCTATTATTATCCTCATTTTACAGTTGAGGAAACTGAGACAAACTGAGATCCAGGGTCACACCACTATTAAGTGTCTGAGGCAGGATTTGAATCCAGCACTTTATCCACCTCATCACTTAGCTGAATTCATGGTCTAATAGTTCTTAGCCCCTGTCCTCCAGTAGTTCCCATCCACACCAGCAATGCCTTTTAGTCTAGAAGTTTCCCCAGCTTCCCTTCAATTATCCTTTATGTTCTCCTCAGGGCCCAATTGGGTGGGGTTATTAAAATAACAGGGCTGCTTCCTACAATATACACGGGGAGAGGAAAAAGAGTCTGCCATTTTTGTCCCCACCATATATCAGGAAAATGAGCTTGTAGGTCAAAGCATCCAGTCCCTTACCTCCATACAAGGCACTGGACTACAGAAGGGTGATGATGGAGGGAAAGACAATGCTAACCCAAACAAACAAACAAACAAAAAATCCCTTGAATGCTAAAATTTCACACATGGCCTTTCATACATATAAATATAATATAGTATGTAATTATAATATATATATATATGTATATATGCACAAACTTTTTTCCCTCTTCTTTTTGGCTGATTAAGATGAGTGGGGAATATTGAGATTAGAAAGAAGTGAGTGTGGCTGTGAAGAGGGGACGGGAGCCCAAAGACAAAGAAGAGTAGAGGCATAGCCTTGATTGGTATGTGATGTACGGCTTCCCAGTTCTTTCAGGAATGACTCAGCTATTTTTGTTTTGTTGCCTCTAAGTCTTGTCCTTGGGTGATCCTGCTTCTGCCATCTGACTTAGACAGAAAAGTTCCAGAGGAAACCAACTTTGTCTATGCAGAGCTTTTTGTTCGGGGCTTAGCCCAGCATTCTGCATGCATAATTAAGCACTTAATAAATGCTTTTGGATTATAATAATAAATATAACATGAATAAGGACTAAGCTCATTTAGAAAAAAATTATGGAAGGGAATGTTGCCTTCCTTGCCCATCCATCTGCCTTTCTGTGTATCTTTTCCCTGTGCTTGAGCTCTCTCTGTCTTACCTCCTCAGTGCCCACTGACCATTTGCTGGACACTAAGACCCTCCTCCCTTTCCCATAAATACTATGTTTTTCTGGAAATCATTTTACCTGCGTGTTAGAAAGAAAGCAGACTAATTAGGCTAACTCACACTTAGATGTCCATGACTGATGAAAGGCTTAATTTGTTAATCCCCTAGGAATAGTCATGATTTAAAAGTCCTGCCCTGGTACTCTGGATCCCTCCTCCTCCAAGATCCTCCTCACATTCATGCCTTTTCTCTCTTCTTTTGTCTCCCTCTCTACCACCTTATTTATTATGAATACTTCATGTTCAGGTTCCCCTTTTCTAAAAAAAAAAAAAGAAAAGAAAAGAAAAGAAAAGAGAAAAGCAAAAACCTTTTCCTGTCACCTTCAAACAATTATTCTCTGTCTCTCCCCACTCTCTTTACTGCTGAACATCTAAAAAGAGAAATCAACCTTTACTTACTCATCACAACTCACTCATCAACACACCCTTAAACCCCAGTGGCTTTTGTCCCCACTATGTGGGTAAAACTGCAGATTGCAAGGCCACTGATGATGCCTCAAATAACCAAGTTTAGTGACTTCACCTCATCCCTAAGTCTTGTTGACTTTCTCCAGCCTTTGATACTAGTGGCCAGCCTCTCATCCTTAACTTTATTTTCTCTCGGTGACTTTTTAAAATCCTTTAAAAATTGTATTGATCCCTTTTGCTTTTATATCCCTGTTATTTCTAGCTATATTACTCATTGTATCTTCCCCCTCAAGTGAACCTTTCTTTGTACAGAAAGAAAAAAAGTATAAAACAAAAATCTGACTACATCTGGTAGCACATGCAATGTTCCACGTGAATAGCTCTCAACCTCTCAAGCAAGAGTGGGGAGGTTCATTTCCTCATCCCTTCTTTGGAACCGAGGTTGATTGTTCTAAGTACATAGCGTTCTGCATTATTCTTTCCCTTGACGTTGTATTCTTTGCCTATAATTGTTAAATCTGAGCTTTTTCATAGCCTTCATTTCCTATGGGAGCTCAGATGACACAATTTATTGAGCCCTTCTGCACAATGGACAGTCACTTTGTTTTCAGTTTTTTGCTGCCACAAAGATGCTACTAGGGATATCTGGTAAAAATGAGACATTCATAAGCTCCTAAAATGTCTCCATATGAATGTCCCACAGGTAATGCAAATTCAACACCTCCAAACCAGACTCTCTTCCTCCTCAAACCTATCCCTGCTCCCAATTTCTACATCTCTGTTGGTGCCATCACCATCTTCTTTGATCCACCTGTGGCCCTGCTCAGTTCAACATTTTTCTCAGTGTCTTAGACATAAAGGATGTGTTTGATGGCCTTGCAGGTGTCACAGTGTAGAGAAGGATGGCTAATATACTGGATGGCAGAATCAAGAGAACAAAAGATCTTACCAGGCTACAACTAAGACATAATTTAACATAGATAATTGTAAAGTCACACCAAAAAATCAATTTTATCAGTACAAGTGTAGCTAGACAACAGTCCTGACAAGAAAGATCTGGGGGTTGGGAGAGTGGTGAGAGGACTGTTCAGTAAGAGTGAACAGTCTGATATGGGAGTGCAAAAGGTAAATGTGACTTTGGGCTGGATGAAGAGATAGGTTGCTAAGTGACGGTCGACTAGCCTCCAGAACGTGGCAGGTGGTAGTAATGTACTAGTAATTCCCTAATCTGAACATATCTGGAGCATTGTGCTCACTTTGGAACCACATATTTTGGGAAGATCATAGAGAGGCCAGAGAACTTCCAGAGGGGAGTGACCAGGAAGGCAAAGGGCTCCAAATTCATGTTTTATGTGTTTCTCAGTTGAAAGAATTGGGCATGCTTAGATTGGCAGTGAGGAGCAAATGAGACAAGCCTTAGTGCACAATCCAAGTGGTATCAGGGTTTAAAGACTGCCACTTAAAGGAGACATGGCCTAACCATTAGAATGGTCCTGAAGTGGAAAGGTCTGTCTGTCTTCTTTAGAGGTCTTCAAGGGAAGGCAGGCTGACCACTTCTTGGGGCTGTTGTTGAGAAGATTCCTGTTCATATTGAAGTTGATGGCTTCTGGGACTAAACAAAGTGCAATTCTCCTTTAGGTGGCAGAAGCTATGGATAAAAAGGTTAAAATGAAAGCCTCTCTGCCCTTGAGAAACTTCTATTGTCCCAGAGAAATTGCACCCAAGGAGAAGAGAGGGCTTCACAGAAGACTTCAGTGAGTAAGTCAGTCAGTTACCAAATATTTACTGAGCACTTATTATGTGCCAGGTACTGTTCAAAGGGTAAGTGATGCAAAGACAGGCAACCTTTTTATCCATAGTTTCTGGTATAGATTTTTTTCCACATGGTAGAAATTTAGTAATGCTTATTGTATTGAAGAGGATTTGCCCCATTACAGACATTCTGCCTTGTATCATTCTTATCCATGCACATCGTGTTCCCCCCCCCAACGACTGTAAATTCCAGAGAGCAGACTCTGTGTCATTTTTGTGTCCCCAGAGCCCTTGCATTGTGTGCTTTACATATAGAAAACACTTCACAGATCATTGTTGAATTGAATTGAAGAGAGGAGTTTCCTTACCTAGATAGAAGGATTCATGGTTAGATAGTTCTCCAATGAAGAAATTCCACTATAAATACTTTGGTTGGAGAACCTTATAGGACACAGAGTTGTTGGGATTACTACTGTAGTTACTGAACACAAAGTCTATAGATAGTACAAACAGGATCCTTCTGGGCCTCAGTGTCCCCATTTGTAAAATAAGGTCATTGGACTGGATTACCTTTCAGGAAAATGCCAGCTCTGATATTTCATAGGCAGACAGGTAGGCAGGTTGAAACCTGTGGAACCCTGCTCATAATCAGTTAAATGTACAAAATAAAATACATACATAAAGTTACAAAGGAAACCAAAGGTTAATTAAAATAAAAATGATTTTTTGTCCCAACCAGGTTCATGGAGTCCCAAGTCAAGAACCCCTTCCCTACACACAGTGAATATGGTCTTGATTATTGGGATGTAATTGTCAATAGGTCTTAGAGTAGGGAACTAAGCAGATGATCAGGGCCAGTTAAGGACTTTGTCCTCTCATTAAAACTGTCCAGAAACACAGTAAGCTTGAAATCATTCTTTTTATAGGTGAAGATAGGAAAAACAGGCTTCATTTCCCTCTCTCCTCCTACTCATTTTAATTATTTAATGAGCAACATACAAGCTCTCGTCATTTATAATTGATGAGGGAAGAGGCCACAGCCTCCTAGGTTGGTGTTGCCAGAAATGTGACCTCCCCATCCATGCTTAGCCCTCTGAGCGAGGGCTGTGGATGCCACAGTGCTGCTTCAGTATTCAAATTACATGAATTTGTCACTGCAGGAAACATTGGAGCTGTGTTCTGAATCTTAATTTCACCCTTGGCAGGGGGGGTTGGAGCAGGCCTCTGGCCTGGCTTTTTCCAGAAGGGGCATTCAGAAGCTCTGCCCTCCGACCCCCAGGGGCCAGACATTGGCTACCTAGTTAATGAAGAACTGTAGGTCCTGCTCACCATGAGCAGTACCTGCTCTGCTGAGTGCCCTCGAAGGGCTGGCTTGAGAGAGGATGAATGCTGAGTGTACAGTTGCCCTCTGCCCTTTTTAATAACCACCTCACTGCCAGTGGAGTAAGCCAGAGTCCCCCGATGCCATCCTGTACCCATGGCTAATGAAGGTCGTGTGGCCAAGGAGAGGCTAGAGTCAGGAGAGAGGTGAGCCAGGTTTATAGAACTGTCCACTCAACAAAACAAACCTCAAATTACTTATCGACCAGCCTGAGCTGCGTTCTAATTGATAGGAAACAGGGAGCCCAAGAAGACTCTCTCCAAATGGCGCTGTCACCCCTATTTAATGGAACAATCAACATTTCTGGTAGAAATCAGAAGGCAAACAGAAATGGGCTTTCTTTCCTTCAGTACCTCAGTTTATCTCCCCTGCTCAGTAAGGCCCCCCCACCCAGCGCTCCCTATGCCCTCCAGGATCAAGTACAAACTCCTCTCTTTGGCATTTACAGCCTGGCTCCATCCTATCATGATGGGGTTACTGCATAGTATTCCCCTTTATGTGATCCAGAGTCCAGACCAACTGGATTTCCTGTCACTTCTCATCCTTGACACTCTAGCTTCTGTCTCCAAGCCTAGAACGCCCTCCCTCCCCATCTTGGCCACTTAGAATCCATGGCTTCATTCAAGCTCAGCTCAACCACCCTCTTCTATTGGGGACCTTAGCCTTCTTCCTCAAACAACCTTCTATTTATTTTGTACATATTTATATTGTACTTGTCCCCCCGCCCCTGCCCATAGCTCCCTGATGGCAGGGGTTATTTCCTTTTTAAAATTTTGAATTCCTAGCCTAGCACACTGTAGGCATAAATGCTTTCTGGACTGACTGATTGATCTCACTGATGTCTGCACTCCCTCTATCAGTGCAGGCAATTCTTTCTTGTCCATGCCATCCAGGGAAACCTCAGTCAGGACTCTGCCTGATCAACTGGGGGCCTTCCTCACAGATCTTTCAATATTGAGTGTTTTCATTTTTTTCTTCATTTTCTCAGTGCTTGCCAGAGTTCCTGACCAATAAGAGGCATTAAATAAATGTCCATGGGATGAATTAATACAAATAATTTTATTTGTTCCCAATAAAAGCATTGCTACATTTTGCTTTGACATAATAGATGTGTGGTCCCATGAAAGGAATGCTGGACATGAATGACAGGATATGGGTTCTAATTCTAACTCTGCCCTTGGCAAGTCAGATCCCCTTTCTGGTCCTCAGTTTCCTCATTTGGAAAATGAGAGGATTGAATTAAATGAGCTTAAAGGTCCATTTCCAGCTCTAAAGACAGATTCTATTGTAACAATAATGGATCCCCTCGTGTAAAGAGGCCCATCTTTGGCAAGGGACTGTCCTTGTGTGTGGATTGAAGTGAGGCAGAGTAGACATCTCTGGCCTCTTCTCCTCCCACCCTTCTCTGAGGAAGACCTTTATTCCTGCTAGGAGGGGAAACAAGAGGTTGGGATCACAGGCCACTCTGCTCTCCTTAAAGGGAGAGGAGGTGCCAAACTATCATCCCGTCTACCTGCTCTTTTAAATATTGTTTATCTAAGGGATAAGGTTGGATCCTGTCTAACTTTTGATCTTTGCCATTTTGGGGAGGAAGGACTCCAAGCCCCACAGCCAAGGCTTGAGCCCTTTCCCACCTAATACCAATTCCACAGTGAACACACACAGCAAATAACAGCAAAAACCCTCATTTATCCAAATCTCTGCAAAACAGAGATCAGAGAAGGTATACATAGGACAATATATGCCAGACAATCAAGAGTGAAGGAGCTCTCCTACTGCCAGCAAAGTAACTCAGCTCAGCTAAGAGAAGGTCCTGGATCTCACCAAAGGGGACACTCTCCGAAGTCTCTCGAGTAGCAAGTTGGGGGCAGAGACCACTTACTTCCTCTCATATCTTTTCCTTCAGCAGTCTGAAGTAGGCTTGGCCCCTTCCATCTTTTATCTTGAAGGTGGAAACAATTCACTATGTGTGAAGGGGGAATCCTGCTTGAAGGGGCCCCAAAGGGGACCTGACAGAGAACTAAAGTTGGGTTTCACCAACTGCACCCTGTGCCTCATTCAGAGCATGGTCATTATCTCCACCAATAGGGAGAAAGTCTCATACCATGAGCCTTGGGACAGGGGTTATTCTATGATTTAGCAAACACTCTTCCAAAGTACAATCTTTGGAACAATTCGGTTTATCAGTTGTTCCCATAAAGGAAGGTATGTCTTTTAACTTTGAGAGTATAGTTCTATCATCAGTAGTTGTATTTAACCAGAGTTTTCTTCCCAGAGAAATTTATTTGAAAGAATAAGAGGAGACATGGATAATCATCACAACTCAGTCCCCTTGATTTCATGAATGTGTGACAGAGTCTGTCTACACAAAGGGAAATTCCTTATCTGCACAAAAGAATAGTGTGACATTCTACGAGTTCCTATACGGTCTTTAGAAAGGGGATGGGGCATTCATGGTAAAAAATATTTTTCCCAGCAAGACTTCAGGGAGACTAATTTTAGACCGATGAAAAACTGACCAACCAACACACCTTGATATGAGAACCTCCCCCCTGGTCACCCTAACGCTCGGGCTTTCCCTCCTAAAGTATCTGCCAACAAGAGGAAAAGGCATGGGCACAACCACTAGGTTCCTGTCCCTGTTGCTGTATTTGCCTATGAGAAGAAGCTAATTTGATTCGCAAATGTTCATTTTATACACTTTACCTGCCAGGTCCAGTGCTCCATGCTGGGGTACCAGGACAAAAAATGATACCTTCCTTTTGTCCTCAAGGGTGGGATAAATAATCTGCATAAGTAAGCTTGACACAGGAAGAATGCAGTGGGGGGCCAAAGAGAGTGCAGGCAAAATCTTAGAGGAGCTCTCTCCTCATTCCCTGGAGCAAAGACCAGGGATGAGGAAGACTGAGAAGTTAGAGGCCTGCCAGATCATTTCCACCTGTCCTGTAACCCATCTGTCCATCATGTGGTCATAGTGATCAGAGCCAGGAAGCACCTGAGGGATCGTGGGATCCTGGTTTAGAGTTTGAATGGGCCTCAGAGCCTGTCTGGTCCAAACCCCTCATCCCGTAGTTAAGGAGAATAAGGCCCAGAGAGGGAAAGTGGTCAGAGATGCCACAGGTGGTAAGGAGCTGAACCCAGGACTTGTGACTTCAGAGTCAATGTGCTTTCCATTGTAACATGCCCCTTCCCTCTGGTACGGCTCCCTCACTTTGCTCACACCCAGAGAAGAGAAGGGGGCTTCCTCACGCTGATGCAGCTCATCAGCCTCAAAGCTTCTATGAGATCCCAGGTCATGGGATTCAGAATTATCAAGATTATCAAGACGGCCGCGAAATCCTTTTCGACTCTCAATGCTCTGATTCTGCAAGTCTGATCACTTTAGACATTTGACAGATGAAGAAACTGAGGCCCGGAGCAAGCGACCCAGGATTAAACATGTGGAGACCCCCACCCCCGCAGAGTCTGTGCTCCTCCCCTAACATCTCTCATATGCTTCTTTAAAAAAATTGTTTTTGCTTTTTTTGGTGAGGTAATCGATGTTGAGTGACTTGCCCAGGGTCACTGTCATGTGCTTTTTAATGTAGCTCATCATTTCTAGTCTCCCAGTTGAAATACTTTTGGGATGGACAGTCTTTCCCACTCTCTGTCTCTCCCTTTCTCTCTCTCTCTCTCTCTCTCTCTCTCTCTCTCTCTGTCTCTCTCTCTCTCTCTCTCTCTCTCTCTCTCTGTCTCTCTCTGTCTCTCTGTGATAGGAAGGTCAAGTCTTGGAGGATCATCCACTCAGCAACAACACCTGTTGGACAAAACGCGGATGCATTGTCTTGCTGCTATAAGTCTGTGATGAGAGGTTTTTTCTAATTCCTAGTGGAGGGCTGGCTGAACACATCATCAGTCCTCAGAGTCGGGGAGAGGGGCTGTAGGGATAGAGGTTTACAAGGTGTGCATCTACATGATTGAACAAGCCCCTCTTCTCAGTGACTTGGCCATTCCAGAAGCCCAGCCCCAATGGCAATGTGAAGAGTAAACCAAGAATTTCTAACATCCCCAAAGAGTGTGGCGCCATTCTGCCTCACAGTTGAGGCCTTCTGGGAAGGCTGCTGCCAAGGTAGCCTCACATCTTCAATTGTGGTAATGGCTCTATCCAGGAAAGCCTGTAGCAACTGCCCTGAGTTCAGTCGGCTTATCGATCCCTGGCAGGGGATTTTGGCTGGGCCTACCTGCCACCTCACTGCTTCCTTTCCTTACTTCTCAATGGAGGCAAGCACTGGGACTCTTTGGGGAATGGACCAACCCCTCTTGTACCCCTGTTTGTATGTCTGCCTTCCCTCACCCAACGCACACAAATACATTCCTCAACTGAATTTGGCCTGGGCATACTTTTGGCCAGTTATAGATCTACTTAAGTAGGACCTGAGGCATACTGGAGGTAAATTTTGTTGCTTTGCTGTTTTGTCTCTATCTGCTGTGAAGGATGACATCACTGTGAGATGTCGCATGGACCTTTAATGCTTCGTCACCTTGAATTGCTCTCCTTATGTTTAACTAAAAACAAATTATGGTGGGAAGAGAGGCCATTTAAAAATATTCCCAATACATGGGACATAAAAATGGAAAAGTTGCTAGAAACCATCTAGTCCAAACATCCAATCTTACAAATGAAGGAATTGTAGCCTCCAGTTCTTAAGTGACTTACCCAAAGTCTCCCCATTAGTAAATAGCAAAGCTGAAATTCAAACCCAGGTCCTCTGAATCCAGAGCCCCTGCTCTTTCCATAATCATGCTGGGTCCAATTACTTATCTTTGACTGAAAGCATTCCAAGCTCTTCCTTTCATTAAACCTATAATTGTAAATGTGTCATGTATGACATCCTCCTTCATTTGTCGACCCTCTGCCTGAAAAAAAACCAACCCAGGCTTGAGACACTCTAGAGGTCATTACCTACTTCAAACCATAGTTCATAAGGTGCCAGCAATGTATTTATGTTGCCCAAAGACACATTTATTCCAAACAAAAGACACATTAAAATAACATAACGATATAAGGAAAGATTCCCACTATGCACATTGGAGTACATTTTCCCACAGGTTTCCGCATCATCCTTGGGGAGGGCATGTTTGTAGAGAACATGTATGACCAGAGAAAATGCATGAAATACACTCACATATGGAATATATGTGGCCAAGGTACAAACATGGCCAGGGAAACTTAGACCTTTGGTAACGTAGGTCTGCCTCTGTGCTCTAGCAATGCCTCTACATTGCTCTCTGCTACTCTCTGCTTGTGTCAGGTGGTGCATCATCTCTGCTGGGTATTCTCTCTGTTCTAGGTATTGAGGCTTTGCTCTCTACCGCTTTCATGGTTGCCATGATACTCTGCTAGTATCTTCCATGATTTAGCTCTCCAGAGTCATCTGCTAAGACGCAGTGACAAGAAAGCCTTTCCCTGACAAGCCTAACAGCACTTTAGTCTGAAGCCAAAAGTATGAGCCTTCTCATCTAGCTAAGGTTGACTAACAAAAGACAGTGTCCCTACCTAAGACAAAGTCTCTATATTTTTTTTGTCTGCCTGTGTCTGGTGCTAATTCATAGTTCATGGCCTTAGATCTAACAGCCTCAGACCTAACTTAGGCTTAGAAAATTCTTTGTATTTGCCATCTAGTCCTATAGGCATCCTGGGCCCTCCAAACCCATTTTGAAGACTGAAAAATACCCTGTAAGAACTGAGGCTACAAAGTCTATTGCTCTCCCAAATTTCCCTCTGATCTCTACACAAATGTAATTGGGCAAGAATGAAATCTAAATAAGAAAGCGAATTCTCCTTCTGGCCCACACTGCCACCTTTATTATTCCTATCTTTTAACACATAACTCTTGAATTTTGAACTTTATTTAGGATGGTACAAAACCACACTGTTTCTCTATGGCAAAACACATAGGAATTGTGACTTTTTAGAATTTTTATATGAAAATAGGTACAGTAATAGCAAAATTACATCAAACTGTAGAAACTGAAACTACTTTAGTTTTTTCCCCCATAGAGCTCAAAAAAATTATTTTCTTTGTACTGATAATATCGACATGAGATAGGAACAAGTAATGTTCTCATTTTACAAATGGAGATACTGCAGCTAAAACACACACACACACACACACACACACACAAGCACTGGTAAACTGGGCAGGAACTGGAGATTTTAGTGGGTGGGTTTTGACAGGGACTATGATGACTCGATTTAATTCAGCGGGCACATCAGTAGACTATACATTGATTACCTCTTGCTCTCACTATATAACCAACTCACTTTATTTTCTGGTCATTCATCTTTTCTAATGGTATTCTTTACACCATTTCTCCCATACGGTTTTCTGTTGGCATTTTGTTGCAACATACTCACACCCATCAGATATCTCTCTATTGTCCTTTGGGTGACTTTAATTCTTTAGAAACTGTACTATTCCATGATTTACTAATATACAGCATCATTGAAAGACTATGGATATTTAAAAAGATGGACATTTGTATCCAGAAGAAGCTTGGGAGTCATGAAAAAAACTGCCTAAGTTTCTTAGTCATCTTTTTTTTTTTTTTGTAATAAGAAAGTCTGTGATGCTTTCCTCAAGTGTTTGGTGTCCTCTCTTTCCAATAGAATTGGTCTGTGGAAGCCCCCAAATTGTGCCATCTTCATTGCAGACCTTGTTTGGGAGTATTTGATCTAGTACAGCTGCTCATCTCATTTTTGTGTTTGTTGGTATTATTTCTATTTCCTCATCATAGCAGTCTTTATTTTTTTTCCCCATATTTCATCTATGGTCTTCCTAGTTTCATTTTTAAATGCTGAGGGATGATTTGGCCTCGTTGGGTCTCTTGCCAAGTTTTCAATAACTTTGATTTTCCTTCCATTGCTTCTCATTTTTAGGGAGGTGATTCTGCTTATGACCTTCTGCTATCCTTCTCCATCAGATTTTATAAATGAGTTTACATTAAAAACTGGTGTTGGCCTTGGTGGCCATATTTCTCTGCTTGGCAAGGAGATCAAGTGTTTGATGGTTGAGATGTCTAGGTTCTTTCATCAGCCTCATCATGGCAGTTGATTGATACATTGGTTAAACTTTCTTTAAAATGGTTATAGACTTTGTGAAGGTCTGATGTTTTGTTAAACAGATGTTTTATCCATTTCCCATTCTCAGTATCAATAACTTGTTTACACGGAATAGATCAGTTGCAAGCCAGATTTCCTCATTTTTGTTTTTTTCTATTAACTTATTCATTATAATCTTTGTTGTAGCAAGTAGCATAACAAGCTGTCCATGAATCCAGTGGAGGACTGACTGTTCACAGACGGCTGAGTGGGAAACGACTCTTCCATTGGTGGCCAGTTGCTCTTCATCTGTAAAAAGTGAATCTGTTTCATTTTTTATTTGGTGTTTGTCATTTCCAGAACCTCCCATCTCTCTTTTCAAAGAGCATGTACACACACACACACACACACACACACACACACACACACACGAACTGCATATAATCTACCAGCCTTGGGCCTCTCTGCTTTCCTACCCCTGAACCATGATAGAAAAATATAGATAAGACTGAAGATAGATAGAGCATCTATTTAACATTGACTACGTCCCAGGCCCAGTGCTAAGATTGTGTGTGGGGGGGCAGGTATACAGATTAAAACAAACATGACAGTTGATCCCCTCCAGGAGTTTATATTCTAATGGGAGAAGATAATACATAAAAGGGAGCTTGAAAGGAGGGTACCCATGGGTAGGAATGGGGTAGAGCAGAATGCTCATGGAGGTCTAGGCCCTGACAAAAGCTCACCTCTCAGAGACGAGGAACTCAGTAACTGAATCCAAGTTGTTGGTAGGGAGGAGATGGAGGTGATGGTCTAAGTAGTAGAGGCTTGGTGAGGAGTGGGTTGGGAAGCAGCATGGAGGCCTTATACTCACTCCTTTGTTCCCCTCACCATCTAACACATCCCTGAACACAAAACAAGCTCTCCACTTGTTGTTTTTTTTTTTTTTGGAATGTTGATCCTATGACGATGGATGTAGGCTTGAAAATGCAATGGTGAGAATGTCTCCTTCAGTGAGCAACCTCTGCACAGAGAATCTGACTCAGTGGGATTTCTGTGCTTGCCCTCCCTGGGAAATGAGAGTCTTCAAAATTTTGAAATCCAATTACAACTGTGGTACTTTGTCTGAGAATTTTCAACATGGCCACTTAATTTGTTGCAGTGAGAAAAGGGTATGAAAGATGTGTGCTTGCACATGGAAATTAAATAATTTGGTGTCAAGTAGAGGCTTGAAGGGCTCTTCATGATTTTTCATACAAGCAGGATGGAGGCTCTCCCAGCTCCTACTGGGAGATTCCACCCAGGACAAAGCTGGGGAAAGGCAGAGTGGGATAAAAAAATGCTTTGGGTTCCACCCTGGCTCTGCTCCTTGTTGCCTGGCAGCCTCGGGCCAGTCCCTTCCATTCTCCAGGCATGTTTCCTCATCTACAATATGAGGGGATTACTAATTTTCCCTCCTGGTCCAAATGTTATGGTCCTAAGGCCATTATCAGGGGGCTGGGCAGGTACTGCTTTGCTACAGGCTGCAGGGTTATGAGGTCATAGATTTAAAAGTGGAAGGGGCCTCTGTGCCCATTGAGTCCAGATATGGAAACTAAGACCCAAGATGAGTCAATGACTAGACCAAAGGCTATGCAGCTATTAAGTATCAGAGGTAGTGTTTGAGCCCAGCTCCTTAGTCTCCAGAGCCGGGGCTCTTGGTGGAAAGAGAGCTGGACCACAAGTCAGGAGAGCACTGGGATTGGATCCTTCCTCTGACACTTATTAGCTCTGAGACCATAGTCAACCAAGATGGTAAAGGGCTTCAACCTCATGCCATATGAGGATAGCTAAAGGAGCTGGGGATGTGTATCTAGAAAGGAGAAGGCTCAGGGGGCCAGGTTAGGACTCTTCAAGCATTTGAAGGGTCATCATGTGGAAGGAAACCTAGATTTGTTCTCATTGGCCTCTCATTGGCTTACTGGGACATAGTAAGTGTTAAATAGATCTCTATCTTCAGTCTTTTCTATATTCTTCTATCTTGGTTCAGGGATAAGAAAGTAGAGAGGCCCAAGGCTGGTAGATTATATGCAAATCATGTGTGTGTGTGTATACATACTTATCACAGGAGCAATGGGTAGGATTTGCAAAATAGCAAAATGAAGCTTGACATCAAGGAAATGTTCCTATCAATGACAGCTCTCACAAGTGAGATGGGCAGCCTCAGAAGAAAGGGACTCCCTGTCCCTGCAGGTCTCCAAACAGGAAGAGATGGCTGCTTGATGGGAATGTTTGAGGAAAATCCTTACTCAGGAATGAGATGGGCTAAATGCCTCTGAGCCATCTCTAGGTACCTCTAGATACTGCCTGGCCATGCTGAGATTGTGGGATTCCAGTGTTTGCAACATAGGGATCAAGGGAAGCTCCAGAAAGACCTCATTAGGGGATCCCTCCTTGAATCTGTGAGGAAGGATGTGTTTGCATATGAAATGGAAGTTGCAGGGAGGAATTATGGGCATAGGGCACAGGGTAGAAGAAAGTGTGGGAACAGAAGACTGGTCTGGGCCCAGAAGAAAGCCAGAAGGGGCACTCCAAGCCCAGAACCAAGTGAAATATGATAATGTGCACACAGTTAGGTCCTGAAAAGCAGAGTCAGATGGTTGGGCAGACCCAGGGCCTCAGCGAGGCTTGAGTCATCAGGAAGGCATTGAAGGTCAACATAGTCCAGAATGTAAGAAGACAGTCTGGATAGGCAGTAGAGCCTGGTATAGAATAAGTATGTAAGAAACATTTGTTGAATTTTAACCAATTGAATGCCAACTCAAGCAAGGAGAAAGGGCAACTGTGAGGGCACTGGGGGCAGGAAAGGTCATAGTGACTGGGGCAGAGACTATGGCTATAGCTTCCATTTATGGTTCCTGTTGCAGGAAGAGCAAATCCTAGCTTGGCTAGACTAGGTCCTGCAGTATGGCTGCACAGTCAAGTCCAGCATACTTGACTGGGGTGCAAAGAAGGTGGGTGAGGGCACCCAGCAGCTCTTGGCAGCCAGGCAGGCCCTGTCAGGCATTATTAGAGTGCCTGCAAAGCCTTCCCCTGCTTGGCTTTTTCGCCAAGTTTTATGGTGATGAAGGTAATGAATGCATAAAGAGGATATGGAGAGGCTGGTGAGAGCTTAGAAAACAGTGATGAGAAGTATGCAAGATACAAGGAGAGGTCAAGGGCTCTGGGACTGTTTAATTGAGAGAAGAGAAGGCTGGGGGACTGGGGGGGCTGGAGGGTGGGGCAGGGAACTTGATTGCTGCCTTTAAAAATGAAGGGTTTGAGAAAGCTGTAGTGCTGAAGAGCAGACTCAGATACTTTCATGGATCTTTATGAAACTGATGTAGGGGCTCCTTTGGCTGGTGCAGGTCCTGGGCTCTCTATGCCTTCTCATCACATGCAGTACTTGGCCAGGTCCTACTGATCTTTCATAGGGGATTTCCCCAGTGTGTTGGAGACCTTTCTGTTTGTTTTACATATGCATAGGACCAAAAACAAAGCATCTTTCCCTCTTGCTGCACGAACAGCCTACCTCCCTTTCATTCATCCATGACCTTGACAAGGTCTCTTTATAATTGCTAACATTTCTCTGGCAATTTAAAGGTTTATAAAGCATTTTACATGTGCCATCTCACCAGATCCTCCCAACAACCCTGTGAGGTGGGTGCTATTATGATCATCATTTTACAAGTGAGGAAACTGAAATTTAAAGAGGCAACTGATCCTCAGGTTCATAGAGTTACTAATGGACTGAGGCAGGATTTGTACTTAATTCTTCTGACTCTGCATCCAGCATTCTACCCACTGCGCCACCTACCGAGCTCTCTTGACACGTCTCCGTAAAAATCAGGATGCAGGTTGCTTCTGCCTTCTTACACCCACCTGTGCACATTTCAGCCCATTTACATTAAGGAATGAGAAATTTTGGTCAGACTCAAGGAGAAAATGTCCTTAAGATGGGAGGGGCATCTAGGCTATGCAAAGTGAATGGAGTTAGTGAGATTAATACAGAGATTACCTACACTGCCTAGCCTAGATATTTTAGAGTCACCTGCCCAAATCAATAATCACTTATTAATCACCTATCATATGCCAGGCATTGTGCTAGGTCTGTGGAATACAAAGACAACAATGAAACCTTCGCTGACCTTCATGAGCTGTATTCTCTCAGAGAAGAAAACATGTACTCAGGTAAGAAGATATAAAGCCCATACAGAATAAATATTGGTTACTTTGGGGCAGGGGAGGCCATGGCAGCTGGTGAAGGGCAGAAAAGAAAGGCTTCATGCAAAATGTGGTGTTTGAACTGAACTTTAAAGGAAGAAGGGGGAAAGAGAGAGAAGAAGCTCCCAGCTTCCTTTCCTTTTGGCCAACCCTCATAATGTGGTTGCTACTGTAAAGCACAGCTCTAAAGCACAACTCCAAACTGGGCTGAGAAAGGACCAAGTAGATCATAGGCACTTGATAAATATTAACCAATAGCCATGGCTCAGAGCCAGGTTAGAGGGAGGCTCAGCATTCTTTAATGTTTAATATCTACTGATAATGCACTGAGGGTCCCAAGAGAGTCTTTCTCTTTATTTATCAGTAAGTATATTACTGAAGGCAATGGGGAAAGCCCAAGAGGAGGATGGGAGAGAACAGAGGCTGGAGGCTCCTTAGTCAGAGGCCTGAGAATTAAGGGATGACAATCTCCACTGCTAAGAATAATAGAATTGAGTGTGATGAGCACACTGAATAGCATGGCAGGACCAGTGGGCTAGCAAGGAGAAACAGGATAGGAGTGTTAGGTCTCAGTGCTAATCATTCATTAATCATTAATCGTTCATTCATTCATTGAACATTACTAAGCACCAACTAGGAAGAGCACAATTCTAGCCACTGAGGAGATACAAAACCAAGAGAAGCCCTCCTCTGCCCCCTTCCCACTCTCATGGAGCCTCCAATTCAGAATGAGGATATGATGCAAGCACAGACAACTATAATATTCCCAGTATTTCAGGATCTAGGAAAGCTCTTTAGAGTAGCTGATAATCAACAGTCACTATCAGGTGGATTCAGGCAGTAGTGACTCGCTCACCAGCAGCACCTGCTTCTTCTTGGCCAAGATGAAAGCATACTGAATCCCAAGGCATGAAGTCAGAAGCTGACCCAGCCCATGTTCCAGCTAGTAACAAAAATGAGCAAATTCCTGGACTAGCCTCTGTTCACCAAGGCTCAATGTCAATTTGGTTTAGTAATGGCTTAAGCATTGACCTTGGGCATTAGCCTCCTGAAGTACTGCTCAGGTCTGGATTTAATGTATGAAATGCAAGACTTTGGAGAAACCTCCCATGTTCATAGGATCATCCATTAGATTAATGACTTATAATCAAGGCAGAACTTGTTAGCTAGAAAGGAGAAATCAATTTCCTTGTCTGACAGATGTGGAAACACAAGGACAATCCGCTCCTTTTGTGCCCCCCTCCTCTAATCTTCCAGTGCCCCAAATGTGGGGGCCCATGAAACACGTGTTTCCTCAAGATCTCATTCCAGGAGAAGCTCACCTTTTCCAGTTCTCCTTGATTCCTTGATTCCAGATGGAGGTGCAGTATGGTATAAAGGAAAGAGCATGGAAGCAGGAGACTTAGGTTGAAGTACCAGCTCTGGCATTTGCTACCCAGATGACCATGGGCAAGTTGCCTCCCTCCTTTGGGCCTCAGTCTTCCTATCTATCAAGTGGGCATAGCTATGCTACTTATAGCATAGATAGATTTCCAGCTGGAAGGGACATTTAAGGTCATCTATTCTGAGCCAAAGAACTTAGGGCCCTTCCTGAAGGTCCCTCAAATGGTAAGTGTCAGGAGTGGGATTTGAGCTGAGGGCACTTGATTCTAAATCTAGCATTCTCTTCACTGCCCCACCTCCCTGCTGGCAGAAAAGAAAGAACGTTATAAGCTTTCAAATGTTGGGTTAGGGGGAGCCATTATGGTGATTGTAGGCATTCTTTAGTCCAAACATAACAATCTTCTTCAATAATACTGTAAGGACCTGTGATTTTACTGTCTGGTGATATTCCTCACGCTGAAGCAAATCACTGCCCTTCTGTCACCAAGATGATGGTCTCACAGAGGTGATATGACTAAAAACATCTATCAGCCTGGGGCCATTTTACTGATGAGCCCCTCAGAGCTTAGCTGAGGGGAGTGGTCCTTGGATGTCGCCTGAAATCCATCCTTTGGGCCAGACTTAAAGCCTTCTGAGTGGAGGCTGGTCAACCAGGGCTTGAGAGCCCGCCATGGTGGGGTATTGGGGAAGAACCTTAGAGGAAGACTTGTGATTAATCAACATATAATTAATGGGAGAGGAAGCATGGCCTAGTGGATAGAGGACTGGGCTAGGGGTCAGAAAGACCTAGGCCAAAAATTGCCTTTGGCCCTTGGGAAATCACTGAACCTCCTTGGACTTGGAAGATTTAGCTAGTACATTTCAGAATGGTTGCCTCACGTCCATCTCTATCAATCTCATCAATGAGTATTAATAAGTGCATACTACGTACAAAGCTCTGTGTTAAAGGCTAAGGACACAAAGAGATGCAAAACTGTCATCCCTGCCCTCAAGGAGTTCATGTTCTAAGAAGGGAGACAACATGCAAACAACTCTGTGTGTGTGTGTGTGTGTGTGTGTGTGTGTGTGTGTGTGTGTGTTTTCCAGGCATGGAAAAAGCACAAAAACCACAGATCCTTCTCCTATCTGTTTAGTCATTTTTAGTCCTGTTCAACTCTTCATGACCCCTTTTGGGGTTTTCTTGGCAAAGATACTAGAGCAGTTTAGCATTTCCTTCTCCAGTTTGTTTTACAGACAAGGAAACTGAGGAAGGCAGGGTTTAGTTACTTGCCCAGGGTCACACAGCTAGGAAGTGTCTGAAGCCAGATTTGAACTCAGCTCTTCCTGATTCCAGGCCCTGGGCTCCATCCATTGTGCCACCTAACTGCTGCCTTATTTGGGTATTTAGTAAATGCCTACCAGGCTTTGACATTGCAGTAGGCACATTGACACGCTTGCAAACAAGCTCTTCCCTTTGTCACTTGCGAGGGACCTAAGAAAGCAACACCATTGACCTATTTGTAAACAAGACTGATGTCATGCTGACTATATATCCAGAGACAACATCTCAAGAAACCAAATACGCCCAAGGGATGAGTTTCTCCTTCCAGTGGGACTCAGGCTGGACCAAGCTAATCTCAGTATAACGATGGTGAAGATAACAGCGTCTATATAAAACTTACTACATGCCAGGCACTGTGCTAAGTGCTTTAAAATCATTGTCTCCTGTGATCTATGTGACAAGTGTGTAGGACCTTATGATTCTCAAATCAGTAATGAGAACTTTCATCTAATCAAGCACAGAATCACAGATGTCAGTGCTCGAAGGGATCTAAGATGATAAAGTTAAGCTGGGAAGGATACCTATCGTACTGAGATTTTATATCCTTTCACATCCTTGTTTCAAAGAGATTCAGTCACGTAAGTTAAAAAGCACTATCTTGCCAGTAAGATTTTAAAGGGCTTAAAATTATGGCTGATGTTTCTGGCGTCTCTACACCCCATCTAGCAGAAGGCAAATGGGGCATCGCTTTAGGGGCACCAAAGCTCCAAGATCATCTTGCAGGAGGGAAGGGCACAATGCTTTGCCCGTGGTAGATTGCATTTAAAGTTACTGAGTAGGCATTAATGGTGCTCCTTCTGCATGTGGGTTTCTGAGCTAGGTGCCGGTAGAGGTAGAGAGATATTTAGAGCCTTGGGATGATCTGAATCACCCTGCCCTCAGTGAGATTACAGGTGAGCTGGAGGTAAAGGGAGGAGCTATCACCCCACCTACTCAGAAGGTAAAGCTAGTCAGTCACCACAGGGCAGAAGAGAGGCCGGTAGAGAGGCACACAATCCAATGGGAGTTTGGAGGGTTGAGAATTGCTCTCTCCCTGTGGGTCATCTCTATAGTGATGCCAGACCCTAGCATGATCACACCCTGCAAAGATCATGCCCCAATTCCCCCCCCCCCCAACATGTTCATAAAGGAGAAAACAGATTGAAGGGAGCTTAAAAGCAAGCTGGATCCATGGAAATTCCAAAGATCCTTGAGGAGGACAAAGTTGTGTTTCAGAAAGACCCTCTAACAACTGCATCATCTATTACTAAGGCATACAAGTCTTGCCGCTTTGTCTCAGTGCTAAGTAGGGGGTGTTACAAAGTTCTCCTGGACAAAGTCTGGGATGCCCCCTGTGGAGAACAAGAAAGAGGGCTGAGGTACAGCATAAAGAGAATTTGGAGTCAGAGGACCTGAGATCAAACCGTGACTTGCTCCTGTATGACCTTCAGCAAATAACCTAAAACTTCCATGGAACCTCTATTTATCTATGAGAGGTTCCAAAAATCAGCCTCCCAAGTATGAGAGAGAGGAGGCAGGACCACACAGTAGTTCCTCTGAAAAAGGTCTAAGAGTTTTCATGGAGCACCAGCTCAACAGAACTCAACAGTGTGATATGGCATCCACACAAATTAATGTAATCTTAGATGACAGTAAGAGAGGAATAGCGTCCAGAGCATTAATCCTCCTGTTTTCTGTCCTGATTAGACCACACCTAGAGCATGCCATGAAGTTATGGATGCCAGATTTTAGGAAGGACATCAATGAACTGGAAATGGTGCAGGTTGCCTGATCCACAGGAGAGATCATGCTATAAAAAGATCAGCTGAAGGAAGCCTGAAAGAAAAGGCTTAAAGAGGACCTGACACTCCTTTCAAGTGTCTGAAGGGCTTTCCCACTTAAAAAGGATTAAGACAAGGTTGTAGCAGTTGCAATGTGCCTGATCTGGGCTGGATATTTCAGGAAACATTTCCTAAAAATTATAGCCATGCAAGAGTGAAATGACCAGTGAGATCTTTTCCAGCCTGGAGCATCTGTGACCTTGTGAAAATGAAGGAATAGAACTAGAAGATATCTAAGGTTTCTTCCAGCTCTAGGTCCAAGGACCTAGTTTCTTTTTTTGGCTTAAGAACCACTCCAGAAAGGACTGACCTGCCCGTTTGGGACTCCATGTCTCTACTCCTATTTCACCTTTTTCTAACTCTCCTTTTCTTCTTCTTTTTTAACCTCCATCCTTCTCAATCGAGTCAGACAGGACTGGACAACAACAGAAAGTCTCAATTCTACTCTATCACGGGGCCTATACATAAATTTCTCAGAGTTGTTCGATAAAAGGACTTGGTGACTAATTAGCACTTAACACTTTTTGGCTTTGGGGCCTTTGATTGTTATTAAGCAAAGGACTGAACAATAGTAACCCCCCCAACAAGACAATGATGAGTTTGGAGGTGAAGCTTTTCTAAATCCTAGCAGCTCTGATATTTAGGCAGAAACACCAAATACCTGATTAAGCCCAGTTTATTTTTGATGATCTACTCATCCATAGAGGGATTGAGAGAAGGGAAGGTCAATAGTTGTTGGGGAGAAGAGGTTGGGTGGGGACCATGGAAGAAATGAGTCACCCATTCCCATATGTGGTTAGGAGCTCATGGCCCTAGCATTAACTTGGGGGGATTTCAGGGATAGTCCAAAGCCTTTGTTACATTGCTGCAGAAACTGAAGCTTAGTCAATCTGCCCAAGATACCACATGAGCAGCAGAATTAGGATTCAATCCAGGTGCTCAGACTCCAGATCCAACACTTTTCCCACCGTACCCTGATGCCTCCTTGTGCATTTTTAAAATTATCTGGTTGAATGAAACTGCAAGATCCAGGCTCCAGATGTCCTTCAAGCCATTAAAACTGAAATTCACAATGACCGATTTAGGACCCATGAAAACACACCATGCTGCCTAAAACTCATTTTCCACCAAGGGCATTGGGAAATAATGATGGACAAACAAGCTCTTAGCAGCTCTAGGTGTAAATGAGGGGGAGTGACTCCTCTGCTTGGCTGCATCAGGTTCAGAGGGATGTGACCTCCAAATGGATTTGGAGAGGAGCTGGAAGGTTCCCCCCAATCTGGATATTAGGCTCTAGTTTGGGCAGGCATCAAAGGCTCTCCCTTTTTGCATTCAACAAGGATAAATTACAGCTGGGGAATGGTGACTTATTGGGCTGGTTGGATAGAGTAGGCTTGTTTGACATTTATTGAGAATGCTATGGGCCCCAGGTTCTAGAATCCACCAAGATCAAGACCTGAAAAGGACCTCAGGGGCCATCTTATTTAATATCCCCATTGTAGAGATGAGGAAATTGAGACCCAGGGAGGTTAAATGATTGATTAGTCCAAGGTCACAAAGGCAGTGTCTGAGGCAAGAATTGGACTGTAGGTCCTCTGATTACAGGGTCAGTGCTCTTTCAGTCACTCACACACACACACACACACACACACACACACACACACACACACAAGCCCCTCAAAGATATGAGTGTACAACTACTGAGGAAAATAACAAAGCACTTTTCTTCCTCTAGCTCTGTCCCGCTAGGATGAGATGGGCTGGGAATACCCCGTCTCAGTTCAACATCCATGGGTGGTATTCCCAGAAGTACATATTAGTTATTTTGTCCAGCAGCAAGGTAACATCACCAGAAGACATGGATGGCAGGGCCAGACTCCTACATGTACCCTGGTGACTCCTGCTTCCAATGCGTGTACTCCAGAGTATGTCCACTCTCCCAACTGGGAGACTGTGTATTTGTGAAAGAATATGCTCCACATTTCTGAGGAAGAATGTTCTAAAGCTACTTTTCTTACTCTAGTATTTCACTAAATGTCTTTATTTGTGCTTTATCTAATAAAAAGAAATACATTAGTGTGGGATCACAAGTCATAGTTTTGAGAGCATGTAGACTCACAATGTACCTTGAATATGAGGTAGATCTTATTGGAGGGGTGCCCCAGGTGCTCCATATAAAGCAGAATGTGAGTTCCTTGAGGGAAGGCACTGTTTTGTTCGCATATTCCCAGCACCAGATATACTAGCTTGCATGTAGAAAGTGCCAAAAAAAAAGTGTTTGTGGGCTGGAATTGAAAAAGAAAACCATTTCCAGTGGTTAATCTAGTCACCATTTTCTCTCCCAGGTGTGGAGCTCTGGGGGGAGCTGAGTATTTCTCACTTCACTTTAGCAAGCAACTGGGAAAGGGTGGTGACCTCATGGAGGGGACCCCATGGAGATGTTCTTCAGTCCAAACTCCAGAAGAAAATGAAAAATTGAACTCCTTTATCTCTCTGTTTTCCTTCCTCATTCTCTCCTAGGTGTTCACTAAGTTGGGTTTTTGTTCAGAGCTGAACGGAGAGGGCCCCTCATTTAGAGATGGAACAGCCATCTCACTTAGAGACCACTCTCCAAAGGAAGTCAAATAAGAAAAGTTTCCTGGGAGTGGGGGTGGGCATGGGGAGACTAAAACCCTTTTTTTTCCCTAGAGAAAAGCAGAGTAGATAACAATCTTCAGATATTTGAGGAAGCATTCTCTGGTGACAAGGCCTGAAATGTACTCCAAAGGCCAGATTTTTAAGAAGAACAGAGACATGGGCATGGATGGGTTGTAATCTACCTCATGGGAGGTAGTATCAGTGACGATGAGATCATAACGTCACTGACAGACAATGGAAGCATGCTTTGCAAGTGTTTTACCTCATTTGAGCCACAGACAACCCTATGACTGACATGCTCTGGACATTATTATAATCCCCATTTTACAGATGTGGAAGCTAAGACTCAGAAAGAGGAAGCAGGTTCTTTCAACTAACAAGTTTTGGAAGAAGGATTTGAACTCATGTCTTCCCCACCCAACTCCAGCACTCTTGTGTTTTGCCACAACCAGAGGATAGCCTGTTGGACAGGCATATTCCCAGGACAAGTGTGTGGAAAGGGAGTCTGAGGGCTGGGAGGTTGCTAGATGTGACCCCATCCCATCATGCTTGTCTTAGAATTGGTCACATAAGCCCTGGCAGGCATAGTTCTTTCCCATTTGTCAAAGGAGGTAGGTGAGCAGGTGAGTAGGTAGAGGACCTAGAGAGAGCGAGGAATTGAAAAATGTGAAGAGGGGAGAAAATTAGCTCCTGTTTCCAAATGTCTGCATGCATCTTATTTAATATGCTGCAGTCCTTTAAAGGGCTCCCTCCCCATCTCTGTCTCTGTCTGTGTCTCTCTCTGTCTCTGTCTCTCTTTCACACACACACACACACACACACACACACACAGAAATAGTGGCATTCTTAAACCTTACCTGTGCTTTGAGCTCTTAATTAATGGCATGGCTATGAGGAACTCTGTCAAAAAATCCATGTATTAGAAGCCACCTTTGCCTAGAGCCGAGGATGATCTCTGTGTGCCTGTTGCTCCCAAATCTTTCACTCATTTTGGTTGCTTTCATATTGACAAGATGAAGTGTCCCATTATAGGAAACAACCAAATAGATGCCGTGCTTTTGGTCCCTCTTCACCGGCACCTCTCGCCCCATCCGCCCGTGTGTCCCAAGAGGCTTCTTGCAGAAATGCAGCCTCTTCTCAGACCTCTGTGCCAAGAATCTCCCTCTGCCAGGCCTTCAAACGGGGCTCTCCCTCCTAGTGTAGAAGCTGCCTCAGGGTGACTTTGAGGAAGGTGCTGCCTCCCTTCTCCCTTGAGCTCCACAACAGAGTTAATGCTACAGACGTGTACTTCTAATAGAAAAACCAGCACAGTGCCGAAAAATGCCATGGAAATACGGCAGTGACCAGAATTCAGATGCCATTTTTCAATGCCATTTTCATGGCCAGGAGATGAGTGCTTTTGCATGCCAAGAAACTCCATATTTATGTTGCCAAGTTTCACCATTACCTTTGGGAACAGGACTTCAGGCCCTCCACCTGCAGGCTGTTTGCTGCTCCCAAGGGCATAGGAGGCAGCCCCTCATGGCCTCCCTTTTTTAGCTCATGATTTATGCCCTTTGAATGTTTGCCAAGTGCTTGACATGTTATGTCATTGGAGCCTCACAACTCTGGGAGGTGGGTGCTGTCATTATCCCAACTCTTCAGGTGAGGACACTGAGGCAAACAGAGGTTAAGTGACTTGCCCAGGATCACACAGCTTGTTAAGTGTCTGAGGCCAGATTTGAACTCAGGATTTTCTGATTCCGGGCTTCAGCATCAGAGGCGCAATTTGAACCCAGGACCCCCTCACTTAAATTCTAGCCCTCTATCCAGTATCCCTTCTAGCCTCAGATTTGGCAAATGAATATGTAATGAGATGAACCAGTCTGGTCTTTGGGAGGAGAGGGAAGGTGGAGACAGTGGGAAGCTTTGGCAGGTGGGGTCAGCTTGGGAGACCCCAAAAGGCTGCACCAGGCATCCCAAGGGCGAGCTCGCCTGATCCCTACATCAATGTTCTAGAGTTAGGAAAGTCATTTTTCACAATGAAGAAAATATTATTTGAGCTGTCATCAGTCTGTAGATTTGAAGAGGGTTGCTGAGAGGGAATCAGTATGCATTACTGAGGATGTGTAGCAGGAAAGACATTTATTTGAAAATCAAGCTATTTGCAAAGGGGTCCCGCACTTTGCTCATGGGTCTCTGCCGGAGTGTTGGAGGTGGGGCATTGGCATTAAAAAAGTCTAGACTGTCAGCCCCATTAAAAGGTAAGCTTCTTAGGGCAAGGCCCCTTTGTTTTTCTCTCTATCCTCAGGACTCTACTCAGGCTAAGCTCTTACAGACTGTTTGTTTAACGGAGGCTTTAGTGGCCTGTCAACTCAATGGGTCAAAAGTGTGATCTGCAGCCCCAAAAGGTCAGGTAATTTGGGGGCTGCATCTGAAGAGGCAGAACAATCAGGAATCAGAAGACGATAGCACTTCTCCTGTTTTCAGGAGGCCCAGATCAGACCATATCCATGACAGTATAGGCAGCTCTGTGTGCCAGGATATTTAGGAAGACATTTGATAAGCTAGAGACTGTCTGGAAGAGCTCAGCAGGATGGCCAACGGCCTTGAGGCCATGTCATATGGAGCGTGGTTGAAGCAACAGATTACATTGAACTGGGAGAAGGGAAGGCTTAGGCAGGAGGGGCACAGGATGGGGAAGGCATGGTAGCTCTTCTCCATATATGACAGGCTGTCATGTGGAAGAAGACTGGTTCAGTAGTCTGAGGACCTGGGGGCAAATTTCACCAGACCTTGGGAAAATCTCTTAATCCCACTAAGCTTCAATTTCCCCATCTGAAAATGAAGGCATTGCATCGAATAGCCACTGGAGTCCCTTCTGGATCCATGATACTATAAATTATAAAGAGGTAGATTCTGATTAGAAATAAGGAAGAACTTTCTCAAAACCAGAGCTGTGCAAAAGTGGAATGGGCACGAATAAACGAAAATCATTTACTAAGCACTGGGGACCAAGCACTGGTCCAAGTGCAAGGGATACAAATACAAAAGAACAGGCAGGCCCTGCCCTCAAGGAGCTTACATTGCAATAAAAGGCAATAACACGTGACAATAGGTCAGGGAGGGCCCCTCACCATTCATGAGTAATCAAACTGAAGGGGGGCGGGGTTTGGGGTGCTCTTAGATGCACAGAGGCACCCCACGATTGTGGGAAAAAGCCCAAATCACAGCGCGCATCTGCCTGAATGAATTCAACTCAAATCTTCTTCCAGCCAGAGAAAAAGTTTATTAAAGATAAACATATAGGCCAGACTCCAAAGGAACCCAAACATCAGTGATCTAAATAGAGTTCAAGGTGGTCAGGTGACGCTCGCAAGGATGAGCAGTGTGAGGCAGTCTAGAAAGCTCAGCGTCTGAGTGGGGGCTGGGGCTAGGGTGGTCAGGCCAAGTGATGCCCTTAGGATGGGAGGGCATGAGGGGTCTCAGCTTCTAAGCTTGAGAACAGCTCAGCATCAGAATGGGGAAAGGTGAACCTTAAGTACAGACTGATTGGGGAGGGGCCAAGCAGCTTGGAGTGACAGGAGGAGGGGTCCAAGGAGTGGCCAAGCAGTTTGGGGTGAGGGGAGGAGGGGTCTAGGGAGATCTGGATGGGGGTGGCCAGCAAGCTGGGGCAAAGGAACACTGGTGCCTAGCTAGGATTAAGGGTGGGAATGGCCAGGAAGGCAAAACAATGGTAAAGCCAGTTGATGGGGGAGGTGGATCGTTTGGAAAAGGGTCCAGGTGAGAATTTCTGTCTGGAATGTCTGAGTGATTTGAACAGACAATGAGAATAGATAATGAAGGGAGCTGGGAGGGGAAAGTTGCTTTCAAAGGGCTTTTAAAGGGAAATAAGGCAGTTTCTAAAACTTTAGGGGTTTGCTGGACTGGTAAACAAAACTGAAGCCAGGTTCTTTTTGTCAAAGAGAGATAAGTGAGTCTACAAGGAATCTAAAAGTTTTGAGGTTTATCTGGGAGTTGTAGGTAAACCTCTTCAAAACCATGTGCCTTTTCTATAAAAAAAAGGGGGGTGGTATTATTGATATGATTATTATCATTCCTAGATGAAGAGGTGGGTGAAAAGTGGTAGAAGAGATAATCAGTCAGTAAGTCAGTCAACAAGCAATTATCAAGTGCTTACTACACACTGAGTACTGTGCTAAGTATGAGGAATCCAAACCAGACAAAAGCACAGTCCTGGCCTCCAGAAGCTCCCATTTGAATGGAGGAGACAACGTGCAAATGATGATAGAAGGTAATGCTGCAGAGTGAGAGGATAGGAACAGGGAAAGGCCTCCTGAAAAAGCTGAGATTTGAGCTGAGTATGGAAGGAAGCCAAAAAATTCGGAGGCAGAAGCAAGTCAGGAGAACATTCCAGATGGGAGAAAATGCATGGAGTCAGAAGATGGAGCATCTATTTGAGGAAAAATGAGTAGACAGCACAGCTGGTTCTTAGAGGAGAGATCAGCTGAATCTCACTCCCCGGCTTGGGGTGAGGTTGAAATGAGCTGATGTCTGTAGAGAGTTCTGAAGACCTTGAAGTACTATCTAGCTGCCTGTTTGGAATCCAAAACCCTCCACAAGCCAGCTACGCCCTGCAGCCCTCCCCTCGCCCACACACTCCTCCACCCAGGGGTACTCACGTCCTGGCTGTTCCTGGCTGTTGTCTCCAGACTCAGAGCATTTGCATTGACCCTGGGCTTGGGACTCTTTAACTCCTCATCTCTCCCTCTTATCTTCCCTGGTTCTCTTCAGTTCTCAGGTCAAACTCTCAGCTTCTTCAAGTAAACTTTTCCAGTGCTTCTTAATCTTAATGTCCCCTCTCTGAAACGTCCTCAATTTGTCATGGATCCATCTTGTTTGTACATAGTTGCTTGCATTGAGAGCGGGTACTGTCATTGTCCGAGTGCTTAGCACAGAGCCTGGCACACGGTAGGTGCTTAATAAGTGCTTATTGACTATCTGACTATTAGTTCCTCCTTCCTGCATTGGAGGGCTTCAAGCAGGTTCTGGATGGGATGTTCAAGTGAGCACGTGTTGGATTAGAGCCTGCCCAGGTATTTTCCAGAATTAGATTCTCAATTTTATGTCTGGCCAACATGCAGAAATCCCCAGATCTGTTAATGGGAAAATATGCAGAGCTCTTGTGCCCTCTTGTGAAAATGAGCCCCATCTTACCTGATTAAACTGTCAGGTCTTGTTAAGATGGAACTGTAGATTTGGAAAAATTCGAGGTGAGTAGAACGTCCAAAAAAGTGTGCTTCAATCATCACATTAGCCAAATCAGTTACATAACAAGGAATTTACAAACATTTCCAACCATTGGGATGTACAGCCAGCTGGGAACACCAAAGGTTTTATTGGATGGAGAAACTCTGCTACATTTCAGGTTTCCTGGAAACACGACTGAGTTGAAGACCATTCAGAGAACACAGAACTGAAGCCTGTCAGCACAGTCTCTACGGCATCAAGCACCCTACAAGCATTTATTAAGTGCTTGCTATGTGCCAGGCAGATGCTGCCTTTAACATTGGAGATCAGAAGAAAAAGCTACCACAGGCCCAGTGCTCAGAGAGCTTCTAGTCTAATAAGGGAGTCATCAGAACATGTGGGTACACTTGAGGGCCACGTGAGACAAAGCAGATAGCCAGTCACCTTACAGGGGACATCAGGTTAGGGAAGCCAGGCTAGGTCCTGGCGATCACTGTGTTCTTTTCTAGATGTTCTGGAACCCTCTCTTTAATATGTCCTAGAATTGTGTCAGGGACCAAAGATGAGCTCATTGGCTCTATTCTCTTTCCTTTTTTGAAGCTTGGAACATTGACCATTTGCCAGGCCTATGGTACCTTTCCTGTTGTCAGCCATCTCTTCCAGATTTCTGGCAATGGCATAGTAACCACAACTGCCAGTTCCTTCCTTCCCCTAGGATACCCTGGCACAGGCATCTCACTCCCAACCTTATCTCTTTACTTTTCTTGAGTGTCAAGTCTTAGTCATTCTTAGTCTTGGCCTTTCTGGTCTGGAAGTCTTTCTCCTTAGCTGAGAAAACAGAAGGCCAATCACAGTTGCCAAGTCTAATCTTTCCCCTCATTCTGATCTACTGATCTTCAGTTCTGGGCACCTGCCACCATCCATTTTTTTTCTATTTCTATTCCCAGGCTGCGGAGTGTCATGAAGTCGGCTACCCCCCACCCCACACACATTTAGCTGATTTCATCACCTGTCATTGTGTGGGGCCAGATCTCAATTGAGCCCTCAGTATAGCTCAGCAATCCTTTTAGTCTGTGTTTTTTGACCCCCTGTGTCCTTCCTCTGACTTCCTTCTCTCTGGAAGCGGCCAGCTCTTCTCCCAACTCCCACCTTCCTAAAATGGCCCTGGCTGGCCCTGGGACCTCCCTGGAATCCTCTCCCTCCTCATCTCCATCTTCTGACTTCCCAGTCTGCCTCCATCTTGGTGCCTTCCCTCTGAGATGATCTTGAGTTTACCCTGTGTCCATCTTGATTGTACATAGTGTCTGTGTGTGGTCTCTCTCATTAGACTATGAGCTTCCCAAAGGCAGGGATTGAGTTTTGCTTTTCTGTCACCCCAGTACTCAACTGAATCGCCAGCACATAGTAAGTACTTACCAAATGCTTGTTGACTTCATTCGTTGACCTTGAGATGACTTCATCTCTTCCCAGCCTTCCCGGTGTATCCCTTTCCTCATTGCTTACTCAATCCTAAAGCCCTTGCAGCCTTTGCTCCCTTGTGCTAATGAATAGAAACCACATGGTTTCATTAGTGCTATTAATGCTAGACTAAGAATCAGAAAGGTCTGGCTTCAAATCCTGCCCCAGACACACATGAGTTGTATGACCGTAGGCGAGTCACTTAGCCCTTCTCAGACCCACTTTGTTCATTTACAAAGAGGAGATCGTAACAGCACCTATCTCATGGGGCTATTGGGAGTATTAAATGAAATGTTCTATGTACGTGTTTGGCAAACCTTAAAGTGCTATATAAATATGAGTTGCTGTTATGATCACTGAATCTGCTTTCTCAAAGGTCACTCTGTCTCCACACAGCAGACCCTTAATTATTGTTCTCAAAATTTCATTTAATTTTTACTATGTGAGGCACATGGCCACTGAAGGGGAAATGAGAAGTGTCCCTTCAGTGATGTAAATGAACCTGTTTGCTTCATTCAAGCCCTCAGAATCATTAGCAGTGAGGCTCTACCAGCCGTCCATGGTGGCCATCTTTTTTCTCTCTCTTTACTCCCACAAAAAATCCTGCTACAAATATGTTGGTGTGTGCAGGGCCATTCTTTTGCTTTGGTCTGCTTAAAGGTTATACCCAACAATAGAATCTTTGAAGCCAAGGCTATAGACCTTTTACTATCATTCTCTATACTCATTTTCCTCTTTCCTCCTGCCTCCTGTCTTTATCTCTCTTCCACTTTCTGCCTGGGTCTTTCTCTCTTCTGGGCAAAGAAGATGACAAGAAATGAATTTGTTAAACATTTTCTTTGTCAATCAACAAAGCATTGATTTAGCATGTACTATGTCACAGGCACTGTGCTTAGGGCTTGGGGTGCACATTTTATAAAGCAACGAGTCCCTACCCACAGTGAACCTATAGTTTAATGGGAGAAATGGTACCTCTAAGAGAGGAGAGTTGGCATCATAGCCAGAGAGGAGAGTTTTGGTCAGGGAAGTCAACAGGGATCAGGAATGGAGCCATGGGAGATTGAGCGACAAGTCTTTTCCATGAGAGGAAGTACCAGCTTGATTACTATTCCCAGATTAACAGGATAGAAGTGTGTTGAGGGGAGGAAGGAAGAAATATGTCGGTAGCAGCATGGGAGAAAGCAAAGGACTCTGGGGAGTGCTGAAAATACATATACACACACTGACATACATATAACATACATGTACACAGACATATACAAACACATGTGTATAATACACATACATGGACTCTATTGACCTCATTGAAGGCTTGTTTTGAATTCTGAAAATTGCCCTTATGGAGTGGCTCTCCGTGATCATGGTGACATCATTCTGATAAATGCATTCACTTCTGCCAGCAGAAGAAACCATTTGAAATAGGTTGAATAGCAGGAACACTGGACTTGAGGTCAGCAGGCCGAGATTTGGGGCCAGCCTCCGGTGCTTGCCCTATGCCTGACTTTGGACAAGCTTCTTGGCTTATCTCTAAAATAGTCTTTGCTTCATTTTTACGGTCTACCTCCAAGGACTGCCGGGAACGTGGGATTGGTAACATATATGGTTATTGTTCCCAACCATCTACAAGCAGGAGCAATAATAGTGAATTTTTAAAATCCTACTTCCTTTAGAAACAGGGAGTGGGTTCTTGGGACCTAAACTACTGACAAATGCAGGACATTGAGATTCATTTGCACCGAATCCCAAGCTGTGGGTTTGATGGTGCCTGTGTGCACGTGTGAGATGAGGTGCTCTGAGACAGCAGAGCTGATGCTCTTACCTCACGTTTCTGAGCTAGAGCTAAAAGAGATGGGAAAGGCGTTTGGCGATGTCCTCAATCAAACAGACCTACCTTGAAAGATGAACGGACAATTAAAGGAACATTTGACCCCGAGTGAGAACCGAGCGTCTCACTCCAAGGTGCACATCTGCTCCCATATTGAGATGAATCCAGCTCCTGCTTGGGCACCAGCCCCGGTAACTAGGAAAGAGGACATTCTCTAACTATTCCCACCCTCCTCTAAAGGGATGTCAGCTTGTGAACGATGTCTTCTGCTTGGACGTGATGCTTCCTATAAGAAGTGCTCCCACCAACGTGTGTCTTGGTCATATTTAAAGCCAGAGGCCAGTGAGGATCTAAAGGAAAACCACAGTGGCAAACATTTTCACAGTATCTTTCTGTCCAGAGGAAGAATGTGGTGAAAATGGTCCTCTGTGACCTGTCTGGGGTAGATTTAAAGCATCCATTCCTTCCTGCTCCAAAAGGAAAGGAGAAGCATGCTCCCAGCCTCAGCAGAGTGGGAGTACTAAGTATTCTCTTAACAGTCAAGCTCTGGTTCCACGCACTGGAATGAATGCCTGTCGACTGCCCCAGCCTCATTTCGTATCAAGTGCATGTCACAGACTCAGCTACACCCTGATCTGCTGGCCCGACCCTCTGCCCATCATTCCAACTTCCCCCTTTGGGCCTACGTAAGCCTGGAACTCTCTTTTGTTCCATCTCTGGCCCTTTCCTGATGGTCGGTAGCTATTTGTTACTGACCACTCTGGAAATTACTTTGCATATGTTTGGGGCCTGTATGTCAGTTGATATATTGTTTTTTCCTAGTGGAACAGAAGCTCCTTGAAGACGGGAGCTGGGTGGTTTTTGCCATTTTGTCCCAGGAGCTACTCAGTCAATTCCCCCATAAGCATTTATTAGGCACCTATTACTCGCTAAGTGCTCAGGATTCAAAGAAAGGAAAAACAAAACAAATGAAAAACACAAATGAAAGACAAAAGGTTATTATGCACACAGTCTCTGGCTTAGAGCAGGTACTTAGTAAATGCTTGTTTTACTGTTGGTATATAGCTTAAGACATAGAAAAAGTGACTTTGTCCAGGCCTGGCCTGGCATTTTATAGTGTGATTTTAAAGCTCTCCCTACTCTAATATTTAATTAAGGACCAGCTGCCAATGCTGCTGTTTTCCTAATTAAAGCAACATTGGGTTTAAACACACACACACACACACACACACACACACACACACACACAATATGTGGACATTTTCTAGTCTAAGCAGAAAGAACAGACAGGAACCAGGGCATTTCCTTTGAATTGATAACCTGCCTAGAAATCTGTTTTCCAAAAGGAGAAAAAAGTTTCTGCTTTTAGCTTGGTGAGCCTTCAAATTTGTATCACTGGCATGAAATTGATTTGCTATGGATCCTAGATCAATGTCACCCACATGCTCATGGCATCCCACTTCCTGGCCTGTCCATAATCCCTTGGATGGGCCCTAGCAGCTGGGCAAGGTCCCACAGTCAGTCCTGAGCAAATGCTTCTGACCGATTAGTTACTAGGGGAGATAATCTCTCCAACCAGATGTTCCTTAGGATCTCGGGCCAGTGGGACCTCTGGAAATTCATCTGATTTCCTCTCACCAAGCTGATCAAAGCAGGCTTGTTTCCTGTATTGCTTGTCTTCTCTGTCCACAGGAGAAAGGTTTTGGGAAACACCTAACTGAGCCTTGGTTTGTAGCGGGTGGACCCTCTGAGACTGAATAGGTTCCCATCACTCAGGGCATAGTGGAACCTGTGCATGATTGGAATGAATATGAATGCATCCAAAGAACTGAGGAATACAACAGATTCAGAGAAGTCTGGAGAGACGTGTAAGAACTGATGCAGAAAGAGTGTGTGATATGATCAGGAGCAGAGCCATCTATGTGCTGACAGCAAGAATAAGAGGAGGAAAAATAGCTCTGAGAGAGCCCAGAACTCTGTTCCAAGCAGCGAAAGAAAATGCTTTTGACAGCCTGAGAAGGCAAGCCACTTCTACCCCGCTCTTTACAAGAACTCACGGAACAGAGAGTCAGAAGAAAATGGGCAGGCTCGCACGTGGCCAATGCGCTGGTTTTGTTAGACTACGCGTTCTTTCTTTCTTACAAGGGAAGATGACTACTCAGGAAAGATGTGGTAGGTAGTAAAAGATATCCAGAAAAATGAGCATTAATATAAATATTTTAAATGCACAAAGAAGATAAAATAATTCAGGAGAGGCAAATAGAACGTTTCGTTAATACCTTGTCAAATTTTGTATATATGTATATACATACACAAATATATATCTTAAAAAACAAGCTGAATGTAGCAAATTCACAGCCTTGAATACAAGCCCTTATTCTTTTTTCTAATGAAATATTGTTGACAATTTCCCTCCTGGATCACTGCCTCATTGTGGTGGAGGGACGTATGTAGCTCAGACTCTGAGCTATGCCATGCAGGGTTACTCATCATAGTAAAAAGAGAACTTCAAACAAAGATTTAGCTCAGAAAAAAAAAATGCTTGTGGGAGTATCTGCACACGTTAGCTTGTGGCTTAAAACTTGATATAGACATGGACAAATCTAGATCTTCCTATTATATATATATACAATATATATATGTGTATATGGGTATGTATGTCCACATATATACATATGTTTGTATAAATCTCCATACACACATATTTACACATATGTATATGTATTCTGTCCTTTGATTTAACTGGCACAAGGAATGAAATCACAGTGGAAAAATGCCTTCCACCAATGATAATCGGCAGCTCTTCTATAATTTTTAGTCTTAAGAGCTTGAGGGCACCGAGAAGTCAGGGTCATATCAGCAGCATGTGTCAGAGTAAGGACTTGAACGCAGGTGGTTTCAGCTTCAAGGTCAGTCCTTTATTACCCTCTTTCTCACTGAGCAATAGATGGAGAGACAGACAGGGACAAAGAAAGACACAAGTTGTGATTTTCTGAGTACCTGAACGAATCTCTTATCTCACTGGTCTGAGGGCTCATTCCCTAATGGAGACCACAGCTCTCCCATTCTTTCACATCCGGAGCAATTACTCCCCGCCCCCCCCCCCCACTTTCTAAATATCCTCCACAGAGACGTTATTCTCCACATGCTTGGGGTTCTCCTCTGATCCTCTTAATAAACCAAGTATGCCAATATACCACTTTGGGCTCCTCCTGGCTCTCACTACATGACCAGCCTATCATCTTTTCTAGTCTTATGTGTTCTGGGCAACATCTTTGATACCACTTCTCATCATCCTTGATAATATGCTGAAATATTATTGTAACCACCAGGTGTCCAAGACCACTGCCTTTTGGGCTGATTAGAATCCAAGGTTATAGTATTCTACGATTCATATCCCCAAAGCATCAGGTGGGAGATTCATTTGTGTGTCAGGGAGCAGCTTAGGATCATTCACAGAACTGCTCAGTTTCCCAAACACGATCCACCCTGAATCCCCCATCCCCAGCCCACTCACTTCTGGGCCCAGCTCATTGTCTCTTTGTAGCAATTCTCCAAGATAGATGAGTTGATGGATCGAGCCAATGCGTTCCCTGTCAGTGACAATTTCAATGTCACCCTCATATTTTTCCTGTGTGGGCAGTAGTCAGAAAATTTACTATTGCTGAGTGACCCTGGATCTCCTCAAGGAGACCGCATGCTGTTCTAGAGCTGGAGGTTGTCAGTGAAGCATCGTTTACAGACAAGAAGATCTGGAAAACCTCTCCTTGGACAGGGAAAGATTGGGGCATTCTTGATGGCAATGGAATAGCTTCGTGAGCCCCTCTCCCTATGTGATGCCTTGCCAGATGTCGAAACTCAGCAGATGCTTGAACAAGTTGGATGCAGCTGCCATGCAATCTTTCATGATAGCAACATAGGTCTGTGAGACACATTGTTGGAGGAGAGCTTTAAGAATGCAAAATGATAGTAAAATACATCAGGCCCTGTATCTGAGTATGTTGTGAGAGTACAAGGTGATGAGGGACTGTCCATTTCTTTGTTGGTATTATGTGATGTTGAAAGAAAGCCAGGAAGGTCTCCAGTATGTTGGGTTCCAAACATATGGCAGGACATGGATGGGAGTCTTGTGTGGGGGAGTACTCAGGGCTAGGCTGTGATCTGCACTATTGGAGAGAATACCCACATGAGAGATCTAAGATTCACTGGAGGGGTGCAGTTTTTACCCTTGAGAGATAAAAGGGGGAGCAGTTCTGGAGCCCTCTCCTTTCTCTCTTTTATAAACAGAGTTCATGTTTTAATTATTGGTTTTTTGTGTTTTCATGAACACAAGTCTTGCTGAATGTGACTCTCAGGAAGGCTCTCTCTCCCCTGCTTTTAAAGAAGTGGTTAATGTTTGCTGCATAATGAAGGAAGAAAGCACTTTAATTAATATGAACAATTGGAAAGAGATTAGAGGTAAAATCCCCTATTACCAACCTTTCTAATCCACGTCTAATTGTGCATCAAGCACTCAGAGAAACACTTAAAACCTCAAAAAGCTGGAGTAAAGACCAGAGACAATTGGGTGCTCCTGTATCTCCAAGGAGGCCGAGTGGCCAGGTTCCAGCTTCTCTGTTCTCCCCAAGCCCCTGCCATCCAGTGAGAGCAAAGCTGGCCGGGCTGGCCAGGTCCCCTTTAGAGACCATAACGAATGAGCTTCAATACCCTTATCTATGTGGCACACACAGAACTAGGCTTCCTGCTGGGGAGAGAGCAGACAGGCTAAGGCGAAACTGGGTGAAATGTGAGCCTTCCTGGAGCTGAGGGCAGCTTTTCCTCACCAAAGTATCTCTCCTGACTTTCTGAATTACTCTCCATAAAATAGCAATTAAAAGTTTCCCAGTTTGTATCATGTGGCAGCTCATTTCGAAGACAGAGTAAAGCTGAATTTCACAAAATCATAAGCAAGGAAATACTTTCAATCATTTGGCTGGAAAAATATCCCACAAGTGTCTAGTCTAGCAATGACTTGCACTAATTTCTCTCTCTCTCTCTCTCCCCTCTCCCTTTCTCTCTCCCCCCCTCTCCTCCTCCTCTTCTTCTTCCTCCTCCTCCTCCTTCTTCTTCCTCCCTTCCTCCATCCCTCTGTCCCTCTTTGTTTCTGTCTGTCTCTCTGTCTCTGTTTCCCTGTCTCTACTTCTGTCTGTCTTTCTGCCTCCTTGCCTGTCTTTCTCTGTGTGCCTCTTTGTCTCTATAACACTATCCCTCCCTTCTTCTCTCTCTGTTTTTCCATCTCAGTGTTTCTCTTTCTTTCTTGTTTCTGCTCTGTCTCTCTGTGTGTTTCCCAGTCTATTTCTCTGTTTCTCTGTCTCTCTGCCTGTCTCTTTCTGTCTCTCTCTGCCAAATGTCTGCTGTAAACTAATTAATTTCACTCCATTTTGACAGACTGTTTAAATCAGCTTAGAAATGCCACAGCTGAATAAACCCGTCTAGGAGTTTCTGATTGCTTCCTTCCTAAAGACCAGCGCACATGCCAAAAGCGAGGGGCACTGGGAGACTTCTGCGCCACTTAATTAAATATCTGTTTAAAAGGGGACAGCAGTGAAATGTAGAAGGCTCACCAGCAGCCAAGTGGGGATGGGGATTTGGAGATGCATGGAAACTTTTCCTCCTGCAGTCCTCCTTTGAGGCATCATGGCAGAAGGTGATCCGCATTCTCCAGGGCTATGCCAGGACCCCACTAACTCCAGTAGCCCTGGGAGCTCCGGGTGCTGCCCTGGTGGCAGGACCAGCCTAGTGAAGTTGGAGAGGTGGGCCACAGACGGATGGATGTTTGGGCCACAGCAACGTGAGAAAAGCAAGCTGCAGAACGGTAAGGTTTGCCTCAGTAGAGGGACTACCCACATGAACAAAATCATAGATCCTTGAAGTGTTGACGGGAGTTATGGGATCTCGGGGCACACATATACCCCATGACCGATATGGGCAAAGCAGCTAGCTCTGTCCTGGAGCTCTCTGCTTCTAGATGGTGTTTTATAACTTTGGTTCAAGCTTCATGAATAAGACCTCCAACATGGATGGATCAAGTGAAATGATATCTGTAAAGTGCTTAGAACAATGCCTAGCTCATAGCAGGTGCTTAGTAAATGCTTGGTGCCTTCTGCTTTCCCTTCCCCTTCAATTACTGTTTTGGCATCAGGGGAGCTCTGGGCCACTCACTCAATTCACAGTAGCACTGACAGATTGTCTTTGAGAGAGATGAATACTTCCTCTCAGTATTCTAAGGAGGTGTGGCTTCCAGTCAGCTCCTGAGCCCCCATATGGTGTGCTCCTCAGTATCAGTCAATCAGTTGTTATCAATTAGCCTTCACAAAAAGGATATTTATTGAGAAAGTCTAATAAGGACAGAAATACTAAGAACATATCCCAACCTGGGGCTCTACTCTTACCTTAAACATACAAAGTCTCTGGGAAGAGAGGGCTCAAACTTAGAAAAAAAAGATTATTAGGCCAACATGTAAGGAGCATGTGGGGCAGAGAGGTAGGCATCTTATGACTGCTTGTCCTGGGGGTCTTTGTTTCTCTTCATAGGATCCCCCACCAGGTTGTTTCTGGGCATGGCACTGGTGATTGATGGTAGTGCTGAACCTTTAGGTAGAGTGCTATTTTGGCTGACAGTATCAGTCCACTGCCAAATTGGGCTAAGCTGGCTACTTGGCTGATACTAGGGCTCCCCTCTTACCCCCGATGGCTGCTGAGGCTGTGGCTGCCAGCTCCAGATGTTTCTACTACTAACTCTGGTCATCTTCTGATGATTCTAATGTCTACTGATCTAGCCCTAACCTCTTTCTGCTGATGTCCTATTTTGCATCTCCAACTGCCTTTCAGACATCTGTCAAATGGGAGCACCCCTTTGTGCTGAGCACTCCGCTAGGCTCTGGAGGAGGCCATGGCTCAGGTGACTGCCTTTGATTATGAAAGGGCTGCTGAGTAATAGCCTGGGGGGCTTGGACCCCAGAGGACAGATCTAGGAGCAATGGGGGTGGAGGTCCTCCTAACAACTAAAGCTCTCCCAAAGTAGAATGGGCTGCCTCAGGGGTGTGGGGTTCTCTTCCTTAGATGTTTTCAAGCATGGCCTGGATGTAGGTATGTTGTAATGGGCATTTTCCCCTTTGGGTATGGCTATGAGGTAGGTGGCCAGGTATGAAAGGCTTTGAATTTTTTGAAATTTTTTTGCCTGCGCTCCTGTAACTGAGCTCAAATTTGAGCTCAACTGAGCTCAAATTGTACATATCTTAAACTCAACATGTCTAAAACAGAACTCATTCCCTTTCCCCCAACTCCACACCCTCTTCCTACCTTTCCTATTACTGCCAAGGATACCACCAACCTCTCAATCAATTGGATTCATAATCTAGGTGGGAACGGAAGGGAGAAGGGAATAAGCATTTATTAAGCACCTACTATACGCCGTGCTAAGTGTTTTACACATATAATTTCAGCTGATCCTCACAACAACCCTGGGAGGTAGATGCTCTTATTACCCCCATTTTACATTTGAAGAAACTGAAGAAGACAGAGATTAAGTCACTTATCCAGGGTCACACAGCTAGTAAGTATCCAAGGCTGGATTTGAATTCAGGTCTTCCCGACTCCAGGCCCAGTGCTCTATCCACTGTACCACCTAGCTGCCTAGGAGGTCAGCCTCAACTTCTCACCGTTTCTCACCCCCTTTATCCAATCTTTTGTCAAGGCCTGTTGATTCTACCTTTGTAACTTCTCTCCTCTGGCACTGCTACAGCTCCGGTGCAGATCCTCATCCCCTCACACCTGGACTGTGGCAATAGTTGCTGGGGACAGTCTGCCTGCCTCAGGTCTCTCCCCATTCCAACTCATCCTTCATTTAGTTGTTACAGCAACCTTCCTAAAAGGCAGGGCTATCTATTCGAAGGCTCCCTATCACCTCCAGGACCACAGAAAAAATCCTGTGGTATTCAAAGCCTTTCATACCTGGCCACCTACCTCATAGCCATACCCAAAGGGGAAAATGCCCATTACAACATACCTACATCCAGGCCATGCTTGAAAACATCTAAGGAAGAGAACCCCACACCCCTGAGGCAGCCCATTCTACTTTGGGAGAGCTTTAGTTGTTAGGAGGACCTCCACCCCCATTGCTCCTAGATCTGTCCTCTGGAGTCCAAGCCCCCCAGGCTATTACTCAGCAGCCCGTTCATAATCAAAGGCAGTCACCTGAGCCATGGCCTCCTCCAGAGCCTAGAGGAGTGCTCAGCACAAAGGGGTGCTCAAGGACCATTTGCTCTTTTCAGTATTAATGAATGTTTTTGAATAATAATTAAAAAACACAAATCAATGGGATCACTGATCCATTTGAGTTGAGTTGAAATTTGAAATGAATGAATGAATAGACGGAATCTAGGAAGGGCAGGGACATGAATATTCCTAAGTACAAAAAAATTACATATTTGATAAGCATCAGATCAGACCCAAATAAAATGTCCAGGAAATTTGTGTGGGTGGAGAGGGGATAAAAATCTGCAAAGGTTTCACTGAAGGGTTGATTATATTCACAAAATCCAATACAAAGAAAGTGAACTCAACTTTGGCCTCCTGTTCAAGGCATTACTCTCTCCTCCTTTTTAGGCTTAAAATGTTATTTTCTCAATCTCATCTACACCAAATAGTTAAGAAGAGGAAACTGTTTCACTAAGGCTAGGTAGCCTTAGGCATCACCACAACCCCCCAGGGGAGAGAGGAGATTAGCAAATGAAGTCATCTTCATTTCTAGAATGAGAACCCAGAACTCCAGAGAGATGGTGTCACTGGTACCAAGCTGACTCTTGAGTTACTGGTGGAGCTGGAAGCAGGTATCAGGCTTCTGGTATCACACAATTCCCTGAGCTATTTCTGTTTTTGAGTGAGCGTGTTTCTGAGTCACTGATCACTAACTTCCAAAAAAACCCCATCCCTCAGAAATGGATGCCTAGTCTATATGGAATTGACATTCTGGCTTGAACAGCCTATTCTATGGGAAGCCAATCTTCTATCAATTCCCAGAGGTGACAATGTATCAGCCAGGCACCTAGAACCCAGCCCTCCTGGAACCCAGCTCACCCCTGGCACCCAGGTTTTAGGCAAAGGATTATGTAGGCTCTCTGGTCAGTGACTTTGTTTGAAGAGGACCACGGCCCATCATTCAAAACCCACCTTCTTTGTCCCTCCCCACTCCTCTTCATCATTTGAAATGTTGAAATTGGGTGGTCCATAGAGATAAATAATTTAGAGGCTTTTCTGAGGCTGTCACTTGCTAGAGAGATAAAAGATGAGGTTGTCAGAAGCGATGGCAGTTGTCCAAGGACTCAGTGAGCCCCATCTTGCAGCTCTATCCATTGAGGAGCATAGGGGTCAGTTTGATGGATCTCAATTAGGGTTTTTTTAAACTCTCCAAAATTCAAGATGACATTCTCCTGATCCATTGGGGTTTCTAAAAACATTTTGCATTCTCTTGACTTAATTTAAGTCCAGAAGTGCAGGTGAATGCGTAATGTGGTTGGGTTTCAGTTACAGGAGCACAGGCAAAAAAATTTCTAGACATTCCTAATTTCTCTAATTTCTCAAAAGACAACTTTTAGATGGCTTGGCATCCCAATGGTCTGTTCCTTGGATGATGACCTCTATAGATCTTGTTCACTAGTGCCTGAGGACTTGGGGATTGAAATGTTTTCCTGCTGTGTTAGGTTCATTCTCTGGGAGAAGTCCCCTTTCACTTGAGCTTATTCTAGCACAAGGCAGAACGAACTTTTCACCATTCACTTAACACTCTGCTCTGACTACTTTCCAGAAGGAGAGGCAATATAGTGTTGTGACCTAGGGCATGGGTTCAAATCCTGACTTCTGATCTCTAAGGTCACACAGGGGGTCTATGACTGTAGGCAAGTTACTGCCTCTTTCTGGGCCTCAGTTTCCTCATCTAGAAGATGAAGGTGTTGGATTCAGTGACCTCTAAGGACCTCCCTACAAAAACCTCCCTAGGTTTTCTCTACATTTCTACGTTGGCTCTTGAGTCACTCATTCTAAATGGTAACTCCAGCTGCCATTGGGATGTCAAATAAAGAACTAGCTGTTTCAGCAATCAAAAATCTTTTTTTTTTTTGGCTAGGCAATGGGATTAAGTGACTTGCCCAGGGTCACACAGCTAGTAAGTGTTATGTGTCTGAGGCCAGATTTGAACTCAGGTCTTCCTGAATCCAGAGCCAGTGCTCTATCTACTGAATCGCCTAGCTGTCCCAATCAAAAATCTTTATTAGAGGGCTACACACATTATGGAGAGAATGTAAGATGTAGATGGGGGTACAATTTCTTCCTCAGACACTTACTATGGGGTTATGTGATGCAACCTCTCTGAGCCTCAATTTACCTATCTGTAAAACAGATAAATACTTAGTATGTCCCAGGCATTGGGCTAAGTGCAGAGAAGAGGAATATAAGCAAGTAAGGCAGATCTTGACCATAAGAAGTTTACATTCCAACGGGAAGACAATGAATGAAGGAGATCTGGTAAGAGATCTGGTCTCATGGTTTGGAAGTGATGGAGAAGTGATGTGGAAGCCTATTGTCGAAGGCCTTAAAGAGCACTGACTCTGGAGTCAAAAGGCCTGGATTCAAATCCTGCCCCTACTAGCAATAAGACCATGGGCAAGTCACTTAGCCTACTTGGGTCTCAGTTTCCTTATCTGTACAATGTGGGAGTAGGACTAGAAGGGCCTCTGAAGGACCTCCCAGCTCTGGTTGGAAGATGATCCTATAAGGGCCAGGCAGAACAGTTTCTGTTTTATTTTCAAGGGGACAGTGAGCCAAAGAAGATTAAATGAGGAGAATGAAAATCAGAGTGCCTAGGGTTGTTACGATCCTCACCTTTGTCTTCCTGACTCCACGTTCAGCATTCCCTTGCTTGGTCATGAGGCCTCGTCCCACCCCCACTGATGCACTGATGCCTGAAGGGGCAGCTGCTGCCAACATAGGCTCTTACAGCTGTGTTCTTTTAAGGATTCCTGAAGCGCCACTGAAGACAGAGGTGCGGAACTGATGCGCAAAACAAGCTAGATTCTGAGTTAATTATTGGTGTTCAGAGGGGCCCTGGGAGATAAATAGCAGCACATGGATATTCCAAGACATGTATTAGTAATCCTGAACCCCAGACAGCAGCCAGGGCCTTTGAACAGGGAGAGAAGAAATGACATTTGCTTCAGATAGAGCTTTGTTTATGGTGAAGGTGGTGGTGGTGGTCTTTGTTTTGTTTTGTTTGTTTTGTTTTTAAACATAAATTTTTAGATGCCAACTGGTTTTATCTTCTTCCATTTTTGCTTATCTCTCTGGGATTGGTAGCTAAAGTATTTTTTAGGAAGAACTATTTCAGGTGACCTTTGGGTGAAAGCAAAACCCCATAAGAAGAGCACAAAAATCCTGGCTAAGTTTTTGGAAAATGAGGATTCTGGGTCAGTCCCAATTTGTCAGCTACAGTCATGCTGCCTTTTTCATGGGCCCTGGATTCTTGCACAAGCTAGAGTAAGCTATCAGTCCAAGAGAGCAGAATCTGTCCTTGGAAGTCAATGCCAAGGAATGAATGGAACAGATTCTACTCTCTCTCCTAAATATGAAGGAGAAGATGGCATTAGGGAATACAGATGCAGAGCTTTTGAGCCTACAATGCCTGGCCATGCCATGGTGATTTCAGAGAACAGAGGATCAGTCTAAGAGATGTGATCCCTGAGTAGATGAAGATGATTTTTGAGGTTGATAGGGTCGGAAGCTCTGGCTAAAGAGCCTGTGCTAATTTTTGTTCTCTACATGTTGCAGAGAGAAAAGAAAATATCCCTCTGAGATTTACTGGACAGTTCCTAACTTCTTGACCTGGGGAACAAGACTTTGTTGTGTATGTGTGTGTGTGTGTGTATAAACACACACATACACATATGTATAGAACATATATCTCAATGTATATCATATACACATATGATATACATACTATATATACATATACATTATGCACACACATATATAACATATACATATATGTGTATATATAATTTATTTTTAACATTCCTTTAAAAAGTTTTTGAATTCCAAATTTTTTCCCTTCCTCTCACTCTCCCCCAGCTACTGAGAAATCAAGCAATATGTTATCAATTACACATGCAAAATCATGCAAAACATATTTCCATATTAGCTACATTACCAAAAAAGCAAGAAAAATAAAGTGAGAAGACTGTACTTGAAGTTGTACTCAGAGTTCATCAGTTCTTTCTCTGGAGGTGTATAGAATTTTTTTCATTATGAGTCCTTTGGAATGGTCTTGTATCATTATATTGATTAGAGTAAGTCTTTCACAGTCAATCACCATGATAATATTGCTATTATTGTGTGTGATAATTTCATGTTTCTGTTCACTTCACCTTGCATCAGTTCATATAGGTCTTCCCATGTTTTCTCTCTGAAACCATCCTCCTCATCATTTCTTATAATACAATCCATTACAATCATGTGACACAACTTGTTCAGCCATTCCCCAATTGGTGGGCATTCCCTCAGTTTTCAATTCTTTGCCACCACAAAAAGAGGTGCTAAAAGTTTTGTACATATGAATCCTTCTCCTTTTTCTTTGATCTCTTTGGGGTACAGAACTAATAGTAGTATTGCTGGGTCATGGACAGTTCTATGGCTCTTTCAGCATCATTCCAAACTGTTCTACAGAAGGGGTAGATCAGTGTTTTCTTTCCCAACATGACTAATATGGAAATATGTTTTGCATGACTATGCATGTATAACATATAAAATTGCTGCCTTTTCAATGGGGGAGGGTGGGGAGGGAGGCGGGGAGAGAATTTGGAACTTGAAATTTTTTTAAAAAAATTTTAAATTGTTTTTACATGTAATTGAGGGGAAAAGAAATATTAAATTTAAAAAACAGAATAGTTGGAGCAGTTTACAACTCTACCAACAAATCATTATCATACCTGTTTTCCCTGATCCCTTCCAGTATTTGTAATTTCTGATAGGTATAAGGTAGTACCTCAAAACTATTTTAATTTGCATTTCTCTCAACAATAGTGATTTAGAGGATTTTTTCATATGACTATAGATAGCTTTGAAAACTGCTTGTTCATATTTCTTGACAATTTATCAACTGAGGAATGGCTTTCAGTTTTATAAATTTGACTCAGTTCCCTATATATTTGAGAAGAGAAGTCTTTATCAGAGAAACTTGATGAAATTTTTAAAAAAGATTATTTCATTGTCTATGGTACCTTTTATCAAAAGGTAGTTTCCCTAATTATATCTTTAATTAGTTCTGGTTTTGCTTTTGCTTTGTCTGAGATCATGATTGCTTTCCTTGCCTTTTTTGCTTCAGCTGAAGCATAATAGATTCTGCTCCATCTCCTTATTTTAACTGTGTGTTTGTCCTTCTGTTTCAAATGTGTGTCTTTATAGACAACATATTGTCAGATTCTGGTATCTAATCCATTCTGGTATCTAATCCATTCTGCTATCTGCTTCCATTTTATGGTTGAGCTTATCCCATTTATACTCACAGTTATGATTACTGTGTTATTTCCCTTTATCCTATTTTCTTCTGTTTATTCTTCTCTCTTTTTATCTGGTCCCTTCTCAAAAGTCTATTTTGCCCTCCCTTTTATTATCCCCTTCTTCCTCTTATCCCCTTCCCCTTACATTTCCCTGTTAGATAAGGTAGGTAGATAGACCCAAATGAGAATAGATAGATAGATAGATAGATAGATAGATAGATAGATAGATAGATA